>NC_052499.1:67142970-67742970 GCF_016617805.1 Bactrocera tryoni
CTGTTTAAGCGCAATAACAGAAAATGTTAATAATTAAGATGTTACACCAAAGCCAACAGTGCACTGTAATTAAGCCAACTGTTAAGCTTACAGTTCATAATGTAGCTGTTGTTGCGCTTGCCGTCGGCGAATGACACTTGGCGAAGACAAAGTTCGTGGTCAACATGCGAAGATTTTTACCACTTTAACATTGACTGCGATCACAGATAAGTTCATGTTCATGGACACAGTGAGATTGCATGCTGAAATCGCAGCAACGACGCATAAGCAAAAACAACAACCGGTAAAATCATTAAAAGAGCACAAGTAGACATCTACTGAGAAACAAAAAATGGAAAGAGCGAGTTTGAAATGTTAATAGGTATTTCCACCACTCACCATGAACAACAAACAACTCACAACAAACTGCGGTCAATGCACGACGATAGTGATAAAACAAAAAACAGCAACAAAGATACTAACAACAGCGAAAAGTAAATTCAATGAAAAGAAATTACAAGAACACAGCATGACAAAGTGTAGCGAGAGAGTGGGCACAATGCAATAATAACTAGCCTACATGAGCCGTAACCGCAGCTACAGCTACTGCCGTCCGGACCGCACCGGAGGGAGCCACACGCACAGGTGGTTCGAACGCGGCGCGATTTGAGGCGAACAGTTGAGCGCACAGCCAACATGTTTGGGAGCTGAGTAAATGTGTTTGAGGGTTTTTGTTATTGTTGCGATGGATTTTAGAGGCCAATATGTTGGTTGTGGCAAGCAGGTGAGTGGCTTAAGTTCTCACGAAAATAGTTTGTTTGTGGCTTGCAAAAGCCAGTTGAGCGCAAATTCTTATTGTTGGGCAAAGCAACTTTCTTTGTGAAAAATATCATTTACTTATGTATATATTCTCATTTTTTACTTGAGAGCGCGAGCGCCTCGTGAGTTGTCGAAGGCCATTCGCTGGTCAATGTCAAGGGAACTGTTAACAGTGCGTTTGGTAAGTGCTCAACATAGGAGAGACGGAGTGAGTGTGAGCAAAGTTCACATTTTTTGTTCTTGTAAGTGTGTTTATTGTAGCTTTTTTTTTTAATGTAGTAAAGTAAGATAGTTTTGGTAGCAAATTACTGTTGAAACTGTCACTTTAATTTTGTATGATGTTTGGTTACGACTTTTCATGATAATGTGATCTGTATTGTAAAAAATGTAAGGAATGAAAAGCGGTAAGATTATGTGATTGATGGTACAAGTTAAAAATATACATTTTGTTTCACTATCTAAGACTTTTTTTCTATTCTATTTCTATTTTCTTCAAAAAAATTTAATCGTAAAAGTCAAAACAAAAATTTTTTTAATCTAAAAACGATGCTTTATACATATTTTCACCTAAAATGCAAAATAATGTAACATCACTTTTCATAAGTTTACAGGCAAGGGAAAACGTTTTAATAGAAAACAACCTTTTTGAAACAAAATTTGAGTTTTGGTTATAAAATGGCTATATATTGGTTATCATCATACTGAAACAAAACTAGAGTTTTGGTTAAAAAGTGGTTATATTTTGGTTATCAAAACAATCATATTGAAACAAAATTTGAGTTTTGGTTATATATTGGTTATTATATCTGACAGCGACTTCCGATTTTGTTTTATGAATATTTAATGATTATATATTGAATTTAATTTTTTCGAAATGTAAGTTTTAGGCACATTTTTTTTGTCCTAGGGCGTAATTTATATGGAGGAAGGACCTTTTTTTTAATATTTTTACTGAGCCTAGTGTCCCATGTAGGATATTTCAACCGTGATGGGTAAATTAAGTATAACATGAATTTTTTGAAACACAGCAGAAAAACAGCATGAGACCCCACAAGGTACTTATGTGGGTAAATAATCAGCATGATGAACTTGATGGATTTAGCTATATCCGCTTGTATACGAGTACTAGTTCGCATATACTCACCTCACCTCAGTTTTTTGAAATATCGATCTCAAATTTCGTACAAGTCTTTTCCGTTTCAAGAAGTTCCTCTTATGACGAAAACTATTATATAATATAGCTGCCATACAAATTGGTCGATCAAACTCAACTCCTTGTCTGAATAACCTTTTCATTTCACGAGATATCTTCAAGAAATGTGGCATGAAATATTTTCAAAGATAATGCTATAATCTCACAATAAATTATTCAAATCAGACGCCTGTAACATATACATAACTGCAATACAAATTGATTGCTCAAAATCAAGATACATTTTTTTAGCCCTTCTTATGCTATAAGAATCACTCCAGCTAAGGGTATTATAGCTTTGTTTTAGCTGACCTTAACATTATCTCTTATTTTAATTGCTTGAGATACCATAAAAATTTAAATTATTTATAAACCTTGTATAAAACCTGCAGCAATAGTCTATATTTCATAGTTTAATCACTGCTTTCTCCTACACTCGTAGAGACACCTTAAAATCCCACACACATCCAAACAAACTTATTCAAATTAATCAACACATTATCGGAGAGCCAATAATCAGCACTCAAATAATGTTGCACAACATTAGCACCAGCAACATAACTATGCTGTTAACTCAGCTGATTATGATGAGTAATTATGTATTTTCTTCTCACACGCTGTTACATTTCTTATTACTCACACACTTACTGCGGTGATGAGTGCGGCCAACTCCCAGCCTAACTTCCCACGAAAAGTACGGGCATTTGAGAAAGATTACAAGCAACATGATTACACACACACATACATAAATAAACATGCACAATCAAGTGGTGGTATGCTTTCGCTCCAGGTGAGAGTATGTTTGTGTGTGTGCATCTGTGCTTATCGTGGCTTGCAGAGCGCGGCGCATCTTGTACATTGAGCGCGCTGAAGAAATGGTTTTCCCGGACATCTTACATGCGCCACACATTTGGTCTGATCGTCTCTGCGGTTAAAGAAGTCTTCTAACTTATATAACAACACATTACCTTGGCGAAAGACTTTAGTTCTACGGCGACCTTACAACGGTCAAGTACGATTTCTGTGCACAAACAAATACAACTGTTGCTGTGTGCTCCCACACTCACACCAACACATACACCGTATATGTATAGTTGTTGCTCGAAACAGTTATTTTAGTTTTGTTCAACAGAAAGCACACAACAAAAACATTTTTATGCAAGAATTTGCAAGTCGTGCAATTTTAATTGTTTCTTAATTAATTTCGTAAATTTTGCTGCAAATTTAATTTGCAAATAATTTGCTTGAACAACGCGCGTGCGCATTCTACGAAAATACTCGAAATACTTGCAAATAAACTCAGTTAAACGGGAAAGCTACGCATAGTTTTGCTTACTTGCAGAAAATTGTTTGATCCTGGTGAAAAGTGCGTGTTTAAGTAAGAAATAAATTTGTGTTTTGCGGACTTGTGATCGGAGTGAAATATAAAAGCGAGGAAATTTATACTGAAGCTAACTTTCTACGCGTGAAAAATATTTTCTAGAGCACTTCAACGAGATAGATTTTTTAGCAGAAATAGCTAGGTAAGTGAAAATTTGAAGGAAATAAAATAAATGAAGAATTCGAAATCGAAAACTTTAAAATACAACTTGATGGGAGTGGGATGTAAGAGAGAATAACTAATTCGAAAATCTTAAGTTGAAATTGAGAAACAAGTGATGTCTGTTGTGGCAAAATTGAGTTGATAAAATTTTTGATTTCAAATTTAGTAGAAAATAATGCGATTTAAAGAAAATAAAGGTCAAAACAAGCTGAAATTAATAAATAAAAAATACTAGCATTCACCTAAAATAAATTAACGAAACATTTTCGCATAAAAGTTAATAAAGTATAGACAACAAATTACTTATTATACTTTATTTGAAAAGAAAAAATATATAAAAATAAATACTTTCAATAAATTAATAAAAAAATTAAAAAGATCATAATAATATAATTAATACAAATTAAAATTTTTTAAATACAAAATATATTAAATTTATTTACCTCCAAGTTTATAAATTTAAAATATATAAAGTCGAAACAATTGAAAAATTAGCTGAAACAATAAATAATAACACAATCAAAAATAAATAAAATCAGAAACACATTTAAATAATGTAAAAAAAATAATTTCAATATTAAAGATTGTTTAAATAAAAAACAATATTTAGGCAATAAATTAAAAGTATATGAGCTACGTATAAATAAAATATATAATATTTGCCAAAAGTTTTAAAATATAAACGCTGTTAATCTTAATTTTTGTTTTTAATTAATTTAATTTAATTACAACTAAATTATAATTTAAAAAAATCGAACAGAAATGGCCAATTTCTGTATCAAGAAAACAGCAAAATTAATTAATTTTTATTAAAAAATTGTAAATTAATTAAAAAGGAATAAACTAATTTAAAAAAATTATAAATTAATAAAAAATTAATGAATTAATTAAAAAATTTTAAATTAAATAATTAAAAAAATTAATTAAATTCAATTTAACATTCATTTCATTCATTCATTTATATATTTTTTTTATTAATTTATAATTTTTCAGGTATGGGTATTTAAATTAATTTAAAATTTATTTAATTAACTACTTTATAAGTTTTTAATCAATATTAATTTAAATTTCCAATTTTTTTCATATAGAAATCGGTATTCTGTCCCAACTTTTTTAAGTTAAATTCCATCGATTTACCACAAGCAAATGGAATCAATTTGTGCTTTCGTGCACAACTTATTCGAGTTTAAATTTTTGTTTTAAAAACAGAACTTAATTGGTATTAAAGAAAATCTTTAAGCGGTAAACCAAAATTATAACTTCAAAAAATTTAACGAAAAGAAGCTAATTTTTTTATTTCTACCATATACTAAATTTAGTTACATTACCTTGGCATGCATTTTAACTAAAATTCGACATGCACAAGAGGCAAACAGTGCTACGAGTACTTGCAACACAATATTTTTCTATGATTTTGTTATAATTTCTTTTCAACATAATTTCACTAAAAAAAGTAAAATATAAGAAATATTAAATTCAATAATATATTTTTTTAGGAGTGTCCCTTGCTACTTTATTCATTTTCTAAGCACAAAAATATATATTCTGAATTTAATAAATACCTTTACTTGTACAAAAATAGTCCCACCTTTGTTCTCAATTTTGCGTTTTTGCTTCCAAACAAGTTTTCTAATATTTGCATTGGAATATTATGCTATTGACGCTTTATCTTTAAGCAAAATAATATGCAAGTTTGTACGACTGCTTTTTGGTATTTCGGAAACCAAAATTGGCTTTAAATCCGGTGACTGAGCTGACCAGTTCAGTTTTCTGTTTAAGCTTTATTCAAAAAAGCGGGCGAAATGTGCGTTTGGTGTCGCTATCTTGTTGGAAGATATACGACCTGAAACTCATTTTTCCGCACTTATTGTCAAACTTTTGCCAAAAAACATATGAAGCACCCGTTTTTCGTCCATCGATTTTAACAAAACTACCTACACCAAATTTTGAGAAATAGCCCCAAACCATGAGAGAACCTCCACCATGTTTCACTGATGATTACACAGTACAACAGCTAATCTGGGGGGTGAGAAATTCCAAGTCAGAGTGATGGTACTATTTTCCTTATCTTGATGTTTTTTCGGTTAGTTGACACATTTTTTTTTTGTTTTGCCAAACTGTTCCAACTAAGCGAAAAAACATCAAGATAAGGAAAAAATTTAAAAGGTCGTAAACAAAAACTGACACATACGAACGCCAAACCTTTTGAGGGTTTTACTATACTGACCTAATACCATCACCCTGACTTGGAATTTCTCACCCCCCAGACAATAATCCCACAGTGTTATATGCTCTGTGATTTTAAGCGATCAGCAGGTTTACATCACACTCCCTAACGTTTTGTTTTAACTCCTTAGCTCCAAACCAAATCTTTTGATCAACTCTCTCGATGAAATTTCACGGTTTTCAGCAACTTTTCTTTGTACAAGTCGCGCAGCGTGTATGGAAATTTCTGTTTATAGATCTCAACAGCATTGAGTCTTGCAACTTTTCCTCTTCTTGAAGTTTTCAAAAATATTTCTTGCCCCTCCCATCAAAATAGAATATTTTATAGATATTTCTGGATACGTTCTAACCCTCTTCCTATCTTCTACATAATTATATATAGAATTTATAAAAGTTCCATAAAAAATAAGGATCCGACACAAATAAATATTTCGTCTTTGTTTTCTTCCTAACTCTGTTTTATTTATTAACCAACTAAAAAATTCAGAAAACATTGTTACTTTAGCAGATCCACAATAGGCAATCTCACATTTCGACGATTTGAAAATTGAATGTAAAAGTTTACAGGATCACTGAACAGGTCTACATGCACCAATTTAATAGCTCTCAAAACCAAATTTCTCTATTGCAAGGAGAAGATGAAATTTATTGGCTGCCGAAGCACTAAGACTGGTATTTTACCGAAATTATATTACAGCATAAAACTCATAAAAAACATACAAAAACTGCAAGTTTTGCTATAAAGTGATGATTTTAGAAGCGCACAACTCAAGCTCACTTGTAAACAAAATTGTTTTACTAAGCCATTATGCGAGCCATTAAAGAAAAATCCGTCAAAATAGAAACCACAGTAAACCAATTAGAATTCTAGAAGCAGCCAGCCATTAATGCATGCCACTAGCACTAATGCTATTGTTGTTGCTATTTCATTGACTTTACGTCCAACAATTCGGCAGTTAAATGAAAAATGTAATTAGGTTAACTTCACATGAGCCGAACATGGCTGCAGCGCAAATTATAGCGGAATTCGCAAAAGCGAGCAGCTGCGCAAAAAGATATTTTTAGATGCGAAAAATTCTGTGAAAGGTAATGAATATTGTAAAAAATTTAATTTAAATATATAAAAGTTAGAAAATAAAAATAAATTTTTATAAAAGAACTAAAATTCGATCGTTCAGTTTGTATGGCAGCTATATGTTAAAGTGGTACGATATCGGTGGTTCCCTCAAATGAGCAGCTTTTTAAGGAGTAAAAGATGTATGCCAAATGTCATATGGATATCTCACAAACTGAGAGAATGCTTCACTTATATTGCAATCTAGATGCCACAAACTTCATGGCAAGTATATAATAACAAAATATAAAATTGAAAACATAGTCAGAGAAGATATATGAAATTAGAACATAAATGCAGCACACATATCATAAAATAGAACCTGGCCTCCCCTTACGCAGCACAGAGCCGGCTACCATCAACACTTGCCACTTGCAGTTGCATGTTTCTCACATTAGTGCACACAAAATAATTGCCTGCCGCACATAACACTGGCAACAGCCTGACTTGCCTTGGTCTATATACACCAATCTGAGACGTACATATATACTATATGAGTCTATATGTGAAATTGTATGTATATGAGTGTGTCTGTGCCGATTTTGAAAATCATAGTGCAACATAGTGAGAATCGTGTTTGATCAAATTGCTGCCACTGCTGCTGCTGCTGCCATTTTTTATGATTCACAGCCACGGCAGTTATGAGTACCACACACTTGCCCGTGTAATTTGCGGCAACATGTTGCATGCGATAGCAGTGCGTTGCCTTGCAGCCGTAAATGTAACTTGGTATCTGGGGAATATAAGGGCCTTGCTATCAAAGTTCTAAGCAAACGCGGCAGATAAATAGCAGCAGCAGCAGCAGCAAGGTGTAGCGATAATAATAGCAACAAACAGGGTGGGCAAGTGTGCGTGCATATATGTATATATAACCGTAGAGGTACGTGCGTGTGTCATAAAATGACGTGCAGACTAAAGGGAGTTCGCTGCTTTTCATAGTTTTCTTCCATAAGCAAAGTGTTGGCGCAACAAAAGCATTTAAAATGTTCGCAGATCGGCTTGACTGCATGTTGTTGCAAGTGTGGAGTGTCTAGAGCCAAAAACAGTATACTTGGTTGTGTTGCAAATGTGCTGACAGCACTTTTAAAAATTTTTATGTGAATTTACAATTCATTTCTTAATTTTTTTCCCAACCACATTTTTAAATAAAATCGAAAAGTGCTTTTTTAATATTTTTCTATGAAACTTATGTGGCAATATTCTTAATTAACCAAATTCAGGTCTAATATCGCATTTATTGCCGAACTCAAGTTGATTTTGAAGTCTAAATTGCCTCAAATAATATTATAAATTAAAGCTTCAAAAAATGATTGCGGCCTTCTGCACGCCCTTCATGCCCCAAAAATCAACACACATACATATATAACATCCACTCAAACATTTTCCGTCGAAATATTTACATTCACGCCTATTATAAAGCACTTAATTTGAAGAAGCGCCTGTGAACCCACTCTAACATGCCGCCAAACAAAAGACTTTAGCAGCGAACTTGCAGTCGATTCGGCTCATCAACAAAGCGCAATAATTTCATGGTCTTCCTCCCTGACACTGAATTATAAACAGTAATATGCAACAGTGCTTCAGTTCCCCGCATTATGCAGCACTCTTCCGTGGTATTTAGACAACAAAAGCATAGAAGAATTTCCGCCTATTAAAGTATCGTTCAATTGATGATTGATTGCTGCCACAAATTGGTTTTTAAGCACCCCAACAAAAGTGAGGAGGTGGACCGTAGTCATGCAATGCGGCGGCATTCAAGTTTACTTTGGCATATTCTTTAAGTTTTTCATTTGCTACGTGCATTCTTGGGGCTTTCATGCTAATATATGTGGCTGACAGTTCGGCTGTTGAAGTAGGGCGTTCAAGCAGCGCTCAATTAATGTTTACTAATGAGAGTTCGCTGGTAAAGTGGTGCATAATGCTATTTTTGGGCTTCGAATTGTCTTCTTTAAGCTTTTTTAGGCGGTGAAGTCAGAAGTTTAATGAACTCTTGGCTTCTACTACATAAGTATTTGCGTTATTGTTGCAGAGTTAAAAATAAATTAGCGCTTAAATTATATATATTATGTTTATTTAAGTACTGCTGAAATGAAAGCTTATATCTGGAACTTTTCACATTCCCAAAAGGTATCTTAATTTGGTTTCGATTATTTTTGAAGATTCAGATTAATGTAGACAAAGTTGAGTCAATAAAAATAATGTTATCAAAGGACATACGACTTCATTTGGTGAAATATTTCAGAAAAGCGAATCGAAAACGCAACTGGTATAAACTGGTATAATGAAATATAATTGAAAAAGAGACATATACTATATGTACTTTATTATATAAAAGTGGTATAGTTATTTATTATACCATATATTTGTATTATGACAGCCTACTTAATTTATACCAGTTGCGTTTTACTACATTTTAGTAAAGCATACGACTTTATTTTGTGAAATATATCATAAAATCGAATCGAAGACGCAGCTGGTATAAACTGATATAATGAAACATAACTGAAAAACTGGACCCACCCGACTTAAATCTTCAATATATTTTAGTAAAGTGGTATAATCTTTTCCTGCAACATACATTTGTATTATACCAGTCTACTGAATTTATACCAGTTATATATTACCAAAATTTATCAAAGTGGTACACCGATAAAGATTATTAAAACTTTTTTATTTAATAGTCTATCTAATTTATACCAGTTGATCTTCGGTTCACATCTTTCGAATCGAAATTAATTTTGATTTCTAACGGTTTAAAGCAGTGAAAAGGCGTTAGACATGCTAGATTAAAAAAAATAGGTCGTAGTATCATACAAAAAGCACGCATAAATGCTTCCAAACCCCTTAAATCACACACATATACACGCTCAACTGCCACATGCAAACTGCACTTTAATTGCAACACGAAAATCATTAATCCTTGGCAGTTAGTTGCACAAAACTATTATTACGGACGAGCGACTTGTGCAGCAAGCTACGCACAGATGCCACATAATAAACAAAATAACTCAGAAATATGCAACAAACACAACGCGCTGCAAGAAACAGCAACAATAAGCAAAGGAAGCCAAACACAGAGTGAAGCCCTTGTGCCTGACTGCGAAATAAATTAGATTTCCACAGCCTCACCAGGCCTGTATTAGTGACAAACGAATACATAAGACTCTTAACAACAACAAGAGCGCCACATTAGGTAACTGCTGCTGGGGCTGCTGCTCCTTCGGGCTATGGAGGTTACTAGAAATTTTGATTGATTTCATGGAATATATAAAATAACAACTAAGATATAGAAAAATATTATAAAATGCGCAAATGCAACAACAACAGTATATGTATATGTAAGGTTTTTCAATCTCAACAACTATCTGCGGATGAGGAGAGAAGTGTGTTCCGCGCTCAAGGCCATTCGGCTGTGTCGATTAGTCGCCAGAGAAATATTGCAAATAGAAAAAAAGCTTCAATGAAAAATTAGTAACAAAAGAAAACTGAAAGTAAAATGAAGAATAGTCGAGTTAGTCCGCCATATATGCTACAGGATTGCACGTCGACCACCAGCAGTGTAATTAGAGCATTCGCCACTGAGCAAAGCGAAAAGGCGTGAACAAAATGCGCACACGCACACACTTCTATATGAATATATGTGCTAGCACACACTTTTATATAAATGTGCTGGCTTGCCTGTAAGGATATGGAAATTAATTTCTCAAGACACTAATTGGCGTTGATGGTCGAACTATTGGCGGTGTTGAAAGGTGGTTTAAGGTAATAATAGCGTGCTAATAATGATAGATAAATGGAAAAATGAACAAAAAGCAAATAAAAAATAAGGAAGGAGTATTAAAATTGAGAAAAAGTGGTTAAAGCGGAGTTCTCTGATATCAGAGTTAATATAATGTCCGTAGCCAGCTTGTGCTTTAAGGCTTTTGAGTGCGATTTTAGTAAATTTTCTAAGAGCTTTGTAACCATAAGCATTAAATTCTATAGTTATGTATTATAAAATAATAAAAATAAGAAAAATTTTATTTTTTTATTTTCTGTAAATTTCCGGAAGGGATTTCTTAGTACTAAGTATGACTGTCAGGTCTGAAATAATTTTTTTTTTGCCTTAAAAAATTTTAAAAAATACCTAGCGTATAAAAAGTTCAGAAATTACTATTTTCGGCAGAAAAAATTGCCTTTTCAGTAAAAAAAATTGTATATTTTTTTTCCATATAATTCTTGTAGGCATTTTTTAGAACTAAGTAAGCAACTGTTAGGAATTAAAATTTATTTTGTTGTCTTAAAATAATAATAAGCTCATAAAAATTCAATAAATTGCTATTTTCAGCGTAAAAAATGCCTTTCAATACTTGGCAATATTCCTTAGCAGTCAAACTAAACAGAAGCAAGTTCGTTGCTTAAGTCTTTTATAATAACATTGTGCCTTTATTGGTTTTTGCTGTTTTTTCATAAAATAAAACAATACCTTTAATTTTCGCCTTAATTAATAATAAATTAACTTATTTTCACCTGTCAAATAAATTTTTAAAGCACTCAGCTTCTTAAGCAGTTTGACAAACACTTCATTTACATATATGGCAGTGTAACCAAATAGCTCAAGAATCAGCAATTAGTCACCAAAATTTCACAAACAACCAGCAGGTATAAGATCTGACTGACTGGTGAAAGTTCTTTCGTTCACATTTCATTACAATTTACTTTCCATTCGTCACCCAAGTATACTCGAAAATTTTTAAACCAAAAAAACCAAGTGCCGAGTGATGCTGCTGCCTGCGCAAAGTTCTTTATTTTGCTTTTTTCGTTTTATTTTAGTTTATTTTTATTTTATTTATACACACATACATATGTATATATTTAAATATATGCGAACTGATATTGCTTTCACCTCAATAATCGCTGTTACGGCATCAGCGCCTTTTTGCATTTCATTGGCCTTATTTACATGCACAAATACATGCATTATTATATACATGCGCATGTGTATGTTTATGCTGTTATATACATATGTGTGCATAAATGCCGCTATTTTTATGTTATTTCATTTTATTGCCTTCTCCATTCTTTTCCGGCTCAGCGATGCTGTGACTTTGCGCGACTTTTGTTGTGCTTTGCTGAGCTTGTCATGACGTGAGCGGTCAGTTGGTCAGTAATCGATTTTAATCGATCCCATATACATGAATTGACTCATATATCTTTTTTCATATATTTTTGTTTGTTTTATTGTGCCTTTTGCGCTTTTGTATTTTAATTTTAATTTGTAGTTAGCAAACACTTTCTCTGCTTTGTTTTGTTGAACGGAGCCAAATGAGGTGGGCGTTAGCGGCGCTCACCTATATACCATTTTTGGCGTCATTGCTTGTTCTAACAAAACTGTGAATTAAATTTACATCTAAACAAACGCGTGTATAGTTGGGTGTTTCTATAACTGAAGTTAAAAAATATGTTGTTTGCTACCTAAATCGATTTCATAAGCTTATAGCTTTATAATTTATGCTTGCTTTGTTAAGAAGACGTCAGTTAGAAATTCGAGGACTTTTGTTGCGGTTTAGAGACTCGTGACAAATTGGTGGTGAGTCTCAGAAATTGTGAATAAATTAAGTTTTTGGATATTGAAGTAAAATTTTACTTAAAAAAATTTATACAAGCAAGAAAGCGCGAAATAATATTAGAGTATGGACTATTATTGATCAAAAAGGTCAAAAATTAACAACAAAAAAATTTCAAAAATTCTAAAAATTTGTAACTTTTTTTAATTCATAATTTTTTTTTCAATTTTTTTTTTATATTTTTAACAATTAAAATGTGTTGTCAGCTATCAATTTTCTTGGTCTGAACCAAACAAAAATAGCTAATTTTTCTTAGTTTTTGAAGGTAAAAATTTCGAATTTTTTATAGCAGACCTTCCCATATTATGATTACATAATACTTCATGGAAATGTGCGCACCAAATTTCAGCTAATTAATGTAATATTTACAATAAACAATCAGTAAAAAAATAAACATTAAATGGGAGGGAATCCGATTTCAGCTGACAGCACATTAATTTATACTTTATAAAGGTCCCCTTAAGAAAAACAACTGTAACAAATTTCTTCTAAATAATTTAGAATTATTTTGTAACCTTTTATCGACCGCAAATAATCTGGAAATTACATAATCGAATATATGAATACATCAAATATGAATTATTACGCCATAAGCCACATCAGTTGCTTGTTTGTTACATTTTATAAAGCCTTCCTCCATAAAAAAAATGCTCACAAGTAAACAAGTACAATACAGAAAATGTTGTTATTTTTGCAGCATGTTCAACAAGCTATGACTAAAGGTTAATTATGCACGAATGCATACAGACCATAACACTCAGCAAGTTGTTAACAAAATGTTATGTAAACGATGTTTGCTCTTCATTTTGTTCTTCAACAGTTATGCCTGGCTAACCAAAGCAGTTTTTGGCAAAGAAGACAAAGAAATAGAAGGTTCTTGAACTCACTGCAAAAAAACCTAACTAGGAAGACTAACTTGATAATGTCAATAGTATTTTTTCTGCAACAATTTGGAGCTCGTTTCAAATTCATGAAATTTAGTTATTGGTTTTATAATGAAACAGATTCTATATACATATGTATATTGAAATTAAAAAAATAAAAAAAAAATTGATCAAGCGGAAAGAGCAACCTGCGACGTACTACAAAGTATATTATTTTGATTTTAAAGTAGTGCCGCATTAGTTATTTAGCGGTAGTTTTTGACATGCTATTATTTTGGAGTATCAATACAGGTTAATTCCAAAATAATTCGGCATTGAAATTTTCGGTACAAACATTTTTCGGTATTTCGAAAAAGTCTCATTTTTTATTACTTATAGTTTTGTTATGTTGTGTAGATGACGAAACATTTCGAGATTGAAATTTTGGTACCACAAATTTTCGGGATTTCGAAGAAGAATTATTTACAGTTAAATAATGTTATTTTGAACGGAATGTGTGCTGATACCGAAAATTTTCGGGATTGTACATTTTGATACCGAAAATTTGCGGGACTCCGAAGAAGTATCATTTTTATTATTTATAGTTATGTGATGTTACTTTGAACGGAATGTGGGCTGATACCGAAATTTTTCGGGATTGAACTTTTTGGTACCGAAAATTTTCGGGACTTCAAAGAAATCTCATTTTTATCATTTACAGTTATGTGACGTTATTTTGAACGGAGTATGTGTCGATCCCGAAATACTGAAAGTACTGAAATGCACAGTATTGCACACAATATTTTTAGTAACCACTTATTGCTATTGTTGCATTTTGGCGCTGCTCATGTAACTGTGTATACAAGTATATACATACATATATACACATATTTAAGCGTCAGTGCGCCGTTACAAAGCACAACGTCCGCCGACGGAACACCTGTTTTGTTTGCAGCAACAACAACAACAATAGCAATCACAAAAAGGTAAAACCAGCTAAGATCTGCAGTATGTGAAATTCTGTACAAAATCTGAAAATAAGAAAATTATGCAGTCGACCAGTGTCAAGAGGGCAAACGGGCAAGAGGTGAGCAACTGCTGGACAGCGCGTTGGTAGCAAAGATCACTGTCAGGCGGGTCACCTAGTGAGAAAACAGTAAAGCACAAACAAATAAGTAAATAGTGGCACTAAAGGAAATTCAGTTATAAGGTGGAGGAGAAGCAGAATTTGAAAGGGCATCAGTAACTAAGGAGAGGCTTTTCTCTCACCTGCAGCGCGCTGAGTAACCGTTAAAAGTTATTTAATTGCTATATTACGAGTGCTTGCAGAAATCCGTGAGAAGTGGCGAGGGAACTAAGACAAAAATAAACACGTCCAGCAGATAAAGACATACATATGTACATAGAGAAATATATGTAAATTGCGAGCAACATATGGCAGTAGTATGTTGCTATGTATGTGGCATATGTTGCATGAAAATTTTAATTTTCGCACATTGTACACACACACACATTAACATATGTGCTTATTTTAGTGGTGTCAATGACCATTTTGACTTCTGCGGGCAGTGCTCGGTTTAATACTCGGAAGTGTAACACAGCCACATGTTGGAGTGCTTGTATGTATGTGCATGTGTTCTTACAGTTGATGAACGCATAATGTCACAGCAGTTCATTTGCAAGGCATTCAACTTTACACAATTTTATTTATTTTTTTTTGTTTTTTTTTGTTTTTTTATTTATTTATTTATTTATTTTTATTTTTTTTAATTTTTTCGTTTTTATTTTTCTTTATTTTGCTCTTCATTTTCCATACTTTTTTCAAAAAAAATTTTTTTTGTCATTCGTGATATAATTATTTTTTCCTGCTCAAGAAGAGCTTGGCAGTCGTTTTTATATACTTTAGTGTACTTACATTTTGTTATACATAAAGTAAAGCACCTACAAGTAGCTTTTAATTATCCTTATATCGTATCTCGAAGGGTAAAAGAAAATCTGCAAACTACTTTAGTTTATTTCTTTAGTGTAAAATATGTAGATGTATGTGTATACTGCAGGAACAAAGCTTTTATTAGGCACTTAAAAACGCAAGAAACTTAAGAACAACAAATAGAAAAAGCATTGACTTTAACGCATCGCTGAGTCCTAGGGTTTTAAAGAATCTTTGTGGCTTCTTATTTATTTAGAAGCTTAAAAACGCAGAGTAAATGAGATGCTTGGTCATGGCTGGTTTGTTAGTTGACAGTATTCGAAGCATATGCTTTTGTATTTTAGATAAAGTGTAAATGTTTTTGTATATTTTCTAAGCCGAGAGACACAATTGAATTATTGTAAAAAATATTAAATAATATAAAAAGTTAATACAAATATTACATCACATTAGTTTAATTAATATTTTTAAAAATTTTCACAATACACAATGAATTCCAAATTGTTTTAAAAGAAATTTGAAAAATTAAAAATTTTTGTAAATAAACTAAAAACAAAAACAAATTAATAAATAACAAATTATTAGCTAAAAAATATATGGATACATATAAAAATAATTCATGTAATATTAAAATAAAAATTAAAAATAAAATTCTAGTGCAACAAAAATTTTTTTTAGAAAAAAATTCCAAATCCAAAAAAAAAACAATAAGAAATACTTCAGATTTAATAGAAATTAGTCGATGTGTTTTTTGATACTTATAAATTTCAAATAAAAAACATTTAACAAAAAAATTAAAATTAAAAAAACAAAAACCAAATTATTCAAATTGTTTGTTCTCATTTTTCATAAAAGATTTCAGAAGACTTAAGATTGAATATCTTTAAATTGTACTATTTTTTTATTTTTTCATTATTGAATAATACAAAAATTTTTGCAAAAACTTTAAGATTTGCTTTTAAGGGCACCTAAATTAAATATGAATTCAAAAAATAGCAATAAAAAATTTATAAAATAAAATAAAAAAATGAAGATATTAAAAAATATTTGTTTTTATACCAAAGAAAAAAAAACAATAAAGAAAATAATGAAAAAAATGCAAAAATAAATTGGAAAATTAAAAAAAAATTAATTTGATTAAAAAAATGTTTATTTGAAAAAATTTGTTGATTTAAAAAATTAAAGAAAATAAGAATTTTAAATAAAAAAAATTTGTATTTTATTATAAAAATAAAACACAAAATACAATTTATTGTAAAAAGGTAAATTAAATTAATTTAATTAAAATATACATATCTTTTATTTAAATAAAATTATTTTATCTACAAATTTCAAAAATTAAACGAACTTTTTTCTTTATTAAAAAAAAACACAAAACACAAATTATTGTAATAAACTATAAATTAAATTAACTTAATTAAAATATGCATTTATTTTGTTGAGTCTAAAAACACGAAAAAAATAATTATCTTCAACAGAAATATTGATATATTTCTAAGTAGTATAAATTAATAATGTTTTATATAGTGTTTTTGGATACTTTAATATAAAAACATATACTATCTGAGAGTAAATAAATTCTTTTTCAAAAAAAAAATGATAATAAAACTAATTATTTGGTAAGAACTGTGCCGAAAGCTTATAATAGCTTTTTATCACCCATCAATTCATTCTGTGGAAAACTGGACTATAAAATTTATATTTATTTATCTCCACAAATATAGCACTAAAACTTTCATTTTGGAAAATCAAAACCATATTTGAATATTTATTACAAAAACATTAACTGTTAAATATTAAACTGGCTTAATAACGCTTGCAGCGTATAACTTTCTTCGTTTGCTGCTTCTTGCATGCTTTTACTTTTACCCAACACGCAGTGCGTGAAGCACACACTTTACTATCAAACTCCTTTATCTACACTTCAGCCGCATGACAATAGAGAAGAATGCGTTGCTATTAGACTTTTCAAGTGCGTTAAGCAATTTCTGGTCATAAAGAACTCACTTTCTCAGACATAAACGGCAGAAACGTGCTTTACTGGCAAAGAGCCAGAACAGCTGGCAAGGCCTCAAGTGCTTTCTTACTTTCTTAAAAAACTGAAAATGCACTTTTTACACTTTGTAACTCGTTTACGTCATAAAAAACGCTTTGTTTTATTAATCCAACACGTTTTCGCATAATGCGGCAATAAAGATGTGGCGGTAAAAGCGAAAATGCCACAAAAATTTGTCACAAAAGTGCAATAGAAATGTTTGCTAACGCGGGATGGCAAAGGAAAATTAGGTAAAAATTACTTCTGGCGGAGAAAAAACTGCTAATAAATATGAAAATTAAAGGGACATTTTTCTACTATAAAAATAAAAAAAAATATTAAAATAAAAAAACCAAAAAATTAAAATGAATATTTAAAAAATACTAAAATATTGAAATATAATAATATAAAAAACCAAAAAAAATTGTTAACATATTTAAAACAATAAAATTAAAAAAATCAAAATTAAATTAAAAAAATATAATTGAAAATTTTAAAACATAGAATTATAAAACAATATCAAAAATTAAAACGATTTATAAAAATATCATAAAAATTAAAAAAAAAATAAAAACATCAATTTAAAAATGTACAAATAGGAACAACAAAACTATTAAAAAAAACTAAAACGACACAAAAATATGTAAAAAATTATAAAGAAAAATAGAATAAATTTAAAATTGAATAAAATCGTTACAAAATACAAAATTAATCAAAAATGTTTTAAAATAAATTAAATAAAAAGAAAAAAATATGCAAGTCAAAAAAAAAATAAATAAAAAAATAAATAAAAAAATAAAAAAAACGACACAAAAATATGTATGTATTAAAATTATAAAACCAAAAAATAAAATAAATAAAAATTTAAAATAAATTAAAATCGTTATAAAATACAAATATTAATCAAAAATACAAAAAGTTTATTAAAAAATTTAAAAAAAAAAATGGAAAATCAAAAAAAAAATTGAAATAAAAACATTAGTATAAAAAATTTAAACATAAAATAATAAACCAAATCAATAAAAAATTTAAAAAAATACAAAATTCCAAGCCAAATGAATTTGCTGATGCTGCAGTTTGCATAACTTACAGTAAATTTATATCCATACAACAACCGCCTAAAAGCTTAATCAACCTCCATATGAACAGAAATCCAAAAACGGACTGCTGTCGTCAAGCAATGAGTACAAAAACACACACCCAAGTATATATAAGTATAACCCAAAAAACGTTTAAAGCTTGCCACGCATGCGCACTCACTTACGACGCGCCGCCGCCTGACGACTCTTAATGCATTAAGTGTGAGCAAAAACTAATAAAATTACACTATGTAAATATACGCGAGAAAATTGAGTGGTAAGCAAAATGCTTAAAATGAGCACAAAGGCTCAAGGGCACGCAGGAGATGCGCTGACCAACAAAGAAAAGGAAAAAATCGCCCCCCAGCCTAAAGCAGGAGCAAGTCTAGCACTTAGCTGTTGCTTGAACTAAGCGCAGGTAAAAAAATAATCACATATACGTGTGTGCGCGTGTTTGTAAGGAAAACGTGCAAGCCATTAAGCGAGTAGTGACCGCGAAATGAGCAAACGAAAAGGATGTCGAACATGACACTGAACAGAAAAGTTAAAGGAAGCAAACAAAAAAGCGCGAAAAAGTCGCAGCCAACTTAAAAAGCGGGCAGCAAAAGCGCGAAAAGGGATAAACATGCCATTTAGGCTGTAAAACAAACTGTGAACCAGATAAAATTGACTCGGCGGCGGCGGCAGCGCTTCATACGCAAAAGCCTTCGATTACATGAGGCGCACTCGTATCAGCATGCGCAGGCGCACAAGTGCCGCTGTATATATGTATGTGTGTGTAATGTGCGATATGTATGTTATACTCGTATAGATAAGGTGGCAGTCAGTTCTGAGTTAAAGTAATGGCGGGAAAAATGGTATGTGAAATGGAATCACGTTTGGCAGTAAATAAAGATCGTTCAATCAGGAGTAATTACTTTTAAGTATTTACAAATATGTATGTATGTATATTTTTGGTAGATGTACTCCAAAACACGGTTTTGTTAATGAGAACAAGCAGATGTTTTTAAATTAAAAATAATGATAATAATAATAAACACATTCATATATTTGATATTTTTAATCATATGGCAACTCTCTTAAGAAAAAAAATATTTTTATCAGCAAATTTTATATAAATAATAACGTCCGCAAACCGTCAAACAGTGCAAGATTTAAATAGCAACACAATATTTTTAACTATCTGGCAACCCTACAGAGAAATAATTAAAATTCGTTAGATAAAATAATTACTTTTCTAAAACAAATAACTTATAGGTGGCAAAATTTTATGAAATAACAAAATTTTTAACTATATGGCAACTCTTTTAAGAAACAAATGAATTTTTTTAAGTAAGTTTGATAAAAACAGGTTGCTTTCGTAAAGCAGCTGGTAAACAGCAATGACTCTTAGTGTTGCTTAATAAAGCATTAAATAATAATACAATATTTTTTTAATTATGTGGCAACCCTTTTAAAAATAATTTAAACTTCGCCAAGGTTTTGACTTTTGTAAAACAAATATGTGGCAACCATCTAATTTAGTGTTACTTAATTCAGAATTAAATAGCAATACAATATTTTTTAACTAACTTAGAAGGGTTGCCACTAAAAATAAATGAAATTTGGAAAAAAATTTAACTTTAGTAATATGATTATGTGGCAACCATTTACTCATCACTCCGATTTCATAAATTATTTGAAAAAAAAAACAAAGTGGCAGCACTGTAAAATAAATTTGTCTTAAATTTTTTACAATACCTCTCATTTAAGATTGAAAATTTTCGTTCTAAAATTTTTCGAATAGCAATAATGTTATAACTGTACATTTTTACTGAGTGGCAACATTGCAAAAATTTAATATAATGACAATAGTAAGAAAAATATTATTTTCAGATTTTCAATTTAAATTTATTGATACCTTCAATCAAATAAAAAATAAATTAACATCTAAGTGGCAACGCTTTATTGAACTTTAAGCCTATTTTAAGCTTATTAAGTACTGCTATCTCATTTTCTAAGCAAAATTCTTTTAAAAATTATTGAGAATATTTGTAATTATCCAATGTTGCCACCTTCTTACATTTATTTAATTAATTTTTTTATCTGTTTTATTAGTTTCCTAATTTCGTATTTATTTATTTGCTTTCTTGCATTCCTCGATCCAAATTAGTAGAGCCACATTTATCTCTCGGCACATCTCTTTACGTAAGACAACTGTGGGAACACACTGCATTGCCACTTACTATACATAACATCTAATTAGCTGGCAATCATTATAAAATTATAGCCGCACAACGATAACAACAACAAACAATCAGAATTAACTGCACAGCAGCCGAAGCGCCTAGAACAAAGCAAGCGTAATTTGCGTAAATATAACGCTAATATGGACATATGATGCTGGCGACCAACCAAATAGCAAAGCAACAACAACTACAACTACCGGAGTGTTCGAATTTCATGCGATAACCAAGCAATGATGCAGTCGCATCTTCAAGGGCCCAGGTCCAACACGAGCTGCCAACGAAATTCTTTTCACACAGTTAAGTGCCGTCCGTCCACTGGCGTCTGCTGTGCGCGGTTGCATGGGGGCGAGGAGGATTAGTCCATCACAGCGACACACTGTCCGCTAGTCTCATAATAGTAACCGAATATATGCACGTTTGTATGTATGTATGTATGGTTGAGTGTGTTTTGCGCATTGCCGCCGCCAATTATGCGTCCGCAGCGCGACCGCGAGCTAAACGTGTCAGCCACGGGCGCTGCTGGCACCATTTTAATGCGACGCCTGGCAACAACCGCAACCACCACGCTACCACTTAGATAAGTGCTTATGCTATGGTAAGCGGCGCTGTGCCATGTATCTAGTATCTAGTCAATTGTGCGGCAATTGGCGGCACGCATATGAGGCCGCGCCACGCAACGCGAGTAGCCGTTGATGTGTCGGCTGCTGTGGCTTTCTCCGCGATAAAGGCAGAAATTGGACGAAAACGACATGCGATGCGCTTCGTTGGCCATTGTTGTTATTGTTATACCCCGTACAGGGTATATTAAGTTTGCAAAGAAGCTTGTAACATTCCGAAGAAGGTACGGCTTTAAAGTTAATGATCGATGCGACGAGCTGAGCCGATTTAGCCTTGCACCTCTGTCAGTCTTTATATACGCAAACTAGTCGCTCAGTTTTTGAGATACCGTTATGAAATTATACACATGTTTTTTTCTCCCTAAGCAGCTGCTTCTTTGTCGTAATCACTGAGATCGGAACACTATAGCACATAGCTGCCATACAAACTGGTCGAACAACTTCAAGCTTTTATATGGAAAACTTGTATATTTGAGAAGATATCTTCACGAAATTTAGCATAAACTATTATTTTAGGCAACGCTACTATCTCAAAATAAATTGTTTAGATCGGACGACTATAGCATATAGCTGCCATACAAACTGACTGAACAACATCAAGTTCTTATATGGAAAACTCTTTTATTTGATGAGATATCTTCACGAAAATTGGCATGAAGTATTGCCCAAGTCAGCGCCACAAACTCCGAACAAATTGTTCAAATCGGTTCACTATAACATATAGCTGCCATACAAACTGATCGATCAAAATCAAGGCAAAAATCTTTTTATACACTTTCATGCTACAAGAACTGCACTTGTGAAAGGTATTAAAGCTTCAGCGCAGCTAAACTTAAAGTGCCTTATTTTTCCATTGTATTTGTGCATCTTTTTCGATTTGGTGTTGCGCATGCGGCTTGTGGTTGGGTGTCGCTGTTATTTGAGCGCTCGAAATTGGGATAATAACGTCACGAAAAACTCATTGCCACGGCGATTAGGCTCAAATCTCAAACAATTTGCCACGCCAATAAATTTGCAATAGGAGTAGATAGCAGACGGCGCACCAAAGGCGGCGGCCAAGAAATACTTGTCAGCGCAATGGCAACGAAATCAAGCGGTGCCGCTGATGGCAGTGCGATAACTGCAATACACACACGCACATATGTATATAAATAGAAACAAGCACACATATACACGTGTGTAAGTGCTGCAGCTTGGTTGCACCAAAAGCCGTTTTAATCTCAATCGTGTGCGCAATTGTCATCATTATCGTCATCATTATTAGTCGGCTGCGCCGCCAGCAACGCCAATGACAGTGACACCGTAACAAGTCGCGGCGGCAAATTGAATACTCAATTAAGTTCCAAGTATTCGGCTGCCACATGCAACCTTAGACACACATAAACTCAGTTTCCCTGCCACCTGCCACATGCCGCCCTTTGCCACTTTTTGTGCTTGCAACAAAATTTTGCGGTATATTACATTCACACGCTGCTGCCGCTGCTGTGGCGAGAAAAAAACATGCCGCCGATTACAGCACTTACTTTTATTAGGTCACCGCAGCAGCATCATGTGGCAACATCAGCCGCAGCGTGTAGATAATCAACAGCGACAGCTGCTGCAGCTTCGCATACAGTAAAGATTACAGTGGCAACAAGCGAATCAACCACAAATTGCCGCACATAAATTTTTCCAACACACACACACAGCATGCACATATACCTATATGCATGCCAACCAGCTGCTAAGTGGATTTCGATGTCATTTGTGCAGCATCGATCGGCCGCGGCAGATAAGCTGCTTAGCTTCCCAACTATTTGCGCTGTCATTTTAACATCTTTCAGTTCTATTGCTATTGTTGTTGTTGTCGCTACTAGAATATGTCTATTTTTCTGTGCCAGCGTAAATTTCCATTGCATTTGCGCTTGATTCGTTGCGACTCCATGACTGCGGTGTCAATTTGTTTGTGGCGCGTTAATTTGATGCAATCGCAACAACAAATACAAAGTAATTTCTCAAATTGTCAACGAAAACCGCTATTATGCAAATATTTGCGCAACCGTTTAGCGATTGCGTTATGTAGGCTTTCACATTGGAGGCGCTTGTTGTGGTGCGCCATGGCGTATGAGTGATCTGAAATCACATTTTCGTTATTTGCTGTTTTTATTGTGGTTTATATGATTGTGTTCTAAATATTAAGTGCAAAGGAAGTTATGCAAATATTTGCTTTACTTTAGGCGCTGTTTTTAGCATTTACTCGCTAGCTTGTTGAACCGCCGATAATTTTTAGCGCGCTTGCTTTGGAATCTGGGTCAGCGTTAAGTGCAAAACACATAGTGTATATAGTTTTGTTGTTGTTTTTTAGAATAAGTGTAAATGTATTGTACGTGTTTAGAATTATTTGCACTATCGATTTGTTTTGGGTAGTATGCTAACCGGATTTTGCATACAAAGTAACGGGTTTAACAGATTTTAGTGAGAAGCAATTTAATTAGGTCCAAACAAATGTGTAAGCATAATTTGGTGAATGGAAGCGGTCCAAAACTTTTAAGTTCCAAAAAGTGATTACTTTTTTCTGGAGATTCTCAAATTGTTGCCAAAACTAATTCAATCAAATATCGCTCAAGTTCGTTAAAGCGAAAATGTTTCCTCTAATTTTATTGGAATTAAAAAAATCATACACAGGAGCACAAAATAATCAATCAATATACAAATAAATAAGTCGATTTGCTTGCAATTTATTTCGAAGTGAGTCATGAAAAAGGATGTAACAGAGTAAATGAAAACGTAATGTTTATACCAGCGGTTGTAGCGAAAAGTTTTCTTATTTCCTCTGTTAATATTGGGTAGTCGAAAAAGTCTTTTCGTATTTCTAATCAAACTTCATTTTTTTTTTTTTTTTGTAATATATTTTATAAATAAATATGTACCACTTCGGTCGACCACTTTATGCCATTTTCCGCTGGAGACATTACTCCATCACTGTAAAGCTTTCAGCAGTGTAAATCGAAATTTTGAAATTTCCAGAACGGAAGCGAGCGAACTTTTACAGCATCGCCTCCGTAAACTTCACAAATTTCATTGATGGCTTGCATGGCATTCTCCCTTTTTTATACAAAAATTTCAAAATATAGCCAATTTCTTCATTATTTTCACTCATTTTTGAACAGCTATAACTTTTTTTCAAATTCTCCGAAATTATTTGGTTTAATGTTTGGTTAAATGAAGCTGACTTTTTGAACACTATATGGTATGACACAATGTGATTGTTAGCACTGAAGATATACGACTGCAACGACATCTATTGACAAAATAGGAAAAGACTTTCAATATTTCAAATTTTATTCTATAGGTATGTATGTCACGACCTCAGTATTTACACAAGAGACTGGTATAAAAATATGAGTATGGTATAGCAAGCGGCTAAACTGCTATAATTACATAACCACATCACCTCTTTATTGAATTCAACTTGACAACTGCTTTGCTACTTTTCTATGCTCGTTTCTTGCCCAAAGGGTACAAGCCAAACATAGACAGAAATATTTGCTATTCGGCAATTAAATTTGGAACTTTTCAAAACATTTGTAGAGCAATTTATTTTAATATTAACAAAGTAGAAGAATTAGAATTTGTATGTCGCTATATACCTTTGATTTAAGTTGGTCTTTATTAGAAAGCGAAAATATTAGAGCATTTTTATCCACAGAAATTGATTTTAGTCGAGACGGCAACAAGTGGCTACAAACTTTTTTTTATAAAATTTGGTGAACAATTTTCATAACTATTTTTGTTTGTTTTTTTTTTTCAAAAAATTATGTAAAAAATATTTAAAAACCTTGGAAAAAAATATTTATACGTTTTTATTACAAATTTTTAATATAGTAAAAAATTTGTTGTATAAAGAAATTTATGTATGACAAAAAATAGTATTATAATGCAAATCAACGTATCATAGAAAAATGAAAATTGAGTTTTTTATTGCTTTCGATTCATTACATTCGTTTAGTTTTCATTGTGGTGTTTTTTTACGTGGCGGGTCCCAAACCCAGCGCACAACCCTATGCAGGGGATGTTTCGCCTTCTCACTTTAGCTCGCCTTCAAACGGATGTTCTTAGGCTACCCAGAGGATACTTGGTCAAAGACCGGCAGTAGTGAGCTGCTTAAGCCATGTGTAGCGAGCTGCTTAAGCCATGTGTAGCGAGCTGCTTAAGCCATGTGTAGCGAAAAGAAGAAACGACCGGCGCGCTGTTGTTAACTCGGCTATAATCGCGTAAGCGGTGTCTACGCCAATTAAGAAGATTCATTACATTCATACGATATAATGTATCAAAAAAATTTTCAACTGACGCTGTCAAATATAACAAATAGATAACTAATATATAACCAATAGATAACCAATATGTAACACATTTTGTCACCAAAACTTAAATTTTCTTTTTGTATGAGTGGCTTCCATTATATCATGATGTAACGTTATTTTGCATTTTAGTTGACGATATATAAAAACAATTTACCTTAAACAAAATATGGTTGGGTATAACGAAGAAACTTATAATTTCATTACATTATTATATAGTATTTCTTTTAAAACTTTCAGTGCCTTAATACTAATGAAAATTTTATATTATTTCTACTTACAGCTCACAGGTATGCAAGTTCCTTTACGGAAAAGTGTTAAGGATTATGTGGACACAGTAAAATTTATAAAAAAAAGTCATACATTTGTGTTAGAAATAAGCTGGTAACTATATATCCACAACACATATTAAATATAAGTTGGCGTATATATTTGTATGTATCCTTGACGATTTGAACCAAAGGAAATTACAAATTATATAGCCTCTTGGTCAGTGTTATAAGACTGTATAACCTCTTGATCAGTGTTATAAGCTGCTCACATTAATTATTTTCATAAAAGAAAAATCATAAAAAAATTTTAGACTCTCGCCTCTTGTGTCTTTTAAGTTTGCATGATATTTTTGCCGTAAAAGTTCAATAAATAGCTAGGCGAAATACTTCAACTGTACACTTTTTCTGCTTTTTATATAATTTCACCACAATTATTACGCATTATGGAAGGCCAAAAAACGAATATTTGTGCCCGCTTGGTTCTCTGAAAACTATATTCTTGGACACCTCCAAGAAGTTTCTTCTTCTATAAGCTCTATAAGCTCTTAATTGCAGCAGTAAGGTCCTTCGACTTATTTCTTCCTATTTTTTTTATTATCCAATCGAAAAATATATACTTCGCTTCCCACTACTTGAAAAAATATTTCGTTTCATAGACTGTTTTTGGAAATATAATGCTCTCATAAGATTTTTTCGTAAATCTAACCGTTTAAAAGTTATTAACGGCTGAAGTTTCATTATCTAAGGACAATTTTGTTTTTCTTATTAATTTTACAACTCAGTAAAAAAAATGTTACATTTAAGCCGCACAAGCATCCAAATGTTTGTCGATAATTCTAATTACAGTTGCCTTTTCATAATGCAAGATCACACAGATCAGCGCTGAAACTCCACTAATTCGAGTAAAGCTCTAAAAAAAGAGCGTAATCCCCTTTCAATCGCTTGCTTTGACAGCCGAAGTCTTAGAAGAGTTGATGGGCAGAAAGAAATTGCATTAAATGGCATTAGAGGAATTTCAAAATTCTTAAATGTGCAACGCAAATGCACTGCCACATGACACATGTGCAAGGCAGAAAAGAAAGCGTAGACTACACAGATAGAAAGAGAGGAAGGGGGGGAGGCTACTAAAAGTGCAAAAGCAAGTGGTCAAGCTAAAAGCAAGCGAATGACAAGTTGATAATCGGCGCAAGGCATTGAGACCGCGTGGCAGACGCAGGCAGCGTGTTGCCGAGCGATGACAAGCTGAACGCCAAAGGAATGAGCAATGCACAGCAAAAGCGAACGAACTGACTCTGACTGGATGCTGGAGAAATACATTGGAGCGAAAATTGTGCGCAGCAATAGAGCAACAGGCGCTGGGCGCATAGCTGAGCGAACAGATCGCGATTGTGATTGAAAAACGCGTTTCAACGGCACACATGTTTCATTCGCACACATGCACGCACACATACACACATATTTGTTGATATGCTATGCCGTTTTTGTGATACAAAACGCAGAACTATGCTGGCCAAGTTTGTTGCACAGCAAAAACCGTTCGAATGTCAATCTAGAAATTCCAGTTAATTCAGAACATCGCACAAAGACAACAGCAAACAGCTGAAACATTCACGTGAAATGGTCAGCTTAACGCAAAAATAACAGAATAGCATGCTGCAAATGTCGACATATGTTGCATGCCACAACAACGCATCGCCGCGCACAGCAACAGGCAGGAAGAAGCGCGCCGTTTGCAGCTAGCAATGGTGGCAGGAGGAACCACACGACGACAGCATTAACTATAGCGCACACACCAGCCGCAGCTTTGGCACACAGCAAGGCGGCGCAAACGCAGTTTGGCCCGTTTGATGCGCGCTATTCAGGCCAAGACCAAAATCAACGCGGCGGCGAGGCGAACAAGTTTCGCGCTGACGACAAGCCAGCACAAAGTTGCCACAAAATTGCCGCGCTGATCACAGTGGTTAGTGGCGCGGCAAGTGTGATCGATGCGCTGCGAAGCGTTGAACAAGCAGCAAAGTACAAAAACAAAAATATACATTAAAAATACATATGCGTGCAACTTGTTTGTGAGCAATGTATTATACATTATTACGTATCTCCGTACAAATATATATTTTTAATTCACATTTAGCGCATGAACGCACTGCAACGCGCATGCGCGCCTTCTCAGCCGTCAGCTTAGCGGCATTCGTGGCTCTGGCTGAGCGCGCCTTCATACCAGCGCACAGCAGTGGAGTCTAATCACATTTTATTTATTTCCTACTTCTCTAATCTTCTATTTGCATAAGCGCTGTGTGGTTGCAACGACGCCTGCCGCCTGCTGCCGCTTAGGCAGATTATAGCGGTGCTTTCCGACAACATGTTCATGACCACGTATAGGCAGCGATCGTCACTGAGCGTAATAATACAGATTGTAGCCCGAAAATAAAATAAATATAAAAGTGGTTAAGTGCCGCTACCGTATTGTTGCCACAGAAGGTGCTCACTTGCAACTTGCAGCAGCTCAGTGGCACAGCTTAATTTTATTTGTTTTCCGTATTTGTCCATACAGATTTATGCGCGCTGCGTAGGTAGTGGCAGCGCATGTAGGCTGTAATAGTTTTAATTTTTAGGAGGAGAGCAATTTCCGTCGCTTTTATTGTCAATAAATAAAGATGTAATACTAAAAGAAAGTTGAAAGGGCCGAAGTTCGAAAGCTCAACTCGGTAAAATTTTTATTTGACTAGAACAAATGGTTACAGTAGCGGTTTGGGCATAAAAGTGTTTGCATAAAGCAGCAGATAGTATTTCTTTGACCGAGTGTGTGCCTTGTATATGTTTTTTCTAACAAAAAGGTTAAACTTGGGCAAGCTCATATAAGATTTTAAGTTGTTTTTAGTATACCATCAGCATTATAACCGAATAATGCTTTGCAAGAGTGCTAGTAATATACATATTAGCGCACATATTGACAAAATACGAAAAGAGTTTTTCGACTACCCACTATAATTAAAGTATAGGTATGGTCTGTTCACTTGATGATCAGCAGTGCTGTGAATAGAGAATCTGAGCTCTATAATTTGACATTTGTTGACATTATTTGTTATGACATCCAAATTTTAACGTGAAAGTTTCATTGCATGAAAAAGCCACTTAATATTTTATAATTTTTAAATAATCGATAACCATTCATCAATTACTATGTATACTTTTCGACAGTATTCAATTGATATGTAAATTTGCTTCTGTCTTACTCGAAACAAACAAACAATAAAAAATATTTATCGATATCAATAAATTTATCGATTATTAAAAAATCGATTTTTATTTATGTTGAGTTCTATTTATAAATAAAATGTTTATTTTGAATTTATTTCTCATTTTTAATTTACTGCCGATAACTTTTATCGATTATTTTCGTTTTGAGTTCTTAAAAGTACTTAACTGACTTTGCAATAATGTAAAGTAGTAAAGATTGCTAAAGTACGAATATCGATTAATAATTTTATCCATAGTTTTTATCAATTTATCGATAACATTTGCAAAATGTTTGTTTATGCTTCTCATGACTCTCTACTTCAAAATGTTTTTAATTTCATCCACCGCGGATTTTTAAAACAAACATATCAAATTTTTATATTAAACGTTAACTTTTTAATCTTTCCGTTTTTAATTTACTGCCGATAACTTTTGTCGATTCTTTTTGTTTCGAGTTCTTAAAAGTACTAAACTGACCTTACAAAAATATAAAGGAGTATAAATATCGGTTTAGAAGTTTATCGATAACTTTTTATCGATTTATCGATAACTTTTTTAACAAAATTTTCTTTACGCTTTTACTGAAATTTGTCTAAATTTTTTTTATGCCACCCAACGCGGATTTTTATAACATAAATAGCCAATATTTATATCAGCCATATGAATTTGTAATTTTTCCAAATGCCTACAAAATTAAAATTGATTATTCAAAATCTTTTAAATTTGTTTCTTTTCTTACATCTATATTTGAATGACATGTCAGTGATATGGTATCAGAATTATTTCAAATTTCTTTTCTTGCTGAGGAATCAAGCCTGACTTATGAAGAACTCATTTTTTTTTATAGTATTTATGAATATATTAGTGATATGGTATCAGAATTATTTCAAATTTTTTTCCTTAAATTTATGTTATTACTGTATTTTTTTACATTTTCCGTGACATTAATTTCTATGATCTACGAAAAATTTCTAATCGATTATTCGATATTTTTTCAAATTTCTTAGAACACAACTACATACATATATGCTGTGCTGAGCTGAAGTGTTGAATTTAGAAATTCTTAATACACCGCACATGATTAACATAATCTAAGCAAAGCCAATAAAGCTGAGACAAAATCTTTACAACTTGATATGCAAACATAAAATGCTGACTCAATCATAAAACCGTGCGAAAATGAATAATTCCTCGTCCATGACTCAATTTCAACCACAAAAGCGTAAATAAAGGAAACGAATTCAATTAGCTAACTCTGGATGCTGATTTTCTGTGCCACAGACACACAGAGTCACAACGCTTTTTTATCGCAGCGCAAATATATGCGCATACATAATTAACTAAAACCTATTTCCAAACATTTTCATTAATGAATAATTTCTATGACACTGCAACAACAACAACAGCAATATATAAGTGCTGCATTCACTGCTTAACGCGAAGCAAAAAAGACAATCGCAAGAAGTTCGGTTGGGTCGATGTAAATTTATGTATTTGGATTTCACGCACTGCAACAAAGTATCTGAATAATATATATACATACATATATGACAGAGTATATACATATGTATATGCCAACTTGAGATGAAAGCAAGCAATATGTAGAAGAATTAGACAGCCAGCAAAACAGTGCACAAAGCGCCAAACGCGAGAGCTTCGTTTGGCAAAAAGGCGCACGGTTAGTAGGTCAAGTTTTCAAAAGCAACCAGTTAGGGTATTGAAGGCATTCGTGAAACAGAATCAGCACGAATGCTGCAGCAACAGCGTGAGTAGCACATATTCGCCAGCGTGTTAAACACGCCAAAGCTAGATCAGCGTAGTGGAGCATTGATTTGCGGCGACTTTTGAGTGAGAAAAATTGATGGCAAGAAAATTTATTGTTTATTAGAGTGTAAATTGAGGCAAGTATTGTTGATGGTTGTGTAATTGGTTAGGAAAGAAGCTGGTATTAATGTGAGAAATGTTGTAGAACAAAGCGTTAAGAAATGAGATGCAGTAAAAATAAAAAAAATATAGAAAAACAAACAAAAATTATATTTAAAATAAATAAAACGGCTTTTGCCAATTTAGAAAAACAGAAAACCCGTTAACTCCGGCTATTACCTATAGTATCCTGCACAGGTTCATTTCTTATAACAAAAATGGATGAAATAAATAAGACGTAAATATTTCTCTTGATTTCAATGGGTCAGCTTGTATGGCAGCTTTATGCTATAGTATTTGAGTCTGAGCAATACGTGCGGAGATCATAGCTTGGTTTTAGAAAATAATTTGTACCAAATAACATAACGGTATCTTGTCAAGCAAAAGAGTTTTCCATCCTAAAACTTGATTATGATCGATCAGTTTGTATGGCAGCTTTATGTTATAGTATTTGGATCTGAACAATATGGTCGGAAAATATAGCGGTGCTTTACACAATTATCTGTGCCAAATAATGTAACGGTATTTAGTGAAATAAAAAAGTTTTCCATATAAGCTCTTGATACCGATAGTCCAGTTTGTATGGCAGCTATATGCTATAGTGGTCCGATATCGGCGGTTCCGACATAGGAGTAGCTCTTTGAGGAGAAAACGACATGTACAAGAATTCAGATCAATATTTCAAAAACTGAAGGTCTAATTCTTTAACACCAGAGATGGATATGGCTAAATCGACTCAGCTCGTCATGCTGATCATTTATATTTAGTATGTATTTTATAAAATCTCTGTGGTGTCCTTCTCGGTGTTACAAGCTTCGTGGCTAATTTAATATACCCTGTTCAGAGTATAAAAGGTTAAAAATTGCAGAAGAAGCAGCACCTTACTGCCCAACAAAAAAATGCCTACAAGAAACTTTTAGTTTTCATGGAAATGTGACCGTCTGGCGGCTTGTTCTGCAGCTTTTTGCTATTTTTTGTGTTGTTGTTGTTGCTCTGTTTGTTTTTGTTTTTTTTTCTGTTGGCGAGCCCTCAGAATCACAACTTGTTAAGTGCCTCTAATGGCAACGCAATTATAGCGAATGTCGCGCCGATTGTAGTCACAATACCTCATTACCGAATGTTGGCGAATCACGTTTTTTACGACCGACCATTAAAAATGCAATCGCATTTACAACACCAGAACAAACCAAAAAAAAAAAATAAATAACTAAAGGGCAACAACAAAAACGAAAAATCGTTCAGCAGCTAGCATTTCCGTACGACACCAGACAACCATAAAAATTAAATTGAATGCCAAAGCCAATGCCAAAACGGTGACTGCGACGACAAAGCGCTCGGCCGAACGAAATACGCGCAATGCAAGCGCAAGCAACAAAAACAACTGCAAGCAACAAGAAAATAAAAAAAGTGAAAAAATAGCAACAAAGCTGTGAAATCTATTGCAAAGTTAAAATCGCAGCCGAGAATGCCACAAACCAGCAGCAACAACCCGCACCGGTCAACCGCCTCGGAAGCCTAATCCGCGCTGCAGTGGAACCGAAAACAAGAGGGAGCAGTCAAAATAGAAGTCATTAAATTCATTGACTTTCATTGATTTGCGGCACAGGCCAGCAAGCGCGTCTCAACGGACCGACAAACGGTTGAAGAGGCAGACAAGCGAGTAGGCTGCAAGCGCAGGAAAACGAATAAATACTCGTATTAAATACCACAAGCTGCGCCTTGAGAACGCTGAGTCGCCATCTAATTCGCTTTCAAATGTACAACAGCAAAAGCTTGTTGCAGCTATGTTGTACACTCTCTGCATATATGTATGTGCGTGTATTTGTGGCACTCGGTTTATTAGGTAAATTGATCGCGACAAGCGTCGTCTAACCAAGCGCCTTCGCTTTACGTCGCCTAAGGCGCTCGCCTTCATTAAATGGTTGGCTTAAAGGCTACGCCTTAGCAGGGCTCAAGTGGCCGTGTAAATTTTGCTTGATTAGTTAGTGTTATAAAACAGGCAGGTTTGCATAGAATGCCTACGAAATTGTGGCAAATTTATGAAAAGATTTTTTTTATTCGAGAAATTGTTGCTCAGTGCGCTTCTGCAGCGAAATCGTTAAAAACTATAAAAACAAAATAATTTTTTCAGAAAAGGCACGTTGTATGTCAAAGCAGCGGTACTCTGCAGAGTTTTGAAACTAGAACTAACAGTAAGTCTACAAAAAGTAATCGTTAATGCAAATTTTAAAATGATTTTTTGACATTAGCTTGATTGGTTTGAATTTTTTAAAGTTTAGAAACTTCTAACCTTGAGTTGATGGTATAAAATAGGATCAACAGACAGCTTACCTTTCGTAGAATTATACCAAATATACGCCTTAATTAAGAGAATCTTGTCGATATAAGTAATCCATAAGTGCTTACCTGTAAATAAAAGAAGAAGAAAGGTATAAATTATAAGGCATACTTTATGTGTAGTAAGTGCTGAATAAATATTGAGTTTAAATATATGTTTGAAATATTAAGGAATTTGATGAAAAACATATCGAAAAATCGACTTCAAACATTAATTGTCTTCGAAATTTTTATTACAATAGTATATTATTAAATATCAATTTTAGTGAAGCTAACGTTGAGAACATTCCAAATGAGGATTTGAACAAATATTTCTAATTAAAATTATTACTTTTGACCACGACACGACGCGCCTTAAAGATATATAAAAAAAGTCCTACTGAATAACAACTTATTTGCTAAGAGCAGTCAAATACAAAACAAAACAAGTAAGGAAGGGCTAAGTTCGGGTGTCACCGAACATTTTATACTCTCGCATGATAAAGTGATAATCGAGATTTTAAAAAAAGCCTGGGTGCAGCTTTCTTCTGCCATTTCTTCCGTAAAATTTAGTGTTTCTGACGTTTTTGGTTAGTCGGTTAACGCACTTTTAGTGATTTTCAACATAACCTTTGTATGGGAGGTGGGCGTGGTTATTAACCGATTTCTCCCATTTTTGAACTGTATATGGAAATGCCTGAAGAAAACGACTCTATAGAGTTTGGTTGACATAGCTATAGTAGTTTCCGAGATATGTACAAAAAACTTAGTAGGGGGCGGGACCACGCCCACTTTTCCAAAACAATTACGTCCAAATATGCCCCTCCTTAATGCGATCCTTTGTGCCAAATTTCACTTTAATATCTTTATTTATGGCGTAGTTATGACGCTTTATAGGTTTTCGGTTTTCGCCATTTTGTGGGCGTGGCAGTAGGCCGATTTTGCCCATCTTCGAACTTAACCTTCCTATGGAGCCAAGAAATACGTGTACCATGTTCCATCATGACACCTCAATTTTTACTCAAGTTACAGCTTGCACGGACGGACGGACAGACGGACGGACAGACAGACAGACATCCGGATTTCAACTCTACTCGTCACCCTGATCACTTTGGTATATATAACCCTATATCTGACTCTTTTAGTTTTAGGTTATGTGAACAAAGCTAGAATACTCTCCTTAGCAACTTTGTTGCGAGAGTATAATTAAGTACAAACTAGAAAAAAGTTGTCTTAAGGCCTCTACTTCAGTGTTAAGCTAGTATATATTCGCAAAACTATAAAATTTGGCCTATTAAATTTGGCGTAGATTTATAATTTTTCTTGAAGCCTTGGCTCCGTGTAACTATTTACTATTTCAAAAAATAAAAAGATAATCTTTATGATAGATAGGAATCGCTAAAAGAACTAAGGATGCCAGGTCCGGACTATACGGTGGCTGTATTGGAATCTAGATTAGAATCTCGTAGCTTATGGGGAGTCACTACCGATTTGTGTGACCTGACGTTGTCCTGATGGAACACAATTTCTACCCTATTGTCCAAAAGTGGTAACTTCTGAGCGATTGCTTTCTTCAGACCAGCCAATTGGTGACAGCACAGGTCCGCATGAAGTCTGGTCACAGGAGGCAGCTCATAGTAGATAATCTACCTGTCAATCACACCAAATACACAGCAAATCGTTCTTGGCCGTGTTCTCAGCGAGCTTATATTTATGGTATACACGGTCTTATTTAAGTGGTGCCAAACGGGTTTTCGTCCAATGTTTAGCGAAACAAAAACAGGTAACCCGTTGTTCGGTTACCAAGATTTTCATTATTTTGTCAATATTTTCGATAATACAAAGCGTGTTGTAGATTTGACATAATCTTCAGCGAAACGGAATCAAAGAGGAGTTTTACACATTTTTATTCTGCGGCAGAAAGTGGACACGACTGTGAATACTGCTTGTCTATTTTATTTTGTATTTTTTTAAATGAAAGCTTTTACGCATACATAGTATATTTGATAATCCTTAGATCTAAATTTTTCTGTCTGCTATATGATCAATAGTGTGATGTTCGGATCGATTTCATCATTGAGTTATGGGTAAAAAAGGCTGAAGACTTTAATTTCTGCACAAATACATTATTTATTACTTAAAATATTGAGTGCATATGACTTCTATTTTTATCTTTTTTTGACGTAGACACCTGCCGAGTTACTTTGGGCATACTAATTGCCGGATACATCTTATGCATGTTCCGTCTTGACTTAAGCTTAACTTTTAATTGGTGAGAACGACTCCAGTGGTTACCATCTAGTTCTACAATAGAGAACTTTCGTATGTAGTGTCCTTCTTGATTTGTAAGTTCAAAAATGTTTGATTTAAAGCTGAACATGACAATGTTGACCAAATGGAAAACACAAATCTGCAAAGCTAAGGCATATCCAGTATATTCCAAATGCACATAAGCTCTCCTTCAAAAAATACCAAATCAAAAATACTCAAAGCAAATAGGCGAAAAGCATACAGAGTCGTGTCCACTTTCTCCCTAAAAATATTTGAAATCTTTCGCAATACTCGATGCACACACACACAAGTGCAGGCATGTAAATAATAGGACAATAATTTTACTAGAAAAGAATTCGCTTTCACTCAAACAATAAGCGAACAACATTAAAAAAATAATAATACAAAAAACATTAAATTCAATTGATTCGAAAATAATTTCACTCATCTGCAACAATGGCGAAAAGCAATGATTGGCTTGCCTGCGAGGCTATGCGCTGCCGCTGCGGCTATTTCCAAACTCCATTGCACAAGGAATTGCTGCCGCCTGCAATTGCTGTTTGACACTTGGGGTCAATGTGGCGCGAAATGCATATACAAACATGTTTAAAATAACCCACACACACACACATACACACTCATGCAAACATGCATGGCAGGAGTTAAGTTGTAGCAACAAACAGGCGTGTGTTGCATGCAACACATTGCTAAAATCGTTGCAATTTCGCCACGCTTGTACGTTTATGCCTCACATCATAAATGCCAATGAATTATTGGCAAACAGCACATATATACTTACAACAATAAAAACAAATAGTTTTACTGTGTCGTGTCGTGTGTTTGTTGTCTAGTGCGCTAGGCTAGCGCCAAGGCTAAGAGGCCGGCCATAGCGTAATGCATAAATAGCGGTATGCAGGTTTATGTGTGCAGCTGCAGCAACGATAGCCGCCAGGCAGGAGTAGTGGCGACGACAGGCGACATTGGCGCGCAAACGCCACCCAGTCCAGCCTTTGAACAATGGCGTTTCCCTGCTTGCTTGACTTCGATGACTTTGTTGCTTTGTGGGCTTTTTTTTTGTTTTGCTGCTTTGCTTGGCTATGCAGCCGGCGGTGTTAGACGCCGCTGGCCGTCTAAGCGCATCCACCCACTTCGCTCACTGAGCCAAGCTCAAGCAACAGCTCGCACACATACATGCATATCGAGCCATACTTGCCGCTTCAGTATTTATGCAAATGACCTCAAAAAGGTGGCATTTGTTGGCCGTGTGGCGAGGCATTACTTTCCCATGACGTTTATGGCTAACCGGTAGAGCCGCAGTTGCCTCATTGCCGCTAAGGAACAAAGGCTTTGCTTTCTGCTTGCTTGCACGACGCACGCCTTCTCTTTCTCGTCGCTCCTCTCATTCTCTCTTCACTCTCCCTGCACTCCTCCGCTTGCAGCCACTTAGCGCGGCATTCTTCAGTGTTCCAGCGTGGCTTTTGCAACGAAGTCGTGCCGAATTTCATGGGCAGCGACGATTTTCAGTTACCTTCTTGATATTCCAGTGCACACCCCACACTTTACACGGCATATACTTATGTACACTCTGTTTCTGTTGTCCGCTTGCCTACATGACTTCATGACTTAATTAGAAATGCAATAATGAAAACTGGAAAAATCTAACTCCGCCACCGCCAAGCTACGAGCGACACATGCAAACACAATAACAATAACAAAGCAGGGCAAACAAACATCAATATCAAATGTATGAGCAGCACAGCGTGCCACCAAATAGAGCTGAAGAAATGGTCCAGCGTGCGAGAGCGTTGCTGTGCTATCTTCCGTGGCGGGCATGCCAGGCGGCTACGGTGTCCGTGGCAGCTGCGACGTCGTCGTTTTCTTGCCAATTTTTATTTATTTCCATTTTTATTGCCATCAAGACATAGCTGCTCAGCGCTACACTGTTTTTGTTGTAGTTTTGGTTTTAACTGCTTTGGTATAGGACCACCACACCGTCGCAGGATTTCAATGCCAAATGTGATCCATGACTTGCACGCAAATTTTGTCCCTTGAAGGCATTGCCAGCTGCGGCGGCAGCTTCTGCTCCGTAAATGGCATGCCACACATGCGACAGCAGCAACCGCAGTTGGTAAATGTGGCAAAAAGGCTTGCAGCTCCATAGTCACATGCAAAATTAAGTGGCAATGGCATTAATGTAATTTGCATTGCGAGACGCTCGAACGTGTGAATAATTCGCAAATGATGCGAAATGCAAAAACCAAAAGCCTTTTTTATGGCAAAATAAGGGAAACTGCCATTTTATTTTGTAAATGGTTGCAAAAGGTAAAAATGAAATTTCCTGCTTATAACCAGGGTCACAAAAAAAAAGAAGGCTGGTCGGAAGGTTTTTATACCGGAGACTAGCTTGTGAGCGCAGACGTGAGAGGTGCTCGCATGTAAAATAAAAACAAAAATTTACAGCATATACCTCAACTCGGTTTTTTCTTAAACACATATTATAGCAATTCTTTCTTAATTTTTAAAACTAGAAGGGAAGTGGCAACGCCATAAAATCAAAGTCGTATATTTATAATCATTCGCCATATTTTTGTACCAATTTTACGCTGATTATAAATCATTACACTTTAAAGTTTATAGGTACATATTTGCCAAAAAGTGGCAACCCTTTTTGAAAATATAGTTTTTGAAATAATTTGCGATTTATTACAATTTTGAGCAATCACTTTTTTATTTTTACAAAAACAAAAATTTTAATTAAAAACAGGTGGCAACACTGCAAGCTATTTTCTTTTTAAATTAAGTTTCCGAAGCAATTCACTATTTTTTTTATATTTACAAAAAAGTTGTAACCCGTTTTTCAAAATATAGTTTTTGAAATAATTTGTGATTTATTAAAATTTTGAGCTATAATTTTTCTATTTGTACCAAAACAAAAATGAATAATTAAAAACAGGTGGCAACACTGAAAATTATTTTCGTTTGAAATTAAGCTTCAGAAGCAATTCATTTACAAAACCAAATATAAAAATTAAAAACAGGTGGCAAAACTGCAAATTATTTTCTTTTTAAATTCAGCTTCAGAAGCAGTTCACTGTATTAAAAAAAAAATTGTTTTCAACCCTCTTTCAAATTCTAGTTTAAGAAATATTTTTTTGGTTTAGAATACTCTTGATTAACCAGTTTTCTACATAAAATTTAAAACAGGTGGCAATGCTGCAAATTATTTTATTTTTAAATTAAGCTTCGGAAGCAATTAATCACATTTTTTTCTTTGTTGTTATTTAGAACAAAATTTTAATAAAAAACCAGGTGGCAACGCTAAAAATTATTTTCTTTCTGAATTAGGTATGGGAAACAATGTAACGCATTTTTCGCTTTTATTTATATTACTTTAAAACAGGTGGCAACGTTGCAGCTTCACTTTCTATATATGTATGCATGTCACCGACAACCAAATTGACTCGGGTCTTTACAAACTCTTCTTATATTAACTCTAGCATAACCTTTATATTTCGTTTCTCAAGTGCCAATCGGGTTATACATTGTTAGGATGCTTTCAGATACCTATTCGTTGTAAAATATTATTAGGGTTGTTCATGAAATCGCTATATTTAAATCATAAGATAACAAGCGCTCTTCGTAACACGTCCACAATGTTATTTCACTAAAGAAATTTGTTATACAAAACATTCATTAAAATATTTCCGAACACTTTTCTGATCACCCTAATGCTTAGTAGAAATATTAAGTAAAACTTGAAATAGCTTAAAGCACACCTTAATAGCCGAAATTCCAAGCATTCCAACAGCTTTATTAAGCACAAAAGTCATAAAAAAAAATATACAAAAATGCAGCCGCAGACTAGCAGCAAGTATGTTGGAAGAAACCTGATGAAAATAGCTGAAATAAAAATTAAACGCTCGCGGTCATTAACTGTCTGCAGATTTCGATGCACGAAAAATGAAAATTTGCTGTCTCTGATTTTCTTTATTTTTCAGTTTTGCTACAAAGTTATGTTCTGCTGCTCAATCTGTGGAAAATTCTCATATGCCAACTTCTTCTCTCTCGTCGTTGCCACAATTTCTTTGGGCATTTTTCGCTTTTCGTGCGCGGCCACGATATTTTCACGCTGATATTGCGTGGCAATGGATGCGCTTAACTGTTGCTGACTTTTCTGTTGTTTTACTTTTAGCTGTTACTCATGTTTTCAGCGCCGTTCGTCTTTTACAGTTGTCTAAACGGCGGCAAGAACAGTCGGCGTAGGCTCAGGCATATGCCGAAAAAGGAGCTACTTAAATGAAATGTCTAACAAGTTCTGAAACATCGGCAACGCTACGCCATAAGCGGCAAGTACAACAAAGTGGTTACAACAACAACACTTGTTGAAAGCCGTGAGCAGCCGCAAAGCGTTGCAAACATTGAAGGCGCAACGAAAACGCGTTGACGGCGGTTCAGCCGCGCGGCAGAAGGGTCAGCTAGCAGAAAGGCTTATCGCGAATATTTCTGATTTATGGAAGTTCGGTGGAGTTGTTGGTTGAGAGAGAGAAAAAAATAAATTAGGGATATGTCATAATGGTTTAAAGTAGTAGTTTTTGTTAAAAACCAAATTAATTAAGAGAAAAATCAAAATTTTTAAAAAATATGAAGAATTAATTTGAAATTTTAACCAAAAATAACTTTAAAAAATTATATTTTTTTTTGTTTGAAAAAAATTATTTAAAAAATATTTTATAACTTCAAACAATTCAGTTCAGTTTTTTAAGATTTGGACAAATCTCGCAAAACATATTTAGGGTTTTTTATGAGAAAAAATTTTTAGAAAAATATTGTATTATATTCTTGAAAATCTTCGCCAAATTTTGTCTAAAAATAATTTTAAAAAATATTTATTTTTATATAAAAAAATTATTAGAAAAATATTCAAAAAAATGTTTGAAGATCTTCACCAAATTTTGTATAAAAATTATTTTAAAAATATTTATTTTTTATATGAAAAAATTATTAGAAAAATATTCTAAAATGTTTGAAAATCTTCACCAAATTTTGTCTACAAATAATTTTAAAAAATATTTACTTTTTATATGAAAAAATTATTAGAAAAATATTGTAAAATATTTTGAATATCTTCTCCAAATTTTGTCTAAAATAATTTTAAAAAATATTTTTATTTTATTTGAAAAAATTAATAGGAAAATCTTCTAAAATATTTTTGAAAATCTTTAACAAATTTTGACTGACTTTTAATTTTAAAAAATATTTTATTTTTTTATATGAAAAAAATTATTAGAAAAATTCTCTAATATATTTTTCAAAATCTTCACAAAATTTTGTCTAAAAATAATTTTAAAAATATTTATCTTTTATATGAAAAAAATATTAGAAAAATATTCTAAAATATTTTTGAAAATCTTTAACAAATTTGATATTTGAAAAAATTAATAGGAAAATATTCTAGAATATTTTTGAAAATCTTTAACAAATTTTGACTAAAAGTAATTTTAAAAAATAATTTACTTTTTTATGTGAAAAAAAACTATTAGAAAAATATTCTAAAATATTTTTGAAAATATTCACTAAATTTTAATTAAAAATAATTAAAAAAATAAATTTAATTTAATATATTAAAAAATAAATAAAATTATTACGAAGTCATTGCTTTCCAGCAACAACTCAGTTGAATGTTAACTGGACTTATGCTGTTCTTCCACAAACAAAAAAAAATAATCTAAATATTTTTCCCACTTGAGTTCACTGCTCAAGCAGAAAAGCTTATAGTACTTGCTTAGCGCACCCGCCAAACACAGGAAAACCTAGGTGGGCTCTGTCTTGTCCGCGTGTATGCACATTTGAAATTTATTAGAAAATCGCGTGAGTAATGAACTTGCAAACGATACTGACAACTAAATGCAAAGAGGAAGTCTTAAAGAAAGAAATATATTAGTGAACCTATCAACTTCAATAACTGTGTGTGTGTGTAAGTAAAACTTTTCTAGTTAGATAATTTAAGGCTGCGAACTTCAGTTAGATGCGCGCAGAGGCAGTCCCGGCAGTTGAGGCCACCAACAAAGCCACATCGTCCGGCGACTGACTACGGAATTGGGTCAGTTGCACATGTGAACGCGCCGCCGCTGGGCAACACCGCAAGCGGGAGATGGTAATGTCGGGATTCACACACACACACACACACATATGCACTCAGCGCATATTGACACTGGACATTGATGAAGTGCGCAATTGATTACCGTTTCGCATATGAGGTCGTTGTGCTCGCAGGTGGGGTAGCTAATGCTGTGGCGGCAGGGGAAGTAATCTGTAATGCGCATGCGCAAACTCACATGTGATTCCCAGCAGCTTGGAGGTATACTTGCTTGTACGCGGGTTAAATTTTTGCACTCGCAGTAAATTCCTTTTTTAGTTGTAAATTGATTAATGATTTGAATAAAATGAAATTCAAGGAATTTTTTTTCTGTGTCAAACCGTTATTTTGCCTTGTAGCCTTTTGTTTGAAGTTTATTAATGGTTAATATTATCAATGTGCTGATAGCTGGTATGCAAATGCCAGTGGCATTTATTAAATTTATATACATGCATATGTATAGTACATACTACATATTTTAACATATTTGGAACGTATATACTTTTTCGAATGACTATAAGAGCCTTGTTAGGCATGTTCTGTACACATTTATATATGAGTTATCGAACTGAAATTTTGCACACATCACTTGCTTAGAAGGAAGAAGCTTACTTGTACAAAAGCCGATTTCGAACCACTATAGCATATACATAGCTGCTATACCAACAGACCGCTGAAACGTCAATCCTTGTAAGAAAAACTTTTTTATTTTACAAAATTTATTCACGAAATTTGGCAAGAATTATTCTTCAATGCAACAGTACAATCTCCGAAGAAATCGTTTAGATCAGACTACTATAGCATATAGCTGTCGTACGAACTAATCGCTCAAAATTCAATCCTTGTAAGAAAAACTTTTTTATTTTACAAAATTTATTCACGAAATTTGGCAAGAATTATTCTTCAATGCAACAGTACAATCTCCGAAGAAATCGTTTAGATCAGACTACTATAGCATATAGCTGTCATACAAACCGATCGCTCAAAATCCAATACTTGTATAGAAAACTTTTTTATTTGACAAAGTATTTTCACGAAATTTGGCAAGCATTATTCTTTAAGGCAACAGTAAAATCTCCGAAAAAAATAATGGGATCGGAATAGTATAGCATATAACTGTCATATAAACTGATCGCTCAAAATCCAAAACTTGCAACACTACTTCACTGCCCGCTGTAAAGTAACCACCTCTCTGGTAACCGTACAGTAACTAATAACTACTACTACCTGTGTTATTGTTGTTGTTGTTTGTTTTGCTAAATAGTACAATTATTATTGCAAACAAAGCTGTGGTGGCCTCGAAAAGAAAGCACATTTCTAGCATAGCTCAGCGCTTTCTAGCAGCAGAGGCCACAGTACTTTTCCATCGCAAAGCGGGAAATTCTCTTCTAAACTAATATTTAATACATAAACGCTAACTACAAATACAGAGACAACTATATACATATACGTTTGTGTTCATACATATGAGTGACAACTCACTGCCTCTACCATTTAATATGCCATATTTTGTCCGACAAGTAATGACGGCATTGCATTGTTTATGTTTCTTCTCTATTTGATTTCTGCTGCCACAACAATCACATACATATGAAGCTTTTCTTCTAAGCTTCTCTGCAACGCTAAAGAATTGTATTGCGTTTAGGTCATCAGTTGCCCTCCGCTTGCGCACTCATTCTCTTCGCGCCGCTCCTTCGCTGCGCAACCCAACAGCCGTTGCCAGTGCAACATTTAATTCGTTTACAGTTGGAAAAACGCCGTGAGAATAAATAGCGGCGCTTCGGCATTTGCTTTGCTTCATTCTTATCGTAGCGCCACCAGCGTGTTGCAAGAAGCGCGTTGAAAGCGGAATAATGAAAAGAAAAACTATGCCAAAAGTTCTGCGCCGTAGATTTTTATCTGCAAAGACGCTGTGTGGAGATGGCGTTGCCTGATGGCTGCCATTTTTATTAGATTTTATTTGTAGATATTTTTTTAATTATTATTTTTTGTAATTATTTTCACACTCGGTTGGTTATCGCTTGCCTGCTTTTGCTTGATTTTTAAAATTTTGGTCAGTAGGTGGGTTCACATAGTTATCAGCACCTTTGTCCGTTGTGTGGCGCTGCTGCTCGCGTGTTGAAAAGAATTCCAGCTTTTGTAACAATGACACGCATAGCTGCATAGATTATGCTGAGCTTATTCATTTCATTAAAGAATTGTCTTAGTAAGTTTTTGGCGCATGCGTGACAACATTGTAATCAGCGTTCTTAGGTGACGACAGCGGGTGTGGAGCAAATAATACAAAGCATATTGATCTGAAATTTCACACACGTACCTTCCTCACTAAGAAGCACCACATTTGTCGGAATCAGCAATATTGAAACACTATGAACTATAGCTGCCATACAAACTGGCCGATCAAAATAAAGTTTTTGAATGCAAAACTTTTTTATTTGATGAGATATTTTCACGAAATTTTGCACTAATAATTACTCAAAAAAACTCTACAATAACCAAATAAATTATTTAAATCGGGCAATTATAGCTTATAGCTGCCATACAAATTGACCGATCGCAATAATGTTATTGTATGGAAAACTTTTTTTACTTCACGAGATATTTGCACGAAATTTCACATGGACTGTTTTCTAAGGCAACGGTATAATATCTGGAGAAATAATTCAGATCGGACTACTATAGCATATACCTGTCATATAAACTGACCGATCAAAAAAATTTTCGTGTATGAAAATCTTTTTTATTTAAATAGATATCTTCATGAAATGTGGAAGGGATCATTTTCTAAGTCAACGGTACAGTCTCTGAACAAATCATTCTGATCGGACCACTATAGCATATACATAGTTGTCATACAAACTCAACGATCAAAATGAAGTTCTTGTATGGAAAATTTCTTTATTTGACCAAATATCTGCACGGTATGTAGTACACATTACTTTTGAAGGCAGCGCTACAATCTTCGAACAAATTATTCAGATCGGACCACTAAAGCATATAGCTGCCGTACAAACTAATCGACCAAAATCAACATAAAGATCTACTTGTACTTATAACCTTTTTACCATCAAAAATGCAGCTGTAAGGGGTATTAAAGTTTCTGTGCAGCCAAAAACGTATTTTCTGTTTTTGTTTTTATCTTTTTGACACCACAGTAAGTTCGCATGCCACTTCGTTGAAAAGATCCTTCACTAAGCAGACTAAGCGTCCGCAAACAAACCATAAGCTCTTGCTATACAACTTTTCAAGGTCTCCATTTGGTTTTAGCCATCAGTTGACATAGTTTACGACACTTGCCGTATCTGTCACATTAAGTAGCTTGAAATGCGCCACTATCTCGTTACGGTAACTGATTTGCTCGTTGTTACTTTAAAAAGCTTTTCATGGAAGGGCAAAATTCAAATAACCGGACGGCAAAGCCTTTTGTGGCCGAGTGATTGAAAAAGCAGACCCTTCATAGCGAATTGGCCAACAATAGTGGACAGAACTTATCACCAATGACCGCTAAGTGTTCTATACAGCTGACGAGTGGCATATCAAATCAAAGCTGATGCAGTTGGACGCCATAAAGAAGCGGACAACTACTTCTTGTGGGTCTTTAAATGTGCCTGAGTGGCTCTAGAAGGCACAAAGGTAGCTGATTTTTGAGTTTTTAGTCATGCCATGGTGATGCAGCGTAGTTGGTGGCATGCCACATGCAAAGTTCGAATTTCTATAAAATTAAGTGATTTACATAACAGACACATGCAACAACAAATTGTATTAGAAGCGCTCAGAATCTATAAATAATCGACTAATAATAGCACAAAGTGGCGCAATTATTCAAAAGTGTGGGGCAAGTGCCGCATCCTGCCGTCATTGTGGTAGCATTCCAGCCTTCCAAGGGTAGCAGTGAATGAGTGATGGCTGCACTTAATTAGACTTATGAAATATGCGTAGGCATGAGGGCTCTATGATGGCGCAAAGCAAGTGCCACACGCGTGCTTAACACACACATGCTTGCAATGGTTTACTCACACACACACACATATATATATAAAAATTTTGCGCTCATATAACACTTAAATACTAGTTTTGAGCATTATGAGCAGTTTGCATTACAAATGCTTTCTAATCCGTTGAGTGACTGTGTTGCATGTGTTGTTGCAGCGGCTGGTGGACAGAGTCATTCACATGCGACGGTGTCTGAGGGCACCCAGCGAACTGTCATACGGTTAGTTGGTCTGAGTTGCAGCACAAACGCAAATATATACATACATACATATGAGCTTGTTTACATTGCTGCAGCCAAGTGCAAAAGCGTGCAACTGCCAGCGGAATGCTGTGGCAGGCTGAAGTGCTGTCTGCCGCTTTTATAAGCGTAATTTTTCCAATGCATTAATGTCATTCTTTTTGTTCCCAGCTCATTCTCAGACATAATTTTGCACAGACACGCACACACACACACACATACAAACGCACGTGTGCGTACATGTGTTCGCTTAAGTACCCAGAGCTCGTTGCAGAGCATTGTGTAGGCCACTTTTTAGTGGCAATCATTTACTTTGTCTTGATATTATCTCGCTTTTTTCACCATCTACTATTTTGGTTGCTTACATGCAACACCAGGTTGCATGCATTTTTTATTAACATTTTATTTTTGATTTTTTCTTTGTTTTTTTTTTGTATTTTTTCCGCCACTTTAATTCATGTGTGGATTAAGCGCGAACTTTTTTTCGCGTCGCAGCATAAATCGTTGCCACTCCACCGTGTTGCCACAATGTATACGAGCATATGCTGCAATCATGCCGTATGTGGCAGTTAGGATGAGTAACGCCAACTTGCCTGGCTGACTTGCGACTTGATAATGACAGTGAAAAAATGAAGACGTTATGAATGAATGCACCGAAGGTTCTGGCGAGAGCAGGCACTGCAGCGGCGTACTTATGGGTGCTTATGTGTGTACTTAATAAACATATATGCGGAATGTTGTTTATGGCATGGTGATCCGTTAGTTGCGGCGGCTTAGTCATATCAACCCGCGATATGAATACGGACAACGTGTTTAAGTGTACAAATCAAATATGCATAAAAGTACAGTTGTGCGGCGTAAAAGTGAACTATGTTAGTAAAAAAACATTAAAAAACAGTCCAAAAAAAATTTAAAAAATATGAGTATTACAGTGCTGCTGTTCAATTCTGCGTTATTTTGCAAGCGAAAAACTTATTGCTGTCAGTCAGATCAGCGCTTTTGTCGTTAACTAGAAATTTATAAAAAGCTGGTTATGTGGTTTTGTAGCACCAAAGTCTTTAGAAATTCGAATAAAAACAAAAAAAAACGCAAAGCTGGTTGCACTGAAGCTATTATACCATTTACGGCTGCATTTTTATGCCACAAAAATGTATAAAAAGATCTTTAACTTGATTTTGATAGGTCAGTTTATATGGCAGATATAAGCTATAGTGGTTCGATTCGAACAATTTCTTTGGAGATTGTAGCCTTGCTCGGGAAAGTAATCCACGCTGAATTTCGTGAAGATATCTTTCCAACTAAAACAGTTTTGCTTACAAAGGCTTCACCTTAATGGGTCAGTTTATATGGCAGCTATATGCTACAGTGGCCCGATCTAGAAAATTTTTTCAGAGGTTGTAGGACTCACTTAGAGAATAATCCATGCCGAATTTCGTGAAGATATATTTTCAAATACAAAAGTTTTCCACACAAGAACTTTATTTAGATCGGTTAGTTTGTATGGGAGCTAGATATGTATATACAAGAGTGGCTCGATGTCGGTGGTTTTACCAAATGAGTAGTTTCTTGGAGAGAAAAGCACGTCATATTTTGCAATTCTGAGTCACGCATTCAATTTAGTTCACTTTCGATCCAATTTACGATAAATGCTTTACAGGCAGTATGCGTGAGCACCCAAAGAGGCTAGAAACCGTTGTTTGCAAACTTTTTAGTATGTACTTTTTTGAAATTTTCATAGAAAATATTTGTGGTATGATTTTTTAATATATTTTGAAACTTTTATCGAAAATATTTGTGGTATGATTTTTCAAAATTTTTTTTTGAAAAGTTTTCGAAACTATTTCTAGTAGGTTTTTTTAATACTTTTATGATATTATTATCGAAAATACTTGTAAAATACTTTTTTGAAACTTTTATCGAAAATATTTGTAGTATGCTTTTTTAATAATTTTTTGAAATTTTTATCGGAAATACTTGTAAAATAATATTTGTAATATTTATCGAAAATATTTGTAGTACGCTTTTTAATACTTTTCTGATATTAGTATCGAAAATACTTGTAAAATACTTTTTTAAAAATTTTTTGAAACTTTTATCGAAAATATTTGTAGTATGCTTATATTAATACTTTTTTTGCTTTTGTAATATTTTTTTGAAAATTTTATCTATAAAATATTTGTTTTATACTACTCCTATGTAGCAATAAATTTTGAAAAAATTATAATTTTTTATTTTTTTCATATTTTAAAAATTTTCAAAAACATTTTTTTTTAAATTTCTTTTCTAAAAAATATTTTTTTGTTACGGAATACGATATATTTAACTTAACTCTTGGTTTTACGATATATTCTTACATACATATGCATTTTACTCGAAATATCTGAAATTTTGGTTTTATCTCTTCCTAGCTGCTGTTCTTAGACTATAGCAATACTCTAGTTTGTGTTATTAACATTCATCTAAGCATATTTTATAAGCATTTAGTTTATGAGCAATAAAACACAATCAAATAAAAAATATTATTAACACTCCTAAATGATCTAATAGTCAATAAATATTATGTAAAGCACGAATGTATAACTGCTAACAGCAGTTAGTTAATGCCTTTATGCTAATATAATGTTTAATGTTGCTAAGCACATTTTCCGCTCGCCGGCAATAATAGTAACCAAAGTCAATAAAGCAACACGCGAAAATGCGGTAATCGGGGAGAGCGCATTCAAGCCGCCACGTTCATTGAACCGCCTTAATAAAAATGTTACACAAAGAGATTACAAAACACGATCGAAGCAAGCAAAAATAACAAGAAAAAGCTCAACTCAATTGAATATTCTAGGCCAATCGTCAATGTGTTGGCATTAACTGTAAATTGGTGCGCAATTGAAATGCTAATTTGAAATCACCACCAGCTTTTTATGCTTGCTGTTTACGCCTTCTTTAATATCAGGTGATTAGCTGTTACCTGCACTGTTGTTGTTATTGTATGCTCACGCATGCTGAAAGGTTCTCTGTTATCGCTGTCATTCAAGTGCCATCTTCGCAGGCGAATCAAAGCCGCAGCGATAAAAGCATTTATTTTTAGCTCGCCACAAACATCACAACAACATTATATGAGCATTTGTGTGTATTTGTTGGGTGTGACACTCTTGCCACAGTGGCAGCGACACACAGTTGTCAACTGAGCGCTCTCAGGCGCACCAGCTGCGAAAATGCGCTTTTGGTTCTTGTAGTTTTTGTGTGCGCGTGCATGCGGCCCACTCGCTGCTGCTTAGCAGGGCTTGCTAACTTGCTACTTACCACTTGCCATTTGTGGCACTATCAGCTGTCACTTAGGTGTGCAGCATGCAAGAAGCGCCAAATGGTTTTTCGAAATGTTAAGCGCTTGGCTGATTAGCAGTGTCGCCTTGATGGTCAGGAGAATTTTATTGTTGCTGTTTTTTTTGCTGTTGCTAAATGTCATTGGAGTGCTTGGCATTTCGTGGAATTAACTTGAATTTCTATAAATAAAGTGATATTTTTATAAATAAAGGCGAAAACAGGTTTGAGAGCGCCGCATACAGTGTGTCATTTTGATAATATTTAAGTGAAATTTAATTGAATTTATTTTCAAACAGGAAGCATAAAAATAACTATAAAAGCAAACAAAAAAGTAAATAAATTGACAACATCAAAAAAAAAATAATAATAATTAGAATTATAATTAAAAATAATAAACATCAAAAATGTTTAAAATTAAATTTAAAAAAAAAGGAACTACAACAAATTAACCATAAAAAAAAAAATTAAACAAATTAATAATATCAAATATAATTATAATTAAAAAAATAAAAAAAAATTATTAAAGTTGAAAAATTTAAAAAATAATTAAAATTGAAAATTAAAAAACAGTTGAAAAATTAATTTTTTGTTAAATATCAAACAAAATTAATTTTTCATATTTAATTATTTTTTTTAATTTTTAAATTATTATTTTTTAATTTAGAATAAATTTTAAATGAAATTTACTAAAAAAAAGTAGATGAAAGTAAAAAAATACAACAAAAAATGTATAAAAAATAAAAATTAAAGGAAAAATTAAAAAAAATAATACTAATCATTTAATAACAATTAAGTACTCTGAAATTAATATTTAATAAATGTGAAAGTAAAAATAAAAACAAAAATGCAAAAGTAAAATTTTATAATAAATAATTTTAAATTAATTTAATTTTTCTAATTCTTAATTATTTTTTTTAATTTTTTTATTTTCATTTATTCTATCGTTTGATAAGAAAATTAATTAATATATTATATGAAAAAAAAAAAAATTAAAAAAATTTAATGTAATAAAATTTAAAAAAAAATTCAAGAAAAATTAAAAAAAAGATTTGTTAATATTAAAAAAAAATAAGAAAAAATAGTAATAATTTAAAAAATCGTTTGTAACTATACAAGATTTAACAAAAGCGCTTAAAAAATCCTCCACGCTTAGTGTGATTAACCCCGTTTTTAACACAAACCTTCCTCTGCTCTTGACAGCCAAGCTTTCGCCATTAATTCGCCACATCTCTCTGGCTTTCTACTTTCTTACTAATTCTTAAATACCCAAACATATATCACTTATATATTCGCACTAAATGCAAAAACATGCAACGCGACATATGTCCCTCTCGGTGTAAATAAATGCTAATTCAATTCTAATTAAACCAGTTTATCTGTATGCTTGTATCATTGCAGTTGCGGAGCCCAGCAGTAAAAACTTTCTCCACGCGATTCTTCACACGTTACGCATTTAAGAATTGACAGTAGCAAAGTTGCGAGACTACGAAGATAATAAAAATACTCGACGGGAAAGTAAAAAATTGACAGTGAACTCGCAAGTGTGACAAGTACGCAGTCAGCTGAGGATTACAGGTGTTGGCGCGGAAGTGAGAATTTGTTTTGTTCGAAAGTTAACAAAGGTAAGTCAAGTTAATGGCATTTTGTATTTGACTAGGGAAAATGTGACTTTGTTCTGAGTATGTACGAGAGATACACATTCAAGTCAAATGGGAGGATGGAATTTGGAAAACAACTTAATTGAGTGCTTGGAACGGAAGCGCAGAAGTAATCATATTTAATTTATGATGGAAATCATTTCGACAGATTTGGGTGTAGATCACTCAATTTTGTTGATATATTTAACATATTATCTGGTAAAAATGGTTTAAAGTCGAACAACAGATTTTTGATGAATGTATATTGTAGTAACAGGGTTGAAAGGAGCCTTTAACTGAAGGTCAAAATATAGAAACATAGTCGAGATTAAACTCATATATAGGAATGCAGCTGCAATGAACTTAATTTGAACTTATTTAAACGAAATCGAACTTAATTACGCATCTTCAAATAAAGTAAACTCTAATGGGGTAACAGAGTTCAAAAAGAGTTTACTCAATCCACTCTCAGTGCAGAAAATCGAACATCAGAGAAAACATTTTTTCTTTGAATTCGATAAGAACTAAAGAAACTTATTGAATGCAATTTAATGAAATTTAGTCAATTTAAACTAATTTTATGATTATAAAAAATAGATAAGTTATATAAAAGTAATAAGCTAATTTAGTTAATTGAATACAATTAAAATAAATTTAGTCAATTTGATCTTATTTCTTGACTATAAAAATTTATAAGTTGATTTAGTTAATTGTATGCAGTCTAACTAAGTTGAATTGATTTCAAATAATTTTATGACTATAAAGAACAAGTTGATTTATAAAATTAAAAGCAATTTTATTAAATTGAGTCAATTTGAATTAATTTTGTGACTAAAAAAAATAATTAGTTCATTAAGATAAAAAAATATGTTTTAATAAGATGTAATAACACTGCTAAGACGATAACGGGAACTTATAAAAACATTTAATTTATATTCATTAAACTTAATTCAATTTAACTTAATTGAGTTCATTTAAGCCAAAAAGAGACAACAATAAATTAACAAAATTGATTTCAAACGAAATAAATCGAAATGAATTGATTGTAGCCACATTTTACAACAAGCAAATAATTTTAATTAAATTGAGCTTAATTAAATTAAATTGAAATTAATTACATTTTTCAATGGATTTTGTAATATCTGAGGACAGAATTAATTCAATTATTTTATACAAATATTTTGGAAGAATTTTTCCTTCAAATTATATTTAATTCATAACAACTCAATTGCTGTTTTAACTGTTGTTAATTGAGTCAATTAGCAAGTAGTGGAGTATAACAGGATATATTGTTAATTGACTAAGTAAGAGACCAGTTTGAGAAGCTTTTAAAATTAATGACACTTAATTGAGTTTAATTAATGTGTACTAAGAGGAAGATGGCTCAAAGGAATCAATTAGCTTAAAAATAATATGAAGAAAAAAAATATTAAGAAAAAAATATTTTTACCAAAAAAGCTTTGGTGTTAAAAGTTATTGTATGGAGAACGATACACAGAACAACAGAAAAAACTTAGAGAATATGTGATTGAGCCAAAGTGAACTGAGCGGAGTTTGGGAAATCAATTTAAAGGTGTAACCCATCGAAATATAAAAAAAACGATTTTTTTGTTAATTTCGCACTAGACATGTTCCTTACTTGAGCTGGGTGGAATATTAAATCAATACAAATTTCTAATAAAACATTTTAATAAATAATATTATTAATAGAATAAGAAAAGGTTACATATATTAAACATCTTTCTATAAAACACATATTAATGCAAAAGTGCCTCCACAGCCCTAGGTGTACTAAATAATTCTAGATATATTAAAGAAAGCTTAACTTAATTGTACCAAAATGTAAAAAAATCAAAGAAAAAATTACTTTCAATCATCACGAACGGAAGAAGAATCAAAAACGCGACCACCAACAAACAAAATTATAACTAAAAAGCGAGTAAACGATTAAGTTTACATTTCTAGTTCAAAAAGCCAACTAAAGATCAACATCACAGGCCTTCCCATAAAATAATTATCATATCTCATAAACAACTTGGGCAAGAAAATTGATTTAAATTACAATAGTGCCATTAACTCAATAAATATTGTTGCTTTTCAACACAAACACTCGCTTACATAAGCCCCTGCTCTTTCACCACTCAATTCGACAATAAAAGTGCTTCTAAATTGATTTGTATGCCTTCCAAAAAGCACAAATCGACAATAAGCCACATAAAATTGTATACAAGGTGAGCTCAGCAGAGAACCAGAATTTGGCGCAATCAAGTCCAGTGCCATTTGTTATGCTTAGCGGTGCACGTTACACACAGTCGGGTCATTATAGAACACAATCATGACTGCAATAATGTGTGAAATACTCGAATGCTTGGCATACGAGATACGAATTTCGAACGCAAAGCGAAGCTGAGATATTTCTTCCAAGCACTTAACAAACGAATGTGAGATTTTCATTAACAGTTTGACTGAAAAAGTTACACATTTCGAAACAAAAAAGTGCACAAACACACACGCACTCAGGCAGGCAGCTATGTGTGAATTATGCATGGCAATAATGTTGGCTCCACACCCAATTCTCGCGCACCGACTCAGCCTTTGCGTGTGTATAAGCAAGCATGCGTGTTCTCGTGTGTTTGTTGCTGGGTATATCCGGTATGTTGCGAGTGGCCGCGCATAGCTGTTAAATATTTCGTGTGTCCGAGAACGTTTTCATATTCATTGATTAGTGTTGTTAGAGCGGTATGCGGTCGAACGTGCAACGTGTGTGTCTCATCAGCAATCAAGTGATGCAACAAAAACGATTTATTACCAATTTGTTATTGTATTTTGATTGCGTTTTTATTGTTGTGCGTTTATATATCACTAGTGTGTTTTTGTTGCCTTTTGCGCGCTTCAGTGGTTCGCTGCCATTATTACTATTTAATAGTGCGCACGTGAGACAAAAGACTTAAGCGACGAACTCGCTGCCGACCATATGCAAAGCGCTGGCTGCAGTACGCTCCTTTCTTCCACAACCGTGCTTGACTATTTGTTTTTGTGCAATGACATGTGCGTGCGTGAACTTGCCGCAACCGCTGGCAAGGTGCATAATTATTACGTGAATGAGAAGGAGTTCAAACGACGGAATTGTTGTTGGTGGCAATATTCGTTTACGCACTGCTGCAAGACGTGCGGGCGATATGCTGACGAGCATATTATCAAATCAACATTAATGAGCGGTAATTAGAGTTCATTATATGCCAATAAAACATGTGTTTATGTGAACGTATTTAGTGGCAGACAGTCGGGGGCAGTTATGAAGTGAACGAAACTGTGCGGATGATAAGGGGAAAAGTCAGTATAGTTACACTTTAAGTATAAAAAACATAAAATAGCAGGGCCGACGGTGTGGCGAAGCGATATTATAAGAAAATTTCAGAAAATTATATTACGATACAAAATATATCTAATAATATTTTTCTTAGCAAAAATGTTGAGAAATCATTAAAGTTTGAAGGTAGGCCTTGCAGCATGTCTGAAAGGCTATTTTGAGCAGCAAAAAAGTTTTCTTTCGAATGGTAGTTGACACTCAAGTTAAGAAAGAAAAAAAAATTAGTCAAAAAATGTTTAATATTTTTTTTTTATTAAAATTTGTCATATTATGCTATTTTATTATTCCACTCTACTGTAATATATTTTTTTATGTCCATTTGCATATATTTTTAAAAATGCAAAAACTTTTATTTCGAACGGTAAGGTCGAACGGTTTAAGAAAAAGTAAAAAAAAAATAATATTTGCAAAATTAATCAAAAAATTAAAAAAAAAAATTAATATTAATTTAAAATATTTAAAGCTTTATATTTTTTTAATTTAATTAGATTAATATTTTTTTTAAATTTGTTTAATATGCTATTTTACTACTTCAACCTTCTGTTATATGTAATTTTTTGCCAATTTAAAGAAACAATAAAAAAAAAATATTTGGAAAAATTAGTCAAAAACTTAAAGAAAAAAAATAATTTTTTCAAACTTGTTGTATTGTGCTTGTTCATTCCTCCAACTCTCTTTCATTAATTTTTTATGACATATTATTGAATTTTTTAACATAAATTAACGACTCACGCGAATTTTGATATTTTTTAATAAATAAATAATTTACTTTTTTATCTAAAATTTAACCAAAACAAAAATCGAATTATTTATAACCAATATTATTTCTTTTACTAATTCATAGCCGCATTTTTCAATTACTAAACATTGCCAACACCCAGCAGACCACACTCATACACTTACAATATTTCTCCGACTACTTAACAGCAATGATCTAATTTTTTTGATCAAGAATACGTACAAACAAGCACAAAATGTACATACATACATATATCTAACATTCACTTAAATTGTTTACAAAACCACACCAAAAAGAAAAAATTAATCAGCTTAGGCAAATGAGCAACAAAGTAGAAAATTTAAAAAAAAATTCTCTTCGGAACTCGCAAACACACATATAAAGGTGATTATATACACCGTTACACACCTACATACCTCATGGTAAACAACTGCAACAAGTCAAAACAACTTTGGCGCTTAAGTTCACAACCGACAGCTAACTCGTTTACTGTCGCTACAACCGTTAGTCACATGACTATTTACGCTTTCATGTCGCAATATAAACGCACAAGTGAATTTCGCGGCTGTTGGGGCGTATGTGGTCCGGTTCGAGGATATGCGCCAATATACTTAAGTTTGGCATTAGTGCTAAGGCTAAAGTAGACATTTGCGCGCACCTAGACATATTTTATATATTGATGCATGTTTACAGTAATGCAGAAAAAATGTATTTATTAACATATGTAAGGAAAAAATATGAATACATAAAATTGTTGGTTTATGTGCAGCCACTTTTCTTGCTTGCTTGAGCAGCGCTTGTTAACATGTCTCTGTTTAGATTATATTTGTTTACATTTAGCGGAGGTGAAAAAAGTTGAAAAAAAAAAATTTTTTTGTGATATTTGCTTGCGAAAAAGACATTTACATAGGAATTTGTGTTTAAACAGCAAATTTTGTTGAAGACAAGTCTGAATACTGAAATCAAAAAGAAAATAATTTTTGATGTTTGAGATTTAGAAACGAGTTTATTTGAACCTATGCTTATTTAAAGAGGAGTTCATATAAATAAGAGTTTAGTTAAACACGAGTTTATTTCAAAAAATAGTTTATTTTAACAATAGTTTAGTTAAACACGATTTTCTCCGACACGAGTTTAGTTAAACACTATTTTTTTTTAAACGAGTTTGCTTAAACACGAGTTTAACGTAACGTAAATTTATATAAACGACAAGTTGATTTCAACAGGTGGTTTTTAACACAAATACTTTATTTAAACATGAGTTTAGGGAAGCACGAGTATATCTAAACACTAGTCTTTTTAAACACGAGTTTATCTAAATAAAAAAAATAGTTTATTTTTTTAAGAGTTTTGTTAAACTCCATATTTTAGTTGATTTAAAAAGAAATTTTTTTAAAACACGAGCTCACTTAAAGACGAATTTATTTAATAAACTCTACATTATACACTAAAATTTAAACACAAGTTTATTAAAAGATGAGTTTAAATAAAAACGGGTTTATGTAAATCGATGTATTTATGTATTTTAGGAAAACACTATTTTATTGAAACACGAGTTTCATAAAGCATAAGTTTTTTGAAGCAAGACTTTATTTAGATATGAGTTTATGGAAGCACGAGTTTATGGCAACACGAGTTTATCTAAACACGAGTTTATCTAAGCACGATTTTCTAAATCTAGTCTATTACTTATTATATATATTTAAACACGAGTTTGTTTTAAACTTGAAACGTTTATCCTTACTTAAATAAAGCTGAAAATATGGGGAATCTGATGGTATTAAAAATATGACGGAGTATACCAAAGACAAAGTGGCAGGAATAAACAAGCTACTTTAGAAAAGCAGAAAATCAGTAAAAGAAACTTTTTTCAAAGAACTGGAGGCCTTCTAATGGCTCCCGGACTTCTCATTACGTCTGCTCTGGAACTTTAAAAAGCGATATGTTTAACTTTATACTCAGCTGAAGTATTTTTGAAGAAAATATAATATATTTTGAATTAAATTTCGCTTCTTTTGCAAATATGTTTACTAATTAATAGAATTTTAATCGTGTCTTCATTCAACAGTTCAACTCTTCATGGTCTAAGATGAAAATTAAATAAGATCCAAGGTATTATTCAGCTTGTTTAAAGCATAGTCATTGCTAATTGCAATGCAATATCGGGCAAACTCGTCATTTTCATTACCAGAAAATAATGAACACAACGAATTTGGCCGAAAATAACCTGACAAAATATTGATTTTCCATACTTTTGCCCAACAGCGCACCCTAGCGGTCACTTTGAATTAAAGTAGTATATGTAAGTAATTACATATGAGTAAGGAAAAGGCACACTAGAACCGCGGAAGCTTGCTCAGCGAGGACCACTATCGATACAAGAGCTGTCGCAAAAGCCTTTGGTCAAGATCGATCGCATGAGATCTAGGGATCTCTTTGTCCTCAGAACGGCTAGCCTCACACTAGTTTTAGGGCTTTTAATGGGCCATTGCCCTATTGACGTCCACGCAGTAAGGCTGGGAGTCCTAAGAGAGGCCATCTGCAGAAGCTGTATGGAAGAAGATGAGGTGGAAACAATTCAACACTTTCTTCTTCACTGCCCGCGTTTGGAAGGTCAAGACATAAACACTTGGGAGCGCATACCTCCAGACATCTCACCGAGCTGGCGGGAATGGAAATTAAACGCCTCTGCAAATTTGAGAAAAAATATATTGTTTTAGTTATTAATAAACTTTTGTAGTGAAATCACTAAAGACTCCACCCACAAGAGGAAATATAGTATAAACGATCAGCAAGAAAGTCTCTAATCGAAGAGCTTTAAAGCTGCCATAAACAACTGAAGTTGTTTTTTTTTTTATATGGCAACTGCAATTGAATGTTTTCCAAGCGAAATTAACAATAAAAAGACGGAAAATTTTGCTTCAATGTAGGCCTCTAAGATCATATCATAAGCCAAACTGGTGACTAACAGTGAGGCTGCAGTTAATTTAAGGGAAAGTTTCGAGTTTATTTTCGATTAAAATAAGTTTCAGTTCCACTGATAAGAAATGCAATTACGAAGCATCAGCTCGGCAGCGTGTTCGGTGTCTTCTTCTACAGTTTTAAAAAACACTTTAGCCCACAATTAAGTTTCCGAGAAGAAGCAATAAATATAACAGACCGCTTGCAGCAGTTCACAAACTTTCTTTTCCTGCAAGACTTGGCGCAAAGCTTGTCTTGTCCCTTACTTAAAAAGATAGCAACAAAGTGAAGCCGAAAAATTCTCTCAACAAGAATTATCGGCACATTCCAATCCCGAAAATAACAGCAACGAATATGTATGTATGTGGAAAATAAATCAGCGGCAGAAATCAAGCAAGTACACACATACACACGTATTAATACATCGTACAACATGCTTGACATGAAAGGCTGTGTATATGTGTGTGTGAGTTTGAATATTTTTTATGGGCGCCTAAAGCAACAAGCTGTTCCAGCTGCATGCGAAAACCAATAACAACAAAAAAGACAACAACAAGCGGAATAACATTTGCTGCAGTTTAGTGGAAATAGAATTAAAAAATGAAAAATAAGGAACAAGAATAAGCCGAAGAAGAAGAAGAGGAAGAGAAAAAAAATATATTACAATCAAAGGCCAAACCGGCTCGGCACCAAGAACAGTTATGTTGAGTATGTTACAGTGCGATCGACGACAGTCACTGCAATTACAACAACATGCAAACAAGCAGGCAGCATCACAACAACAAAGCACCAACACATGCTCAGAAAGAAACTAAAATGAACCAAAGCGATGGCGTGCTTCGAGGGGTGTGCAGACAAAGGGAGGGGGACAGCAAGTGGTTATAATCAACGACGGCAGCTTTTCAAGTGGGAGACCGCAACAGCAACAACAACCAAAACTATATATGGCAACAACCAGTGCGATTTGTTACGCCAGGAACATCTTCAATGGAAATGGCAGCAACAACAACAACAACAACCACAATTGCAGCTAATGTCAGGCAACCAGCTTGGCAACTTGTACAGCTGCGGCAGCGAGCGTGAGGCATGCCACCGCAAGCCTGTTAGGCCTAACAAGCAGGTAGAAGCAGGCAGCAGAGGAGGCAGCGGGCGGCGGATGGACGCACCGCAGCAAAACCAGTTAGAGTCAAAGTGTAAACAGGTGGCACAACAACAACAACATAGCTGGCAGGCGGATGAGCAGCCGCAACCAGAAACACAAACCACTTCAGCCGACGACAAACGCACAACCTCAATGGCCATGCCGCAGCAGCAATTTACGCACATGCGTGCTGCGACACGCACATAATGTGCAACGTGGCGTGCAACACTGCTTTTGCAACTTGATTTTGCACAAATGCGTCTATGCCACCAACATGTGCAAGCGCGCAGTTGCAAGTGCCACACCGGCAAACTGGCTGCTGCTGTTGCGGCAACTTGTGGTCATTGCCACATGAGTGATGCGACAGGTAAGCGAGTATACCAGTAGCAGAGGCTTACCACAGCATGCAGCATAACAAAGGCAAAGCGCAATGCAAGGAGATGAGCAAAATAAGGAGCTCAAAGGCGACTGCGGTCATCGGAATTGTTGCACGAATGCGAGCTGCAGCTACTGATGGTGTTTGTGTTGTTGCTGATGGTATTTTTGTTGTTGTTGCCGCTGCTGATAATACTTTTGTTGTTGTTGTTGATATTTCTGTTGTTGTTGTTGTTGCTGCTGCAAATGATGCTTTTGTTGTTGTTGTTGCTGTTGATATTTATGTTGTTGTTGTTGCTGATGCTGCTCATGATGCTTTTGTTGTTACTGCTGCTGGCGATGCTTTTACTGATGTTGTTGCTGCCGCTGCTGTTGTTGTTGTTACTGCAGGAGTAATGCTAGTTTGTTGCTTTTGTTAGCTTGTTATTGTTGCTGCTACCAGCAGCTGTTTGTTGTGCGCTTCTTCGTGCTTCGATAGTTGTTGTTGTTGGCGTAGAAAAGTGGCACAATGAATTGGGTTGCTGGCACACTAACCACCAGCACCACCACCACCAACAGCACCAGGAGCAGCAAGTGAAGCGGCAGCAAACAAGAACAAGAATTTGTAATAAAAGCAGGTAAGACACACACACACACATACATACATACATAATCATAACAGCACCACAAAACATGCCACGGCACTAAATGACGCCACAAATTGGGTGACTTTTCTATAACTATGCTCGCTTACACACACACACACACGCAGACATGTGCACATGCTAACACTTGCTTCGGCAGAATAGTGTCAGCAACAGGATACAGTATTATTGGTGTTTGTTATTGTGCAACATCTTGACATGCGGGAGAAATCTGCGCGCTGGAAATGTGGTTGAAGAACCTCAAACAATAAAGTGTACTCTTCAACGCACACAACATACATTATATATTACATATATGTATTTGTGCAACATGTAGCTGCATTGTTGACCGCAACGGAACACTGCGCTGCACCGACATTCTTAGCCGCTGAACGTGAGCAATCAGCCTGGCTTGGCAATCGCAGCGAAATCTGAGTCACATCTTCCAAATAGTTGGCTGTCTGTGGCAGCGCGGCAGTGGTGGGGGTGGCGGCTGGTGTTGCAGTCAAAAGATAGCATCTAGAAAAATTGATGACACTTCGGTGATTGTGCGGGGCCAGTGCTAATGACGCGAGCGCCTGCACGGAGCTGTGGCAACTACGCTGAGGCAAGAACTCATTGTTGTCTTCCAACAATAAACATTTGTAATCTTTGAAAATATGAAAACATGACTTAGCCTACTTGTGATTTCCTTTTTCATGTTATTTGAAGGTATTTGGGTCATATTTGTAGTTAGAGCAGCGATCTAGCAACTTTAGGTACACCATTTAAGCACTGCTGGTTGAAGTTCTTAATATGACAAGCGATAATTTGAGCTTCAAACCATTATAGTTGTTGTATTGCTAAGGTGTTTGTTAAATAACGTGTTTATAGTATCTAGTTTCTATATTCCTTATATTTCAACACAAAGTACAAAAAAAAATTCAAAGAGAGATTACCCAACCAAATCAAAGTCGCACTGTCTAACCAAAATTTTAACTGAATGTGACCCCTAAAACTAAAGAAATTATAACATAGACTTAGAAAAAGTAAAAAAGTCGTTCAAATGTAACTGTTGTGCAATTTTGTCGCCAAGATATTACCTGATCACATTTGACCCGGACTGACTAAAAAACTACATTTATAATATTTTAATACAAACCTTTATTATAGCTTTGAAATTAGATGCCTGAGCCAACACAAGAACGGCACTTGCGATAAACCTTGACTGTGGCATCCTTCAGTGCCCTCAGCGAATGACTTTTAATAGTTTCAATAGACTCTTTCCGCATTCCCCGTAGCTTTTCAGTTTCGACAACCGAAAAAAAACATTGAGAGCCAAAATGGGCGAACACGGTAGCTGCACGTCAGATTTTCGTTTCATGTTTGCCCAAAAAGTCAACCATAAACGTACTACAAGGTGTCGTCGCATTATAATGTTAAAAAATACATGAATTCATGCCTTATGCAGACTGCTCAAAATGACAGAGAAGTATTTGTCATACACCGTTTGACTCTCTGGAAGGCATTCTTGTTGAAACACACTACTGTGATCAAATGATGATAAGTATCCCCTTGATTGTGGACCGATTTGACGTCGTCTTTGCGATTTCGGCTCATTTTTGGAGAGCCATTCACTAGCTTGTTGGATAGTTTCGACGTCATGTGCATAAACTAACGTTTCATAAGCAGTTATGATGTTGTCAGCATCTTTTTTTAACTTTACTCGTCGCAGTTTTCGCAAAAGAAGCAGTTCTCTAGGTATGAGTCTAGCATTTACACGATTCATACCCAAAATATTAAGCAAAATGTATTGAGTCAATTATTAAGAGATGTTGAGATGCTCTGATATCTTCTTGAAGTGATTTCGACAATTTTGGGGCACTGTTTCTTTAACTTTTTCGATGCAATCGTCAATAACAGAGGTGAATAGACGACTCGATAGAGGCAAGTTTGCGATGACTTCACGACCTTCACTGAAAGCGTTGTGATACTCAAATACGTGCGTTCGTGAAAAAATTTACTACCCAAACCATTTAGAACAGTTCCGTAGCCTTGATTCTATGGGAAACACAAAATTTCAAGCAAAATTTTTGTTGAATTTTCCTCTAAGGTAAAAATCGTCTGACAAACCTTCCTTTGCGTTGTAAAGAACTACCTGCTTAACACACACTATTGAAAATCATACTTCAGGAGAAAATAGAAAAATTGTTTACCAATCTAGGAAAAAGTTTGTTATTGATTCGCTATGCGTGTGCAGTCTTAATGGAACAGTCCGGGTCAAATTTGATCAAAGTGTACATATTCTTTATATGTGACCTGGTCTACGGAAATGGGGCTTAGGTGTCAATGGAACAGTCCGGGTCAAATTTGAACAGAGTTTACATATTCTTTATATGTTTATATCTTGCCAACTCTGTTATGTGTGCATTTTTCACAACTGTCCAACAAAAGATACAAAAGGACATGTCTACAAGGAAGCTGTATGGCTAGAATCTTGTTTTAAAATTATCTGTTTTCAAATTTGGACTGGACTACAGAAAATGTCGTAGATCCAAAATAGAAGAAAACATGATAAATGTCCACAATAAAGTTGAAAATATATTGCGCGAAACAATTAGGAGACACTTTATATATTTACTTAGCTTGCTATCAAGCAATTTTATGCCTCAATTCTTACACCTTGCCTTTATACCTTAAAGGGATTTTCAGTTTGCCACAAAGCACTCGTATGTATGTAACACATAGAAGGAAACTGTGGAGAATATATAGATATCAGTGTTCCGCGTGACGAGCTGAGTCGGTTTAGACATGTCCGTTCGTCTGTCTGTTCACCTTGAGTTTTTGAGATATCGTTCAGAAATTTTCCATATGTGGTTTTCTGCGCAAAAAGACACTCATTTGTCGGAACTGCTGATATCGGACCACTACTGCATATTGCTGCCATATAAACCGTTGACCTGTTATGCTCTGCAGAGCATATATTTCAGCTTCCAAAACAACTTAAAGTAAATTAGAGCCAAATTTGGCAAAGAAGTTGTCTGGCAAGCAACTCTTTTTTTAAATTTCTGCAAAAATCTTATTTGTAAGCATTTTTTTTTTTAGTTTTACCGGGTTGGTGATCCATTTTGTACCTAAAATTTTAACCAGAACATACTCGGAATTTTAACCAAATACTTTGTTTCTTACACGCTAAATATTACGAACCCCTGTTTATGCGACGAACACATTTTCTTGTATGTTTTTCGCCAACAAACTTACTTTTACCAAAAGAAACTTTCTCCTTACGAGTTCAGCCTTACTGTTTATACTTCCATAAACACCACTATACATTGCCGATGATTAATACATCACCAGTATTGAATCAACAAAGCTCCAGTCACTGCAAATGCAATATCAAATACAATAATGGGTGTCTTTATGTAGGTCTTCATTTTAGCATTCTCCAAATATTTTACCAAATTCTTTATCAAAAAGCACTTTGCAAGCGTTGTGGGCGTTTGCACGTTACAAGCTGACAGCTAAATTGCAGTTTCTCACACAAGCGAAATACCTCATTATCATTTCTTACCGAATGAAATGTAAATTGAGTGCTTTTTGTGTGGAATTTTTAACCTACTTAATGGATCTTCGAAAATATTTTAGCAAGAAATACCAAAATCAAAAGTGAAAAGGCAAAGAGAGGGAGAGAGAAAGAACTTAAAATGTGAGTAAGCGTAGATGTAAGATTGGTTAAAGAAACCAAGCACAAAAAAATTAATGGAAAAAGGCGCTCAATTGATTTTCGAGTTCAATTTTCACAAAAATATATAATACTATTAACATACAGGGTGTCACATGACGATTATTTAACTCTTAAATGCTTGTAAAAACTGTAAACAATACAATTAAAAGCATTCCACAGCATAAATATAAATCCAACGTCTAGCAACATGATGCAGCAACATGTTGTCGAATAAGAAAACTACTTTCAACATAAATCAACACTGCCGCCATGGACACAACCGTTATTTAAGCAAAATTACAAGTTGTTAAATCAAACTTTAGCAACAATAACAACTACAACAACAACAACAGGTGCAACACATTGCACAACTGCTAGCAAAATATTGCGCAACTCTTTAACGAATGAACATATCAATCAATAAAACGAGTTCGAGTTCAAAGCGAATGCAGTGACGATAATCAATGAATCGTAGCTGCCAGCGGCCGCAGCAGCGACACAGAAATTAAAGCAACGGCACACCGTTCATGCTCAATGGCTTAACGTCAGCGCGTTGGCCACGAAATTGACAAGCCGCCAGGCAGTGGAAGAATGTGAAAGCGGCGAGGGCAGGAAGGTGGGGCATAAATATAAGCCGCGAGCAAGCGAGTTGGTGTGATAGACTACCGCAATGTCAGCGTAAAATTTAATTATAGAAATTTCGTTAAGCACAAAACAGTTTGCAGCACAAACACACACACTCACAGATAAAAGTATATATGGATATGTAGATGCGTATATGTGTGAGTGTGCTGCAATACAGCAATTATAGGCAATTGCAACGTGCAGTAATAGCAGTGTTTAATGCTGTTATCACGGGCAGCGGTGAATGGCATATACACACATACATACATATTAGATAACAGCTTTTACAGCTTACACTTGCATGTATATTATCAGACTTATTCATGTTTATTAATTGTGTGTTACTTTCATATTTCTGTTGCTTGCCTCATAAATCGAATTGGTGATTTAGTGCCGCAACAGCCGCGTTCAGCAATTAGCGACAGCGATATTACAGTAAAAACGGCCTGAGGGATTATTTACGTCGTTTGTTGTTTTTGTATCTTTCGCTATTAGTATCATTGCAGTTAATCAATTAAAAACGATTGCATAATTGCTTATGCAAAAGCAAGCGGTATTTTTCAAGATTGTATTTGTGGAGACTTGAAATGTCGATATGTACATATATATGTATATGTCTATCTGATTTTTTCTACGAACTGAAGTAAAACTGCCTTTGCTCTTTAAGCACCAATTTAGGCATTCAGTGTGGTTTGGGCAAAAATAAATGCTGCTCCCTAAGCCACTATTGAATTCCAAACAACATATTCACCTGAATGCATAAGAAGATATCATCAAAAAATTGAAATTATGGATGTAATACAAGTATGTATCCTGAAATTTTAAGCTTCTGTTGTCAGATATAGCCAATACATGACCAATATATAACCATTTTATAACCAGTATATAACCAATACATGACCTATACATAACCAATACATAACCAATACATAACCATTTTATAACCAAAACTCAAATTTTGTTTCAATATGGCTGGTTTCTATGTATTATATTGGGTTTCGTTCACCTGTAAACGTATGAAAAGTGATGTTATTTTGAATTATATAGTAGGTGACGATATATTCCGAACTTTTGGAGTTTTCTCGAAATTTATCAGGTAATGATGAAAGGATTTAAATTAATGTTAATAACTACGCTTATTTAAGCCACATGAATTGTAAAGCTTGTACAAAAACAAAATTTTTTAAGAAACCGTTTTTTTTTTTTTTCAGAATCAAAAATTTGACTATTCCTTCGAACATTACCTGCGCTCAGCTGTTGTTATAATAATTTGTTTTCTGTTTTGTTTTTTTGGTTGGAGATAATTTCAAGCAGAAAAATCTTTCCTTTCGGTACTTTGTAATTATATATTATTTTAATTTATTTATCAAATAGAATAACTTCAAAGAATTTTCTGGTTGCAATTCAATAAACTTCTACCGCGAATATCTGCTTTTTCTACTATTTTTTATTTATGCAGAAATGTATAATTAGGTATATTGATACAGAAAAGCATCTTTGTAATTTTTGGAAACAATTTTCAAATTCGGGATATGCCTTTTCAAGTTTAAGCGCTCTTATGCTATTGAAATATTAATAGTTATTTTTATTTTAATTTTTTAAGGATGGACCTCACCTCAATTCGCCCATAAATTATTTTCCTTTATATTACAATTTTGACAATGTTATTTTAAATAGAAATAATACGAAAGGGGTAGATCAAATTCTCACAGTTTGAGATAATGGCTTCGCTTGCTGGACGCATTGGTCAAATGGAAAAGCCTAGAAAGTGAGCTCACGTCTTTGAATAGGGTTGAGCTCACAAAATATTCCAATATAGTCTTAGGTAAACAAAGTTTAGAGCGCTTAATGCCTATGGAATCTATTAAAATCAATAATAATATCTTATTCGATTATTTTTGATCAGAATGAAGACCTAACTCTGTGCTTTTACAACATTTTATAACAAAGCCTGACTAATGCTTGATATCTCGTTGAGAATGAGACAGCCTTACTGCTCTTAGAAATAGGCGAAGAAGCGAACAGTAAAGTCTATGCGACGCAAAAACTGTAGATGAAGATATTGAAACCCTATTTTCATATAATATCAAGCAGATTATCTTCTTCCCTCAAGCCTGGTTTTGGTCATGCAGAAATATCATAGCAACTTTTAAGTCCATGCGGAGACTTCCATATCAAATTTACATTTAGTGGAGCGCGTTTTTAATGTAGTGGTAAGAGGTATTGATTTACAGCTATTTTGGAGTAGAGTGCTTGATAAGGTAATAGATCTTTTTTTGATTTTTGAAACTAAAATTTTTAATTTCAATACAATACTTTAAAAGCCAAGGACAACAATTCTAAGAAACATATTTTATTACAAAAAATTTCTTAATCACCACATTCTTAAAAAATTTTATATATACATAAATCTGAAAAAGTTGACCATAAGCTCATTGCATGGTTAAAGTATTTGTAAAAATAGTTTCTCAAACTATTTAAATATGTACTTAACGTCTCTTTGAAGTAAATCCAATGTCTATGTGCACATATACAATAAATATAAATCTAATCACACATAAATTCATATCTCCATATTTGGAGCAAATAATCAATAATTTAGCTTAATGCCTTAAACACCTTGACTACCAACATACAGAATCCGAAAGCCAGCGGCTGTGACGCGCTGCTCTCGCCAGCCTATGTGGTGAGTAGCGCATTCAATTCATAACTGTTAAATTGCGGCAAATAAAAATGCTTTCCGCCCAATTTAGAGTGTTTTGCTTACTGCCGTGGCATATTTATTGATGCGTGCTCAGTAGGTCGCGCGCTTTGCCAAGCTGCCACGCTTTTCGCGCGTGTATTTATAAGCTGGCATGTGTGGCAAGGTAGCGTGACAGCTTATTTCCTCCTTCTTCGTGCTGCTTAGCACCTTCTGGCGCTGCATTTCAATTACCCCACTTCCACTCACATTCCCATTGCTGTTGCGGCCTTCCGCCGCCAAGCGCAGCGCCATCGAGCCGCTACCACTTCTGTGCGTTTTTGGGGCATAATTTGCTCTGAAATTTCAAGTATTTATTAGCAATTGATATGCTTGCACCAGCAAAAATTTGGCGTATATATGCATGTGCGTGTGTGAGGCTTGCCGCAAGTGTTGCACATTTGCAATTTGTTCGAGTTTCCTATTTTTCTCTCATTTCAAACACTATGCGAAATTGAAACCGAGTCAAGTGGCCAGCCAACAGGCGTGACAAGACACACATAAGCACAATAAAAAACGAGCACGTGAGTCCCACCGGTTCGGACAGGAAGGCCAGCAGACAGTTGGCAGTGGCTTTTTATAAGAGTCCGTAAATTTTTTACGGCTTGTGCCTCCGAGTTACTTAACCAGTTAGTTAGTCGGTTATTTAGTTGCTTAGTTAGTCAGTTAGCAGAGCGGAAATGAAGGAAAATCTGCTCAATTTCAGGCGTTTTGTTCATTTACAACGAACGTGGCTTTCTTCTAAGTTTCCCTTTGCAATATCCGCAGCTGCTTGCCGCTGGCTGAGTGATTGAATGAGTTTTCAACTGCAGCGACACCTCGAATATTTCAAACGCTTGTTCATTAATTTATTTGCCACCTTTTTCAGTTAGAATTTACTTTATTGTATTTTTCTATTTACCACATAGTAAGCTAGGGGGAAGTAATTTTTCGCTTTGTGATGGAAGTAATATTCTTGAAGACATGCAAACATATTAAGGAGATGAATCTGGTTTAAGTAGTAACGGGTATCGATAATTAAAAATATCTTAAAAATATATTCAATAACGATAAAGCACCAATTAGACAGCAAAATATTGCTAGTAGAATATATACATATATAATATCTAAGATATCGAAAAAAGACCAGAAAATTAGTCAGCTATGATCACAAAATATCAAAACTTTACTAGTCCATCCAAGAAGAAATTATCGGCTAAAAGACAAGCACTTTCGAATACATAATATGGTATCTGTCGAAGTCATTGGTGTTGATACAATTCACAAACTTTTGTTAAAAATAAAAAAATACCGAAAAAATTCCTAAAAATTTCGATAAATATGATAATAATTTTTTTTTCAAAAATATCGATAAAACTAAATTCTTTTTAATGTTAAACAATTTAAAAGCTTTCATAATAAGGCATCTACTGATATTTTCTGATAAAGAGTCGATAAAATTCACCAACTTCTCATAAGAAATAGCAAAATTATCGAAAATATGCCAATAAATATCCGATAAATTACAAACCTAAAGATAGAATATCAAAATTATTCATGTAAATAAAAAATGTACAGATTTAAATAAGTACTCACAGGTGGCAACTATTGAAACGTTGTAAAAATATGTATTTATCCAAATCAATTATTAATATCACTAAAAATATCGATACCAGCCTAAGGTGTTTATGAAATGCTTACGATATCTTTCTGAAATATCCTTAAATATCGATAATAGAGATATGTGATACAATATGATTTAAAACCGATATCGAGATATTGATATCACGACTATTTATATCGATAATATGAGTATCAAAGAAATACTTATGAAACCAATTATTAATATCACTACAACTATCGACATAAGGCAAAAGTGTATATAAAATACTACCGAAATCTTGCAAATATATCAGTAACACAGATATTCAGTTTAGAAATACCGAAACACTAAAATAACATAATTCAAAAATATCGATATCGGGATTATGTATATCAATAACATAGAGTGGCAAAGAAATGCTTTTGAAATCAATTATTAATATCACTAAAAATATCGATAACAGGCAAAGAAGTTCCAAATACTTACGAAATCTTTCATAAATACCGTTAATAAAGATAAATTATTAAAAAAATATCGAAAAAATTAAATAACATAACTCAAAAATAGTGTTAACGCAACAAAGAAAATTTTAAGAAATTATACATATAACATCGATAACATTGAACTCGAATAAATAGTAAAGCAAGTCAGTCATTATCACACAAAATATCGATAACAGATAAAGGTGTTTACAAAAAAAGACGAAAACGAATCTTTCTTAAATATCGATGGTAGCGATAAATTGTCCAAAAATATCGAAAAACTCAGACAACGCAATTCAAAATTATCGATATCACGATTACTAGAACTGCTAAGGATATCTTTCAAACAATTACGATAACCTATTTCAGGCAATATCGATAACAGATTTTAGACAATATCGATAAATAATTTCGAAATAGAAAATTTTCGTTAACTAATTTAAAAAACTATATATTACGATTATTAGAAATTCGATATAACCTTTTCCTATAATATCGATAACTAATTTCGAAATATCGGAAAACTTAGATTACTAATTAAAAAAAATCGATAACACGATTATTAGCTAATATATATAACCACTTCATATAATATCGAAAACATATTTCGAACAATATCGATAGCATATTTACTGCTTTACTAGCATTATGTGGATTAAATTCCAATATTCAACATGTAAGTTAACAAAATGGTACCGCTTCTTAACAACAGAGAAAGTTATCGGATATACTAGAATCATCATTTTAGTAAAATAGTATTTTGCTAGAGTTCTATTTTCCAACAATTTAAACATTAATAATTCGACAGGACTGGGCGAAATACACTTAATTCTGTAAGCAAAAAAAACATATACACTTTGAGATATCGAAATTTTTAACAATAAATTTTGTAGCTGAGCTTGCTACCATTGACAATAGCTGCAATACCACAAGCGAAAGTTACTTAAGCTTCCAAATAAGTTAATATGGCCCCTACTGAGCTGCCATAATTGCGTCTCAGCTTAACTGTGGCATAAATAACATTTCATTTGTATTTTCCTTACACCCAAATGCAACCTTATGACTGGCGATTAGCCCCTATTTTTACCACAAACCCATTTTCAATAATTATTTCGTTCTACGAATCTGCCTTTTCAGTATATTTGGGTTGCTGTCAATTTAGTTTGACATGAACTGCAAGCTTATTAAATTTAAATAAGTAAAACGCCAAAACAGACACAAATATGTTTGTGTATATTTATTTCACGTATACACAGTCAATTTCCTCAATAGATCATACGGAAATTTAAATAAAAACTTCAAAGCTATAAGCAGTCTCTTAGACATGCCATAAAACTTAACAAAGACACAAGCAGGCACACACACACATACTAAAAAGGCAAATTCCAAACAACCCAAACAATTGTGATTTTCAGCCGAAAAGTCTTATCTCATTCGACACAATCTACATTTGCATTACATGTGAATATCTGCGAGGCAAATATGATGTAGCTGCTGGCACACTTTCCACTGTCCACTATACAATACACACACACACATACACTGACACATGCAGGCGCGACATTAGAAATACAAACAATACAAAACGCAGCGCAGACAAAATGACAAACGAAGCAGCGACATGATGGCAGCATTTTTTCCATCAACAGCGCCAATTTTGCACATTTTGGCTGCGAACAAAAGACTTAAGACACAAACTTCACGAGGCAGCCAGCATATGTACAACCAAATAGGCAACACATGTCCGTATGGTGTAAGTGCGCGCAAAGAAAACAAGCGACGAGTTATCTCGCCATGTCATGCCAAGCTATGCCATGCTACGCTAAGCGGGGATCTGCTGTGCTATGCGGTGCTGTGCCATGCATGGTCATAATTCAGGCGCTTTTATAAACTTGTCATATGCAGCAATTGTCCGAAGCACACGATGCAAAGGAAGAAGAATGAGTCACAACAACAACAACAACAATGAACATCTCTGTTGTTAGCAGTAAACAATGCGAATGCATATGCATGAAGTGAAATGACCAAACCTCTGTGAGTGAGTAGCTGGAAAAATTACAAAAAAAAACTATACGTTGTTGCAACAAGCGCTGGTGGACAATTGTTAGGCGGCACCAATAACGCGACAAACAGGCGGCTGGACAATGTGACAGTTTGTATTAGGCGACCATGACGGCAAACAACAAGCGCCGCTCTGACCAAAAGTAGAGGTTTGCAACAAGCAAACAACAATACATACAACAACAAGCGGCTGCGGTGCATACATTACAAAAGCAATGAGTTTTTTGTGGCTGCGCGAAAAGTAGAATGAAATTGTTGACAAGCATAAAGCACAAGCCTGCTGAGAAAGCTGCCGAAAATGTAAATTCCATTCGGGAACTGCGAACAGAATGAGGAGAAAAACGCGCCCTCATAAGTGGCAACATTAGCCACGGGCAGTGACAGTAAAATTTTCATTTCCATTTTCATTTCAGCTGGCATTTAGGCTGCCTATGTTTTTTGTTGTTGCACGTATGGTTGTATGTGTATATGTTGTTGTTGCACACATACATATATGTACATATGTTGTTGCTGCTGCTTATGCTTGCGCCTATGATTTGTAGCTGAGCGACGATCCAATGTAGCAAGCATTGTGGCAAGCAGCAAAACAATGAAAAAGCCCATTTTTCACCAGCTTCCAAAAAGCGCCTTCGTCAACTCGCTACTTTCTGTTTTCTTTTTTTCGTTTTTTATTTGCAAACAACACTTGAGCAGCTAGTGGTAAGCTTGCGTTGACAGCTTGTAATGTTCTTTGCTTGTATGGAGTTCGCTTAGCATGCATTTAATATGGTTACAGTGAGTGTAGTAAGCAATTTGAGTTCTAATATGAATTATGTGCCGAAGATACACTGTGATAATATATGTATACCGAATTTTTGTTTTTGTTAAAGAAAAATCGATAAATTGCGATATAGTACCACCAAATTTGAAAAAACTTGACTATCAATATATACCAATAATAAAACCATAATCGATAGTCAGTTAGTAAATGTTGATAAATTTGTAAACATAATATCGATATATTTCAATATCGATTTAACATCAAAAACGTAGGTAAAATTCGAAAAATATTTAATAAAAATTAAGAATTGGTAAGCGTTTTATAGCATAGTTTTCGATAAATAGTAGAAATATCGATAACATATAAAATAAATATCGATAAAAAATAAAACAAAAATCGACGCATATATAAATATATATCAAATAAGCCATTAGGATATAAATTGTTACATTTGAAAAAAAATCGGCATATTTCAATATCGATTTAATATTGCGCTGACCAAAATAGTTTTCGATAAATAAATATCGATAAAATATAAAGTAAAAATCGATATATATATTAAATATATGTAACAAGAGCCAGTAGGTAAAAAAAATCATTTTGGAAAAATATATCGGTATATTTCGATATCGATCTACATATGTAATATGAAAAACGTGTGTAAAATTTGAAAAATATTTAACAACAAATTATAAACGCTCACCAAAACGGTTTTCGATAAATAACAGAAATATCGATAACACAAAAAATAAAAATCGATAAATTGTACATAAATATCGATATATTTTCAATACTTGACATAAAAATCAAAGATATTAAAAGTACAGTATAAACAAATAGTCAGTACATATATGTATCTAAGTATGCATATAATTGTGTAAAAATTTCGTGGGCAAAAAGTAGTAAGACTCTTTAATATACGATAAATTTCGCGCGAAGACCCATACATCAAAATATTTGTTTTTTGGGTTGGTTTCAAATGTATACTTTAAATTGAAATGACATCATTTTTCCCTATTCAAAAAAGAATAATTTCCCTTCAAGTGCACCGAAACATCTTCATCAGAGCATCAAATGTGAGTATGTATCGCCATTGACTCGCATTGATAACTTATTTCTGGCAACTGCATAAGCACTCGTGTGTCCCTACCGAACACATATGTATGCATAAACATAACGAAATTATGTGCAGCAAATGAAAAACGAAAAAGCAAAAACAACAATGAGTGGCAATGGCTAGCAAACGAAGCTTGTCATAATTTTATTTAAACGAATTTTCCAAGCAAAGCGTGGGGTTCGTACCATTGCAACTTACACGTAAACAAAACAAAAAGAAAAAACTTTAAAAGATCAACAGAAACACCAAATAGCTTTATTGCAACGCTTTGGAGCAGCTTCCTGGCCAAGTTTATGGCCGCGGCATATCAGCTGCCCACTGCGGAAAGAGAGTGTGTGGCGTCTTGTGTTCGACCATAATTTAGCAGCACAAATGCAACTCTGTATGCCTTTGTGCATTGGCGATAATCGAATATTGGTTTATTTTGCTTTTGGTGCGCTTGTAGTTGTTTCTGTAATTTCTTTTGTGTGCCTCACTCGCGTTTTGGTGGTACTTTTGGTTGAAATTGATGTTGCTGTTGGTCGCTTAGCAAGTTGGTATTGTCGTCAACATGTTCGACTCGGACGACACCAAACGACAAACGACGCCGACGTTGGCGATCGCGCGATGACGACAGCAGCAACGCTTGACTTTGGCTTGTCGGCTCTTGTCCTCCGCCGAATTTAGGTCACGTTCAAGTGAGTCTCTTTGCTGCAAGAATTTTACTCGCTTTGAAATTCTTTTGCGCCCGCCTTTTCGCTTGGCTGCCTGCCTGACTGCCTGCCTGCCTGCCTTTGTCCGCTTTTTTGACTTATTTGCAGCTTGTTGCCAATGCGGCAAGTGATTGTGATTTACATCATCACGAAGCCCACAGCATTGTGAGGAGTCAGCCAGCTAGCCAACGAGCAGGCTGCAGCATCCCACAGCCGCCGTTGTTGTTGTTGGCGATTCCATTTCGGTACCGTTGGCCTGGGAAAATATGACTTTCTTCTGGGTTAACGCGCACAATTTCGTTTTTTGTGTCAAGCGGCTCAGTTTTTTGGGTTTAGCTTTGGCATTTTTCGTCGTTCGTTTCTTTTATTTTCGGTTTATGGCCAGCAACAAAAAGAATTTTGTGCACAAATTGTAATGGAAATGAAATGAAAGTTACCAATTGCAAATGAAGGCATAAAGCATTGGCTGTACAAGCAATTTATGTTTTCATAAATCCATGAGGCGTCGCGCATTGCGGCGCAGAAACACAACAAACAAAGCCAAGAAATGCAGCGTGTGGTTAAAGGCTCTTGAATGTGATGAAAATCTGACAGAAAAAATCGACTTTTTGGAGCGTGTTATTACTTTTTCAAATTATAATTAAGTATGCACGCAGGTGTCATTGCGCTCAGTTGAAATATTCTGAAGAAAATCACAAAAAAAAAAAGATTTTGAACCCAAATTATTATATAGGTTTATGCAAAGATGTATCTATAAGAGCGTTTCAATATTAGAAAGAAAAAATATTTTCTCAAAATTAAGGCATGAGGCTAAAGTTAATCGAATTTTGCAACCACTAAAATTTTCTCTCTTTTTTAAATCGAGATGAAATTGATTCTTAGACAATTTCTCCAAATTTTACTCACTCCGACTTATTTAGGTTGAGTCATTTGAAAAACAAAGTGTACGCCAGAAATTCTCGGTCTATTGGTTGGTTGGTTTGTTGAAAAGGGAGGCGCAGAAACGCCAGAACGCAGGCGACTGCACTTAAGCCATCATCAACCACATTGTGCATCCAAGTGCTCAGCAAGCAAGCCTCATCCAACAAATCAAAAAATTAACTGATTAAATTCCTAATTTTTTTCACCCCAGCTGGCCAAAGTCTTTCAAGTTGAAGCATTGGATAGCGTGGAAGTTATACCAACTCAACCATTTGTAGACTAAACATTCGCGAAGGCAATGTTTCAGTTCATCTCATCATTCTTAAGCATGCTCTGCATCCTGCAAACTCCATTTTACCAAATTTCTGAAGGTGTGACCATAGAGATAGGTATCCTAGTATCCTATGATGACCATAACAATGTTACTTATTTTCATTTTGCCTAAAAATAGAAGCTTTCGATCTTACTTCCATCAGCATTACCACAAAGTACTATTGTTATATGTCCAGTGCTGCTGGCGTTTAAGTAAGACCTGAGGTATACGTCTAAAGTCCATTGCTTCAAGCAGCTCTTGAAGTGGCTAAATGGTTTGGTGCAGTTTGCTGGAATTGCGAGCATGGCAGCGCATAGTAGTAGGTAGGTAGGTATGTAGGTACGAGTGTAGTCCTGTTATCAATCGGGCTCAATTAGCGCTTGATGTGCCATTTTGATACACTATTCGTAGAACCTCCTGTATCTGCTATTACGTTTCACCTTCTCTCTCAAACCATTGTGAGGTTTCGATGAAACTACTTATGTCTGATATGCTTTTAGTGGAAATCCTTTCAAGGTTTGGTGCTTGATGGATTCTAAGTGTTTTATGTCGGATCTATGCTAGAGCTGGGCAATTGCAGAGAAAGTGGAAAATTGCTTCCTTGTTCCCTGCTACTCCGCAGCCTCGGCAGATAGCCGGCTAAGTCGTCTGCCTTTTCGTCGCCTACCCTTATACAACTGGGTACCCTGAAGATATTTACAGAAATTCCCACTGAAGGTGTAGATATTTTCTCTTTGCATAGCTTAGGTAAATAGGCTCATTTTTTGTGAGGCCATGAAGGCCGAAAGTACGGATCAAGAAGACCGTCACATTTATAGTATATTAGGTAATCGAAAAGGTCTTTTCGTATTATGGTTTTACACTGACGGACTAATGTCTCTAGCAGAAAAATGGCAAAAAGTGGTAGACCAAAAATGGTACATAGTTGGTCCATTAAAGTATACAAAGCACCTAGAGCTAGGCACAAATTTTTTGAGCCGGCTGATATCTACTCCAAGCAATTCGTCAGGACCGTAGAAACTATGGCAAACAAGATGATTCAACCTTAGTCTGGCGCAGGCTGGACAACAGAAGATGTCTAGGCATTTTCACCTAATTGCAACTTTGACAAGTTGCTTTCAACAAAATCTTTAGTTTCACCGCGTGTGGTCTCTTTAGGACACGATTGCGTCTATGTGAACCGCGCTAAGAGCTGGAAGTTCCATTAACCTTTTAAGTTACACTCTGAATCAAAAGTATTTCGCATCCCCACAAGTGATGGTTGCTAACTAACGCTTAGTGAGCTCGCGGATCTACTTGTATGAGCTATCCAGCGCTGCATGAAGACAAAGGAATACATGCTCGTTCCTACTATGATGGGATTTGGGTAAGGATGTCCTTTCTTGCGGGCTACCCAGACAACGCAAGCAAAAATAGTCACAAACAAATTTATTTCAATATTCAATTTTCTCACACGAATTGTGAAAGTAATGCTTGTTCGACTGCACCCGAACCTAATTGACCTTTTGACTCTCTAAACTGTTACAAATTACGCAGCTAACTTTAAGGGTTTCAGAAGTAAGCAGAATATGCATTTAATTCATTTTTTAATCTTGAACTTTTTAAGATTTTTCTGGTGCTTTTATATCAGCAGTTCTTCAATGTAATTCTTCACTTCGGCATTTTCAGCTGTGCTATCTCAATCAAGCGCACAGGCAAACACTCAGCACAAATTACCCATAATTTCTAAAAGTTCTAACACCCACCCACGAACCACCAAGCAAGCGGCATATGATAACATAATTACAAAAACAAAAACCAAAAAAACAACAGAACTTTAAGTACCAACACAAGAATAATAAAAATGTCGAGACAGGGCCACCAACTGACCACGCTGATGGGTGAGGCAAAGAAGAAGGCAAGAACACCGAACGGCCTGTGAGTCAGCGCTTGAACTGACAACTGACGGAGCACCACCAGCTTCAGTGTACGCATACATGCAACACACGCCATTGCAAAGCATGTGAGTGCTGTTGGACAACTTTTTTCCACCACATGCCTCAAGAGTAACAAAAAAAGTGATTGAAACTATGAGCAGCAGAATACCACCATGTTTACCGGGTACGTGTGGGTCCGCGCAAACGTTTTGTATGCTTAGCAGCAAGTGTGGCAAGTGGCTATGAACAGACATCATTTCGGTTTGACTGCCACATGAGCGCACGTTTTCATTTAATCATAATTTTCTTCATTTGCCGTCTCCTTTTGTGCACATTTTGTTGCTTTTGTTTTTGTTTATCACAAGTAGTTATTATTCGTTTTCAGTGGCTTCCCTTTGCTGGCTCAAATGTGGGCAGTTGCAGTGAACCCTTTTAATCGGCGCTCATTATATTTAAGTTGGAAACATTAAATTATACCACAAAAAATAAATAAACCAAATTGCGCTTAAATGTTTATGGGTATGAATTTAGGGGAACAAAACATTGGCAGTTAGATAGATATTGCCCTTAATTAACTGAGGAGTGGTTTTAGTGTTTGCGATTAACCTCTTTCGTTGAGGGAGTTATTTCGTTTAGTATTTAATGTGATTTGAATGGTGAGTACATTAATTTTCAGACCGCCAGGTGCGGCGCTGACTCAGCTGCTTTTAGTTTTTACTAGTGCGCCCATATGTAGGCAACATTTGTTGAAATTGTTGATAATGTTCCTAAATGTAGGCAACATTTTTTTAGTTATTTTCTATTTTAAAGAATTTAGTTAATGTATTATGTAAGGTTATTATTATTGCTATTTCTTACGAAAAGATGTACTAAATTCTATTTTTCAGACATATTACTGTAGACACAGATAATGATATTAATGGTTCGAGAGAAGTTATATAAAAAACTCTAATGGGTTTTCCTTAATCTTAAAAGTATCATTAATTTTGTTTTCTTTCAAATGTTTTCAGCAAGTTGAGTATATTCCCTTTCTTAAACAATATGTTCTAAAAATTGTTGATAATGCTCCTAAATGTAGGCAACATTGAAATTTTAATTTTAGTTTTTTTTAATTGAAGAGATATGTTCATCTCTCAACATACAACTAAATATATTTATGAAAAATATCTGTCAGAAATACTTTTCAGCAGGGTTGCCACCCATTAAAAACAAAAAATTTAAGAAAATCGTAAGATATATTACATATTCAAATTTTTGCGTCGCCAAAAACACTCATTCCAATGAAATTTACAAAGTGAACGACTTTTTAAATTAAGAGATTTTTGAAAATCATTGCCATCTATTTAAATAAGTCTAAAAAATAATTGTTTAGAAAATTTTGAAAATATAATTATGAAACGAAGTGTATTTCCTACAGACAATATTTTGAAAAGGGTTGCCACCTATGTATTTCAAAATTTTATTTCGAAGAAATTATTAAGATAAGTGTATATATTTTGAATAAATAATCGTAAAACGAAGTGGATTTCCTACAGAAAAAAATTTCGAAAAGGGTTGCCAACTATTTTTAAATTACGTTTCAAACAAATTATTAAGATTTTGAATAAGTAACCATGTAACGAAGTGGATTTCCTACAGAAAAATTTTGAAAAGCGTTGCCACCTATTTTAAAATTTTATTTCGAACGAACTATTAAGATAATTTTATATAATTTTAATAAATAATCATGAAACAAAGTTGATTTAATACAGAAGAAATTTCGAAAAGGGTTGCCATCTATTTTTAAATTTCCTTTCAAACACATGATTAAGTTTTTATTTAGAATAAATAGTCATGAAACAGAGTTAATTTAATACAGAAAACATTTTGAAAAGGGTTGCCACCTATTTCAAACTTGTATATATTTTTTATTTTGCTTTTATTAAGATAAATATGTATACAATTAAGCCCAAAGCAAAGTATTTCAGAAATCTTTGACAAGCTTATGTATACCCTTACTGCAACAAAAATATATGTAGGTCAATTAAAAAATTCAAATTTATAAAATATAAAAATCAGTTTCATGTTATTTCTGCTAAAACTTTACTTCTAAATCAAAAAAGCGAAAGTAGTAAAAATTAAAATTAGATATGGAAACAATTTTGTGCTAAAACCGAGCCAACCAAGTTTGCAAGGCAGCTTAATGGCAGTTGTGAGGTCATGCTGCTTGACTTTTATGATTTAGCAGAATATATTTAAGATAATGTACTGTTACGCAGGAAATAACGAAATTAAAATCAAATTATGCAGAACTACAAACACTACTTGCCCCAAATACACAGCGAAACGAAACCGGACTGAGATTCCACAAATGAAAGTGAAACGAATTTGTTTGTAAAATGTATGAATGAATGTAAATACATATAATGACATTACAAGTTGAGTTAGAACAAAACAAAGGGAAAACTAAACAGCATAAAAAAAAAATATATATGTATATAATTTTTTTTTTAACTCTTATGATTATATAAATAAATATATATTTTTTTATAAAATTTTACACATCTTAAAAATTAAAAAAAAAAAATTAATAAAAGTACTATAAAGATCTTTAAAACTATCCAAAATCGTAAAAAAATAACTAGATATTTACATTTGAGCATCTGTGTTGACAACAAACTTCAAACACAACATAAAAAGTGCCTTCCATTAAGCCAAACGACACACGTACTTACTCTTCTGCATGTTTAGACCTTTTCTCTTTATGCTTTCATCACCTCTTTCGCACTCGAAATAATTTTATGTTACAATGTCAAAGCGTTTGACAGAACTGGGGCAGCTGTGTCAGTCGAGTATGAGTGCATGAAATTGAAGCGGCCAAAAGCAAGCTGCCCAAAGTGGCGCCACAACTACCTACGCCAGCACGTACGAGTGTGAGTGAGTGTGTGTTGTACATAAAACTCAGTTTCATTTGTGAAAATCAGTGCAACGAAACTCGTGCAGTCACTGGGTCATCAGCGAGCCGACACGCCATATCAAGTGGTCGAGCGCGCAATGACAAGGGTATACGTTACATGGGGCCAGCCGCAAGCCATTGCTGGGCGTTAAATGAGCTGCGAGTGTCTTCCGCTTGACAGCACGTCCATTGTCTATTCTAAGCTCTTCGGAAAGAAATTACCGAAGAAAATATATGTTTGTGTGTGTATGTGTGCCGGTGGGTTAAACCGCTACTCTCGCTAGCAGTGCTTTGTTGCAAGGGCATACATGCACACTCACCGTTTGTCGCGCAGCGCAGTGAAAATTCAAGTTCCCAGCCCAGACTCTAAGTCACTGCTGACCATTGACACGCGCATTACGCCGACAGTTCGTGCACAAGTAGGAAGCGCATTAAGCTAATAGTCGGAGTAAAAGTAATTTTCCTTTATTTACATATCTATGTGTGTGTGTTTGGTGTCTGTGTGTGTGAAAGGTCGTGGGTGCTTCATATTAATTAACTTAATGGCTGGTCGCAAGTGACTTTAAACAGCATGAAATCTAATTTGTTTCACTTTTTCTTGCGTTTCTCGTACAAATTATCTGAAAGTGAAACTCGGCACCCGGACTGTGGCATGTTGCCTCATTTCATTCGAATTAAATTCACACTTTGCACCGTTAGCGTCAGCGGCATGCTTACCTACATAGTCATTAACGCTTGCGTTCCGCCGAAATCGAAACTGTATCATTAGCTTCGTGCCTAATTCCGCATGATTTTGCATATTTCATTTATTTTGCTTACCTGCAATGAGAAAGGAGAGGTGGAAATCATTAGTAACTATTTGAAAGCATCGTGTGAAAGTGAAATTATGTCAAAAGGATTTGTAAAACAAAGAAATAAATAATCAAAATTCTTTAGTAATTTTATCATAGGAAAATATCCGTGTACAAACTTAAGAGACACATCGAGTGTGACACCCTAACACAAAAAACGATTTTTGAGAACTAAAAAAAGCCATATCATCTAATAATCTTATAAAGAAAAACTCATTGAGAAAATGGAACTGAAGACCGTAATTCAAAAATTATTTAAAATATCGATTCTAGTATGTTATTTTTAGATAAGTCGAAGTTATCAAAATTCGCCAGAAAATATTTATTTTTTTTATTTCAACATTCCCATAATTTTTCGCCTAAGGAGCACCAACTTTTTAATCAAAAATGTGTTTATCAAACCATTCCGCAAACGAAACATATTTTGTAAGTCAAAAATGAGTAATTTATTCTAATTTAACATCATAATCTCTTACAGCATAATGTAACAAAGGTTCTTGCCTTTGCTAAAATGGCTACATTGTGGTCCTTAAGGAGCAACAAGTCTTTACCTTAGAATTACTTCTCTAACTATTCTGTAAATACAACATATTTTGTAAGTAAAAAATTAGTAAGTTTTATTTTAATTTAACAACCAAATGTAACAAAGGTTCGTGTCTTCGCTAAAATGGCTATATTTTTCTCAATATTTGAATTTCAAACCATAGCGCAAAAGTTCAATTATGTAGTTGGGGAATTTCAGCTGTAACGATCAGAGTTTGTACCAAAGACAACCACTTCAAAGTTTCAAAAATAGCTAACAATTTAGATTGGTATCTTTTCAACATAATTTTTACTAGGAAGTGGTAATTATAATTTTCTATATTTTTTTAATTTAGCGTTAAATAGTTTGCTTTGAGCTTGATAGCACTACTTCAGGTGTGCGACTTGGCTAAAATTAAATTGATACGCTAACTAAAATTTAATATTGCGCTCAATTGTAGGCAACATACTGCCAAAAATATCTTTAAAATTATTTATTTATTTTCTACTTTCAACAGAAGTTAAAAATTATCCATATTACAAGCAGAAGTAAAAAATTTCAGAATTCGTATAAATTGTAATTTAAAAGGGAAAGTCTCCATTTTTTCGATTTTTTTAAATAAATATTTCGATTTTTAGGGTTTTCAAACATTTTTAAACATATTTTGTAGTTTATTGTCTATTAAACTGTTTTTATTTACGCTGTTCTACTGCTGTCTGCAAATAATATAACCTATAGTTATGTAATTCCTAAGGGATTGATAATTGTACCAAAATTGAAAGTAATAATCTTAGATTTGTTAGGTGAAGAGAAAGTAAAAAATATTGTAACAGATTTTTACTCACAATCGGCTCTATAAACATTTTTGATATATTTTCCTTTAACATAATTATTATTTATATTTTATCATTAAAAACACATATGTATTTGTATGTATATTACATAAACCTTCTTTCACCTACTAATTTATTTCTCTCTTCTTCTATTTCAGGTATGTTTTCCAGCTCTAAACATGAATATTTTGTGTAAGTAATTTTTCAAACCGAATTACAAGCCACAGTTGATATTGAAATAGTTATTTAATTTATTTTCGTTTAATTATTAAATTAATGTTAAATTAAACAGAAGAAATAACTATATTGTCGGGTTCTAAGCATAAAATTAATAATTACATTTACACATTAAATTTTTTTGGTATAAAAGCAATGTTAAAAAATTTAAAAAAATAAAAAAATATTTTCAAAATGTTTCGAAAAATATTTATGCTATGTAAACATATTTTCAAACATAAATATAAACTCGCTCATCATACACAAAGCTCCCACAACCAATTTCACAGTCGTAAAATTTTCCCATCGTTAAATACTATGGTACTTATCATTCCTGATCATCGCTGTCGGTAATTACAGAAGATCAAAAAGCAGAGAAGAGACAGCTACTCCCTCAGTTGTCATAACAAAAGCAAATAGAGGAGATCTGATATAATTTTAATTGCTATTGTGTGTCGTAATAAATAGCATAAGAATGCATTATGAAGTTTTATCAAGATCGACACGTCACGGCGCAGACACTTAAACACACCAAGAAACAAATTTCTATGAATGAGGATTTCTGGCTTCATTCATAAGAGAGCTGACGTTTGAGTGAGTCAAAGAAAGAAATGATAGAAATACAGTAGCAGGTAGGTTATGCTTTCTTAAATATGATATATGGGGAGGGAAATGAAGAGATGTTGATATTTTTGAAATGAAAGTAAATATCAAATTCATTTGATAGGGTGGATTAGGAGGTTAGAAATGATGAGTTATGATGTAAGAAGATTTAGTAATCTGACAATTATTGAACCATAAATAATATATAAATAATTTAGTTAAGTCAAAGCATCTAATACGATTCAAGTTAGTGTTCGGTTCTTTCTGAAATGAAAGCGTGGTTGCTGGTGGTCGAATACTCACATTTCATTTCGGAGAGTTTAAACTTTTTACACTAATTTGTCGTAGGCACTAGAGATGTGCATAAACACAGTGCAAGATTTTTTCAATCTTCCATAAGAAAACTTTTGTTACAAATACTGAAAACGGAGAGACTTTTCCAGAGCAGGTTTCTTCAATCTTGATCTTTTTGACCTAAATTAGCCCCTTGAGACGACATCTCAGTAACAAACATATTAAAGAACAGTTCCTAAGCTAATTTGGATATATGCAAAAGGTAAGCTCTCTGGAACTGATATTAAGGGAGAAAAAGAGTGAGAAAGATAAGAGATAACGTGAGCAAGATAGTCAGAACGAGAGAGCAAGATAGAATATCATCAAATTTTGCATTTGCAAAATGGTAAGCTCTCGAGAACTGACATAGCAAGGTCGAAAGAGGTGAGAGGGGGAGGTAGAGTGATCGAGAGGTAGAGGGAGAGAGCAAAACATAAAAATAATAACTTTTTAAAGTGATATATACTCGGAAACCGAGAGCGAGAGAGAGAGAGAGTAGAGAAAGAAGAAGAGTAAGTTGGCGCCCGTCTTGTACGAAAACTTTCTAGGGTTTGTTTTATACCAGCATAAGGAAATGAAAGCTAAGTTGAAATATCTGAGTTCGCGAACTGTCATGCTGCCCGTCATACAGCACCCGCCCCATCAATGTAATCACCTCATTAGATATGCCGAAGCGAATAATTGTTGCATGGGGCATGTCAGCTGTCAAAGTTGCTGAAGCGCAAAAACGAAAATAAATAAATCAACAAGCCACTGCTGTCAATACACCTTTTACATGTAACTGTCAATGCGGCAAGATACAGCATGCGCTAACCAACACACACACAAAAACACATGCACAGACTTACAGTGAAATTTTAGCGAACCCCAACACACTATCAGCTCGGGACCCCCACCATGTGACAAAACGAGAAATGACAGTTCCTAAAAATGCATGTCGCTGTGTGTGGGTATATGTGTGTGTGTTCCGTTGAAATTGCAACGTGGTAGCGCCGACGCTAGTTGCATGTTGACTACCGCATTGCTGTGTTGCATGCTGATTGTTTGTTTGCTCCGCATTAAATGCATTCCTCTGTATACGCCGAACAAATGTGGCAAACAAATGCTGCAAATGCAAATTGTGGCGGGCAGCATGGCCGCGAGGCAATTTTCAAAATTTTACAAATAACACAAATGATAACAACAACAACGCCAATAAAAAAAAGCTAAAAATTAACGAAAATGTGCGGCGACCAGCATATGAGCTGACAAAAGTTGCAAAGCAAAACCAAACAATAACAACAATTGGCTAGAAATGGCTGCGGCATAGCGCTATGTTGGCCCGTTGCTGCCACTTGTTGTGCATTTCGCCATTTTTCGTTAAATTTAACCCGCATTGGTGGCTGGCTGGCTGGCTGGCTTTTCTATTTGTGCCACACGCGCATGTCACACAACGGCCGAGGGTCGCGGCTGCCGCATGCCACATGCCACATGCGCACCCTGCCCGCCGCAGCGCCAATGTGTGTCCGTGTCAACGCTGAGGCTAAATATTGCGGACAGTTAATTTCTATGGCGCACAGAATTTACCGTTCGTTGAACAACAACAACAACAACAACACCAATAGAACGGTATTCCGCAACAGCAATAAGTGTACGCGTTGCCACATGGGACACGCGCAGCTGAGAAAACTTGCCACAAATGCGCGCAATGTTGTCGAGTGAAATTTTACTGCCAACAACAATTACAAAAACTTACCAGCAGAAAAAAACAACAACAAAAACAAAGTAGTAGAATTAGCGAAAGAAAATTGCTGCCACTGCAGTGAAAACGCTTTGTTTGCGCCACACATACAGCCAGCATTTGTTTGCGTTGCACAGTGAATTTGTTGTGGCACGCTGTTACTGTTGTTGCCACTTTATCGCTATTACTGTTGTCACATATCTGTGTTGCTATGTGCACCCGGAGGGGAGTATGCGCCACTAATGCCATCCAAAAGTCGGCAAACGACGACAGACGACAAGCGCTCTTTGTTGCAGCCATTTACTTGCCACGCCAAATGCCCCAGCCAGCTACTGTGCCACTGTGCGCCGTCAGCAGGCCCTTTTGCGCGGCGCGTAAACAAATGTTATTGTTGCTGTCGTTGCACATTCGTGCCGCATGTCGACGCACGTGCAAACGCGCCACACGCATCACACATACAAATGCGGGCTCAACGTGTCGCACTGTTGCCGCCGCCGCAGGCAATCAGCAAGTGTAAATTGCACATGCAAATCGACAACAAATGCCAAAACAGTAAACAAACACCAAGCGGCACGCAACCACAACAACAATGCCAATAGACGATGGCAAAATTTATGACTTTCAGCTGCGGGACATAGGAAATTAAGGCAAGCGCTGTGTGGTATGCAACAGTGTGCATAATTGCATATGTACCTGCACCTTGCCGGCTTTCATAACTTCACGTGTTGCATGAAAGCGCGTCGAAACTGCGTGATTGCGCATTCCTCGAGTGTGTGGCGCGTTGCGCTTCGTTTCATATTTTCGTCGCGCCGCCGCTACGTTTGTGGCACACGAACTGTCGCCTTTACGTCTGCGGCTTATATATGAATGTGGTGTTTTTTGCTGCTTTGCTGGTGGTACTAGGCGCTTGTCGGAAGCTTGTTGTTGACACTTTCAAACTAATTTCGACTTCGTGAGATAAGAACTGATTCAAAAAATTTTTAAAACAGAAGTGCATGTATGTGTGCACGTATATATGTTTATGACCAAACTAAAACAAAGGATTTAGGTCCGACTGTTGGCTAATGGAATTTTGTAGCAGGCATAACTCTTATTCGAAAATAAAAACGTTATTTTCTCTCTCATGCGCGGGTCCGTTTTCAAAAGGATTATACGTAAATATTTCGAAGGCATCAATAACCTTCAGTTTTTATCAGGAATAAAAACAGGGAGCAATAACCACAAAGGTTTGTATCTTGATTATCAGCGTTTCACCAAATTATGCTATAGCAATCCGATCTGGATTTTTTCATCAGAGTATGTACAACTGTCTTGGGCAATAATTCATTCCGAAATTCGTGATGCTATCTTGTCAATTACAAATTTTTCCATACAAGGGCATGTATTCGATCGTTCAGTTTGTTTGACAGCCATATGCTAAGTATTACCTGTACTTGTTCGGTAGCCATTCGGATGGCACTTCTTCAGCAACTCTACATCCTCAGTGATCCAATCTGAGCAATTCGTTCAGAGATTGTTGAGTTGCTGTAGAAGTGACATCTGATTAACTAACAGACAAGTACAGAAAATACTGAAGTCACCGATCGATATACAAAGAAATTTTGCAAAAGACCTGACAGACGGATTGGGGGGTGATGGAATGCCTTAAGTACATCCATAATCGCCAAAATCATGTGCAAGAGTCCGGCAGAAATACTTTTGCATGCTTTTTACACACACGATCTCGTATGGACAGCCGGATGGTTGTTGACCTCTTGGCAGGTCACACCCTACAGGCATCACAAACTAAGCGGAAGGGCACAGGTAACGACGATTACATGCAGAAAGTGCAAACAACTAGGCATGAGAGAGACGCCGGCACACCTGCTATGCCTCTGTCCAGCGTTATATCGTCTTAAATATCTAAGAGCCTTGCAATTCACCAGTCTAGATAAAGTATCAAACTTAAATATCAAGTAGCTTCTAAAAGCGTTGACGTTCTGTATGATAAATATTTCAGCTCAAATTAAATTGAACCTCCACTTTGCAATACTAAGGACCAATAGGTCTATGTATGGCGTGACAGTCGGCTAGTATAACCTTACTCAATGTAGAGTTGCTACAATTTCCACGCTAAATTTCTTAAAAATATCTTGTGATACAAAAAACCTTTCATACTTAAGGTCCTACCTTTAATATTGGGTCGTCGAAAAAGTATTTTCGTATTTCTAATCAAACTTCAACTGATTTTTTTTTTATTTATGTATAATGAACTTTAATGAACAAAATATCGTATGTACCATTTTGGTAGACCACTTTTGCCATTTTTCCGCTAGAGACATTATTCCATCAGTGTATAACTTTTTTGGTTTCTCGGCGAAAAACTGCGACAAGTAGTATTCGCAGGCTTCTCTTGAATCCAACTTTACTCCAAAATGGGAGCCATGCATTGATCGAAACAAAGTGCAGTCTGATGCTGCTAGGTCAGTGCTACATGGTGGATGCATCAAAACTTCCCAGCCAAGCTCTCCCAGTTTTTGTTGAGTCATCAAAGATGTGTGTGGTCTAGCTTTGTACTGATGGAAGACGAAGCCCTTTCTGTTGATTAGTTCGAGCCGTTTTCTTCGATTGCTTGCTTCAACCTCATCAGTTGTTGACAGTAAAATGTAGAATCAATCGTTTGACCAAACTCAGACAGCTCATAGTGGATGATTCCTTTCCAATCACACCTAACACTCAGCATAACCTTTCAAGGCGTCAATCCTGACTTTGCGACCATTTGTTGAGCTACACCACGCTGGAACCGTGGTCTTTTTCGCACATTATTGTTGTACTTGATCCGCTTTTCGTCTCCTGGTACTTCGATTCAGAAATGATTTGATTTCATTTCGTTTCAGCAAAGAATCGCAGATGCTAATTCAATGCATTAAATTTTTTATACTTTATGTAGCCAGCCTTTTTTAAAAGGTTCAAAACTGTTTGATGATGAATGTTACGTTCCTTAGCGATATCATGGCTGCTTATGTAACGGTCCTAGTCAGTCTTTTCCATAATTTTGTCTTTCATTTCGAAATTTCCAGAACAGAAGCGCGCGAACCATTGTTGTGCTACACGAACTGATAGAGCATCGTATATAAAAAAAATTCAGAAATTTTATTGGTGGCTTGCATTGCATTCTTCTCTTTCTTATACAAAAATTTCAAAATATAGCGAATTTCGTCATTATTTTCACTCATTTTTGAACAGCTGTAACTTCTTTTCAAGTTCCCCGAATTTAATTTTTTTTTTTGGTTAAATGAAGCTCATCTTTCCAACACTATACGATATGACACAATGTGACTGGTGGCACTGGATATAAACAACTGCAACGACATCTACTGACAAAATGCGAAAAGACTTTATCGACTACCCAATATAAACGATTCCTTTTGAACAACCAAAAACTTTCAGCGGTTATTTGTAAAGCGTTCAAAAATTGTGAAAGAGTACCTATTATATTATATTTTTCTTTAACTCACAAAACTGTATTTTGTTTAATCATGTTTACTTGCAACAATCGGTAATCATTTTACACTTAAATTTCAAATAACGATTTTGAATTAAAATCTTTTTCGCTTCGAAATTATTTTTCTCGTTATTTTGTGATTCCTTCACTTCTTTCAAGTATTCCCACAGTATGCCAAGCAATCAATCGCTCTTCTATCAGACTTAACGTTATTGTGGCAACAAAACAGATAAACAAAATCAGGCTTATGGGTGCAAGTTTGTGGCTTAAGTCTTTTGTCTGTGACCGCTGCTGAAGATTGGATGAGCGGTGTTTTGACTGTGTTGAAAATTTTGAAACATATAAAAGCAGAGATTACAAGAGATTATAGAAAACAAATACTTAAACAATTTGTGGTGTGAAAATCGAGCGACAAGGCGGTGCAGACTGTACCTCGTCGTCAACGTAGCTGAGCACAATATAATTGCTAATGATAATTGATTTGAGATTTTAACTGACTGTTCGACTCACCTACTATTTTCAAGCAACAAAGTAATATTACAAACTCGTTACGCTTTTCACATGTGTCAAGTATTTGTGCCACTTTTGCGCAGTTGCACAGCTTATATGTGTGACGCGTTGGCGATGCTGCGATTTCTTTACAACGAAAATACGCTACCGGTTGTCAATTTAGTGCAGCTAACTCGTCAAACCTGGACTAAACGGACTAGAAAAACAACAGCATGCAAATTAGCATAAATCTTTTGACTTGTCTAAACTGTGGCAACAACTTTTTAGCGAAGCAGTTAGTTAATAGTAAACAGAATTGAAATTGTCTGCGCAACTGGTTGCGCTGTCAACTGCATTACTGCTTGTTTTTGACAAAAACAAAAAAAAAATGTTTTTTGCATGCAATAACAGTGCTTTTATCCTAATTCTTTGCTTTTATAGTGGTGATTGACAGCTTCCAAGACTGATATGCTTATAGCGCGCCATAGTGATACTGACAGAATGTGGGGACGCATGTGTGGCAGGATTCTTGTTTGCTGTTTAGTAGAGTCATACAAATATAACTTAAAAGCCAGATGTAAAAAATTTTAAAAATATTAGCTCTAGCATATACGTGCAATATTGCAAAGACATCTCGCATTCCATTGAACCGTAGTTATGAGCACAAGCAGAAAATATATGAATACAATTTGAAGTTGTTGTTGCAGTGAGAAAATATGGTAATAAGTGAAGGTGCTGTTACTCACATGCAATCAATACATATGTACTATATATAAGCACTCACGCCACAGATCCAGTCATATCCCTGACAATACTCAAATATATTCATTTCAAAAAGTTCGTTTTCTTTCGCAAACAAAGAACTAACATAGAAGTGTTTGTAAATAACAAATATTGGATTTGTGCTTTATGGCAACGCGTTGCAAGAACTTTGTCACAGGAATTTCAAAGAACAAATACAGCAAGAAACGAGCATTTATGGAAGCTAAGAACGTGTCAGTCGCTTGTAGTATACAGCTAAGAAAATATGGATAATATTAACGTGTGAAATTTTGTAAAGCAAATTTTCTTGAAAAGTCACATAAACAACACTTGAGGCACAGACCCGTTGTGTTGACTAAATGAAGCAAAAAAATTAGAAAGCTGTTTTCATTATGGACTCTGTGACAACTTAATCGAAAATTTACATACAGCGAAATTTACATTCACAGCGAAACACGTGAGTGTATTTTTTGAATTTTCGATTACTAATATCCAAACGATAACTTGAGGCTGATAATGCTAATGATTAAATTAATACCTTTCCATAAACAAGCAATTAGTAATTTATGGTTATTATAAATATTCAAAAAGTAATTTAAAGTATTTGTACCACCATATAATCAAAATTAATAATTTAATTACTTTTCGATTACTTTCAATTACAATCGACTATAAATATGTAATAATTATATTAGATCATCATTTTATTATATCAGTAGTAATGGCAGTATTGAGGTAATTTAATTACTTTCTGATTACTTTCGTTTATTCATGATTGATTACTTTAAATATGTAACTATATTTCGCAAGAATATAAAACACTTTAATTTATTTTAGATTATTGCCCATTAAGTAATTAAAAATTAAAAAAAGTAATTAATTACTTTTCGATTACTTTCAAATTGTTTACTTTATATATGTACCTGTATATCGTAGAAGTATTAAGCACTTTAATTTATTTCAGATTACTTGCCCGCTAAAAAAGTAATCAAAAGTTTTAATAAAAAAAAAGTTTAATTACTTCCATAGATAATTTATTACTTTAAATATATAACTAGTATATTAGAACTTAATATTATTATATTCAGAGGTAAAAGTAGTATCCTAGTAATTTAATTACTTTTCAATACTTTCATTTACAATAACTTAAAACAAGTAGCTATACTTCGCAAAAGTTTATTAAGTTCTATAAAAGTAGTTTACTAAATTTAAAAATAATGAATAGTAATCGAAAAACTTACATTCCTTCACAAAACACTTATGTACTTTGCATTACTTTTGTTGTAAATTTTTCATATTTTATTCTGTTAGCGTTTCACAATACAACAAAAAAATTTAATCTAAATCTGAATTAAAAGTAGTAATGAGAATAATTCAAACCAGTAATTATCGGTAATCATTACAATTACTAATCACTATTTTACCATTCTGACATTAAATACTTTAAAATTAGTTTACTGGAAATGAAAATAATTTAAGGTAATCGGAAAACTTGCATTCCTTCGAAAACACAATTACTTTGCATTACTTTTGTTATGTTTATCATAGAATAATCTGTTAACGTTTCAAAATATAACAAAAAAAATCATCTTAATCTGAATAAAAAGTAGTAATGAGAATAATTGAAACCAGTAATTATCGGTAATCATTACAATTACTAATCACTATTTTTCCCCACTGTTATTGAACATTTTCAAAGTGGTTTATAAGAAAGGAAAATAATTAAAAGTAATCAAAAGCTTGCATTACTTCGAAAAACAATAATTTTGCATTACTTTGGTTGTGTTTATTTCATATTTTTTTCTTTTTATGCTTCAAAATACAACTTTTTGAATCTTAGTCTGAATTAAAAGTAATAATGTGAATAATTGAAACAAGTAATTATCAGTAGTCATTATAATTACTAATCACTAATTTATCACTCTGTTATTAAACACTTAAAAGCGGTTTATTAAAAATTAAAATAATTAAAAGTAATTGAAAAACTTTTATTACTTTAATAATTACTTTGCATTACTTAAGGTGTGATTATTTTATTATAATATTTTTGCTTTTTCATTCTAAGTCTACACAAATTTAAAATATTAACGGTAGAAATTGAATAAAGTAATTATCGATAATCATTACAATTAATAATAAATATTGTACCGCTCTGAAATATGCACATTAAAAGTGGTTTAATTAATATGAAAATAGTTGAAAGTAATCAAAAAATTTACATTACTTTAACAATGACTTTGCATTACTTTTTCTGTGATTATTAACATTTTATTGTTAATAGCAAATATCCATTACATTTTTTAATTTACTATTATCTTTATCTTTTTCGTTGCAGGTAAGCAAACGAAGCTCTGAAAAAATAAAAACCCACAACCAACATTGATTTTAGTAACAAAAATTTCCAGGTATTTCACTCAAAGAATCATATTAACATATATTTTCTATTTGTGTTTACGCAACTAGACGTCAAGCAGCGCGCATGCAACAGGTGTTGCCATAGATGTACCGAAAAATCTACGCAAAAGATCACAAGTAACACTGACCAAGATCTCTGCGTGCCATTGAAATTAAAAAACAACAAAAACAAAAACAAAAATACAAATAAAACAACATGCTTGCAGCTGTGAGTCAGTGATCTCTACAAGCTTTATTAGCCGCTGGTCATTTGGCGCATGCGTGCACTCTTGCTGCTAGTACGCTTGCTGCCACTGCTACTTATGGCGACCCCAAAAGTCAGTGTGCCACTACTGCAGTCGTAACTACCGTTGTTGTTACACACTTTAAATCTTGCTGTTGCTGCTTTTAAACAGTTGAAGTGCAATGTCACTCGCATTTGACAGGTGTTCTTTTTTATATTTGCTTTCCTATGTTTTATTTTTTAATAATTGCTAACTTTCCGATATGAAAGAAAATTCTTGAAGAAACCCCTCGACAAAGAGAAGGAAAAAATCGTAAAAATGCGCACAACAAACAAATCCACCGAGCCATCAAAATTCCGACACCGCTTTAAGGTGGCTTGTTAATATACATACTTATATGTATATAATGGGCGAAAGCAACAGAGACGACGGCAACTAATACATGCACACACATACATATCTACAGTAAGACCTGGCAGTCGTAAGAGGTTGGTAGTCTTTGCCACTGCTGAGTCTTATGCTGCCGCTTACTTGTGCTGCACTTAGTCTTGTTGCTTGCAACAGAGTTTTTGTTGTTGTTGCTTGCAACTGCATTTTTTGTTGTTGTTGTTTGCATTTTATTTTTGCAGTTGTTTATTTGTTGTTGTTGTTGTTGTCTTTTTCAAGTAGCATACTTTTGTTGTCGTTGTTCTTTGCAAGCTGCAAACTGTTGTTGTTGTTGCTGTTAGTATAAGTTTTGTTGCTTGTTGTTAGCTGTTGTCATGAAACGGTTCTTCCTGTTTATTAGCCAAATAAGGCGAACCCGCTTCGGTCCACTGTCATCGCCATCTTTCAACTGCCTTAACTGGCAAGCTTGAAAGTTCTACTTGACGAGCAGCTGTCAAATGGCTCATGCCAGCAAGCGCGCCGTTCTTGTGCTTGTATTGGTAATAGTGCTGATATATTCAGGTTTTTCTTTGCTCACAACCACTGAAGTCGGCGTAATAATTAATTTTTATTATTTTATTTCCATAAATTAATTATTCCTGCCGTTTTGAGGGTAAAAAATTTAATATTTTTTTGTAAATGAAATCGTTAAAAGTTTTATGTTATAATTACTTTTTTTGATGATAGTTAGTCAGAAATTTTGCCCACGTTATTTGCTTCCAAAGAAGCTCCTCAGGCGTTGGCAACGCCGCATCGTACTGCTTTAGCACACAGCTGCCATACAAATTGACCGATCAGAGCGCAGTTCTTGTATGATAAACCTTTTTATTTAACAATATATCTTCACGAAATTCAGTAAGTATTATTGTCCGAAGAAACGCAACAATATGCTGAAATATTTTCCAGATCCAACCAATATAGCGTATAGTTGCCATTCAAACTTTTTTATTTGATGAGATATCTTCAAGAAACTCAGCATAAATTATTATCCAAGGCATGGCCATAATCTCCAAAAATCTTATTTAGATCGGACAACTATAGCATACAAGTTGACCTATCCAAATCAAGTCTTTGTGTGGTAAACCTATTTATTTTATTATATCTACAAAATTTGGCACAAATTAATGTCCGACAAAACGCTCTAAATATATCGGATAACTATAGAATATAGCTAGTATTGAAACTGACCTAGCAAAACCAAGAAAGTGATCTTTTTATATCCTATTACGCCATAAGAAATGTGGTTATGAAGAAAATTATAGCTTCAGTGCCGAAGTTATCGTGTTTTCTTGTTTTATTTTATTTTTTCTTTGGAGTGAGATTTTTAGTCAGATATAATAAACTATTAATTTGTGTTTTTGCATCTAAATAATCTAAATAACGCTGGAATGAAAATTTTGGTATTTATTACCGCAATAAATTGGAAAGATAAGAAAAGATCCATTTCGAGATTCTCTACTTCTTTTTAAGCAAAAACACAGAAACTTCAAATCTAATATGGAATGTTTTTTCTCATTCGAAGGATTATTTTTTAGCACTTATTTTTCGAAGATTATCTCTTTTGACTTGCGGCTGCAGCTACATCGCAGATAGTCCTACCGAAGAGTCCAATTTTCAATTTCTCGTTCGAACATTTCTACTGAGATGTGCCGAATAACTCGCATGATGTTTTGTTCCAAGGCCTGGATCGAGGAGGGACATGCGAACATAGCCTTTTGACTTTAGACTTTACATATCCCTACAGCAAAAGTTTAACGGTGAGATATCACATGATATTGGAGGTCAATCGACCGGCCCAAAATGTGAAATTATCTGCTGACAAAAGTGTTTCCTCAAAAAATACATTGATTGATGCGATGTGTGGGAAGTGGCGCCGACTTGTGGAAACCAAATGTCGCCGAAATCACGAACTACAATTTCAGGCATCAAATAGTCGGTTATCACCGGCATCATTTTTGTAAAAATGTGGACAGATGATGCCACCGGCACACAGACCACGCCAAACTTTGATTTTTTTCTGGATGAAATGACAGCTTTTGAATCTCTTTAAGTTGCTCTTCGTCCCAAATGCGGTAATTTTGCTTGTTTACACAACCATTGAGCCAGGAATGGGCCTCATCGCTGAACAAAATTTGGCTCGAAAACGTCGAGTCTTGCAACTTTTCAAGAGCCCATAGAGCGAAGCGATGTCATTTGAAAAGTCAAGCGCTTCAGTACAGTTCTTGCTCATGCTGTATTTTGTAAGCTTTCAATAGAATTAAAATAAAATAATAGTTTTTGGGGTATTGAAAACCAATACATCAACAACAACATTGAATTCTGATCATTCCGATATGTACTCATATTTGAGAGAAACAAATTCTTTCAAATGCTTTCTATATAAAAACTAAACAAATATATATTATATTTTACAGCAAAAAGAATCATAAATTATCGCAACAATGGCAATTCCACAAATAATTTGTATACAATTATAAATCTGCAACTGATTGGCACTCGTAGCTCATCCTCTACACTAACAACTACACAGCATTAGCCACTATAATTTTCAATTCCATACGCTCAGCACTCACATAAAGCCATAAACCATGAGCTGCAATTATCTTATTGCCCTCGACAAGCTCGCCACAACGCTAATTACAGCCGGTGTATGGTATTTAGTCGAGCAACGGTGCCTAAGCGTGTGTATGTGTGTGCGTGTGGGCATGGCACTACTTGACTTCCTCAAAATCCAAACAAATGCCAGCTGTCAATTTGCGAACCACAAGGCTGCCAATACCGGGCCACGCCCCAACTGGCAGAACAATCAGATAATTGACCAAATGGGCTGGACCATGGGGCAATATAAAGTGCAGTAGATGGGGCTGGCAACGGACAGTGGGCAGCGGGCGGAGGGTGGCTGTAGATGCAAAGCAAAGATATGTCGGCGGTACTTGCCACATATGAGTTGCGGTATTTATGAGACAGAATTAAATGCAACGCTGTGTTGGAGTTTATGACGTTCATAAAGCATATTGCCATGTTGTAGCAATAGTTGCTGCCACATAAAGATTTTTTAATGAAATTTTTATTGCGTTCAATGTATCAATTTATCAGCGAAAAACACAGGTTGCAAGCGCACATATGCGAAAGAAAGTGGGGATTATGTAAGCGATGCGGGAAATTTGTGGAGTTGCACACACACACACATATATATATATATATAAATAGTTTGCATGTATGCTGTATTTACACAAGCAAAAGGCGCATTATTTGTTGCAACAAGCGCTGCAATGCGGGCATATCAAATTTCTAACGAGCGCAACGGGCAACATGTGTCTACACATGTGTATGTTGCGCTGTGGCGGTGTGCAACAAGTGGCGCTAAATCAACAAGAATATCAAGATACCTGTCTAAGGCAGTTGTTGCGATTTTCTATTATTAGTTTTTTTTTGTTTTTATTATTATTTGCACTACTTGCAACATCATTGCATTGCCAAAGCCAACAGACAAATGAATGAAGCACATAATTAAGTCATAAAATAGGGTTAAATTAGTGTAATTGAAGTCGGTTTGTTGTTGTTAGTGCGGCGGAAAGAAGACGCTACGTCGCTGCGATACGCCGCCAATGCCTGCCGCAATGAGTGTGTATGCGGACGGCCAACCAGCCGTGCAAATAATGCAAGTAAATTACCGACCATGTGATGCGATATGTTGCACGGCTGGTGTTCGCGTTGAGTGGATGTTGCACGCGGATAAGCAGAGATTGCCGGAACGATTTTCATAGGGGAGTATATGTTTTTTTTTTTTTAATTTTCTCTACATTTTTGCTTGCAACCTTGCCACATTCAACTATAATTTCACGCTAAACACACAAAGGCAAGTTGATATTGACTGACTAGCGCTGACCAGCTGCCGCATAGCCGTGCACAGCGCTACAGCAGACAGGCACGCATGCATGTGGCATGCCACAAGCACTCACAAAATACAAAAAATTTAAAAAAAATTACAAAAAAAATGAGAAAAAGCAGAATCCTGGCAGTGAAAAATATTTGAAAAATCTCCAGGAAATCGTATTAGCTCGTGAAAAGTACACAAGCCGTCAAAGCGGCGGTGTTGCAGGTTCCGCAAAGAGCCAAAAGCAAACACAACAACAAACACATGTAGCAATATATGTAAACAAAAACGCATTTGGTCGGGTTGTTTGCAATTTTGTTTGCTTTCTGAGTTTTTTCTACACATTTTTCGCTGCTTGCGGCGTTTAGCCAAAAAAGTGGCAACAACAATAACAACTAAAATTATGGCAAATAATAGCTGTTGTACATTTTGAAAGTAAAAAGGCCATTGCACTGCTGCTTGCACTTGTTGCAACTTACAAACACACACACACCCAGCCGAAGTGGTCAGATTGCGTCGCCATTGCATAAGTGTGTGTGTGTATTTGTGTCTCAAATTGCGCAATTGCGAGCGCAGTAAAAGTAAGAATTTTGCCTAAAAACACAGCTGCATGCCGCCAGTTGGCGCAGCGTTGCAACAGCTAGCACAGTGCAGTGATTTCGGTTGATGAAGAAAAGCCGCAAAAAATTCCTCAATTTTATAGAAATATATTTTTTCTGAAATCTCGTGGTTTTCTACAACAAATCAGTTTGAGCTGCAGGAAAATCGAAAACCGATAGAATATTTTTTTTTTGATATTTAGAAATAACTTGGTTGGAGTAATTAAAATTTTTTTTCAATTGAATTACGGTGCTACTCCTCGAGGAAGTCTTCTGTACGGTATTGTAGTTGTTCTCACGGTATTTTAATATTTAATATATAGATAATGGTCTGGAAATGAGGAAGCAGTCACTGAGAGCCACAACCAGGACTTTTAGTTATAACGACTTAGATCTTCTTTAAAGATTTCGAAAAATAAAAATGTGAAAAAAATTATTTTTAGTGTGAAAATGCTCTTCTCGGTAATTTTTACAGCAAAATCACAATTAACCCGTATATAACCGCGTAAGCGATGCTTATGCCAATAAAGAAGAAGAATATTTGCAGAAAAGAAAGATCTTTTTATATAGTGAGCCAGAACTTTCCTTTGTCTTGCAAGCATTTATACCGCTAGATGGCCCTGAAATCAAATTTTGCCAAAAAAACGGTATTTTTGACATACGCTGTCATCGATTCGCCATTTCTCTGCTCGCTTCTGCTCTCTTGTCAAGCAAATTAAATTTGAGATCAACAACAAAGTTCTCGAATTGAATTTATACAAGAGAGTGGATACCTCTTTATAATCGTATAACCGTTATCTTCAGTGCTACCAAGTTTTGTTGTAAACAGTTTAGATCAATTGGACTATTGTGAATAGTTCAAAAGACAAATTTATAGAAAACAAAAATACTGGGTTACAGCAACGTTTTTCAACACAAAAAAGGAATTTCTCCACTCGAAAAAATCAAAATACTATTGCACATGCGTGAGAAGCCATGTTAGCGCAGGGTTGCAACACAAGCGCTGTCTGTTTGTTTCAGCATCTGGTATAGTTTGTTTGATTCGCTGGAAAGTGACGAGTATACGAGTGAGAGAGAAGCAACTATAGTATTCCTTCTTGCCGGCAGCTTATGCCCTTATGGGCCGACTAAGAGAGACTCAAATAAATATGATTTTAAGAAATAGGTAATCAAGCACTGTTAGGTACTTCAAACAAAATACTTCAGATTTTTTAAAGCTATGAAACAGTCATTCATATATCTTCCACAAAATGGTGTAGATGACCAACTAAAGCAAAGAGTATTTATTCCACTCGACTTAACCGCGAAGATCGGCATGGATCCAAGTATTATGAAAACGATATAAATATATAAGTTCAAGCAATGTTATGACCGCCTTACCATTCTTATTGTCGCTAAAAGGTTTGTTTCGTCGAAAAAAGACCTTTTTTCATGAATTTTTTTAGAAAAAATTATTGCTGTAGGTTTATTTTACTTATTACGAGTATTATATGAAACTACATTTGAAGGATACCCAAAAAAAGTTTTATGGAAAAATAGCGAGGAATAACGGATTTATAAGCGATCTCTACAGGCGCCTCGAAAAGAAGTGTTTGTGCGGTGACCAGTCTACAGCATCACTGGATCATCTGAAACCAAAAACTAAAAATGCTCTCTTTAGTTTATTAGTTTATCTTTCAATTGACGTCGATTTCTTTTTAATTTTTCAATTTTTGGTACCATTTTCAAGCCAAAATGACGATTTTAGACGAAAAAATCGACCTATTTGTTATTGTAAAATTGTTAGTAATTAAAATTTTTGGAAAAACTCGACGTCATTCGAGAGCTACATATATATACATATGTATGTGGAATATTTGTACAAAATTTCAAAACTATCGATGCAGTAGTTTTTTCTGTAAGCTAGTCACCGACTTTAAAAATGACATATTTGGGAAAATCGATTCAAAGTTTTTACCACTCAGCGCAGGTAGCTGGAAGGTACCGTTATTCAACCTGCTGTAACTTCGTTAGTTTTTCTCCGAATGACCTAAAATTTTAGCACAATATTCTTGACATGTTGATGGTTCAGAAACAAAAAATAAAAAAAATGGAAAAAACAAATTTGTCAAACCTAAAATTCGGAACCTGATAGAGCTTAAAGGTCTGCAACAGATTTTTTGGAATAATTCTCCAGTAAACAGCTATAAGTCCAAGTAAGCTGAATTTGCTCTTCAACAGATATTAATTTTTCTTCGGTTGTTTAAACTAATGAATAAAAAGTCAAGTGTCAAAAAAAAAATATTTTATCAAAATTCTGTTAGGCACTTTTTTAAATCCCACCACTTTTGTATTGCCACATAGTGGCCGCAATGAACAACCGAGTGCAGTAAAGGAAATCCAGCACTGCACGGTTGACTGCCGCAACCAATGCGGCCTTTTAGGCTTTTCGCGGCTGTCCACCTGCCGTCTAGCGTCTAGCTGCAACGTCGTCGTCCACTAACTACATATCATAAGTGCATCATTGCGCTCACTATTTGCTTCAGTGATTTTTGAACTCCTTAAAACCAATAGCGCGCGGGCCTTTTCGCTGGTGCGCGCCAAAGAACTTTTAGTTTTATATAAAATTTTTTTTTATATTCAATTTTTTTTGCCGCACTTTCCAGCGAGTGCACAGCACTACGTGCTTAGGTGCCTAGGGGCGGCTGGCTATTTGTTCTAGACAAATATGTAGCAACAAAAAGTGGAAAACGAAGCGAAAATAAACAAAAATTTTAAATAAATAGAAAAATACCGTAGTAAGTACGTTGTAAGGTGGTGGCACAGTGCAAGTGCAACATGTGTAGCAGCTGTGCTGTAGCATGCCACACATTAAAAAAGCAGACAAGCACACATAAAGTGTCTGTGTGTGTGTATTGAATGTGTTTTTACGAGCACTTTTTATGAGCATACAAAGAGCAGATTGCTTGTGCAGCACTTCCGCGAAATATACTAATATCAAAAGTATATATTTAAATTTGCTTTTAGTTATGAGATGTGCACGATAATATTATTAATATGGCGCTGTGAGCTGTGTACTGTTAGCTGCGATGGCAGAGTATGTTATGTAGGGGAGATTTTCAACATATACTCAAGTTGCAGTGCAAATAAAAAGTGGTCCAAATATAACTAGTGTGTAACTAGTTGAATAAACATTTATCTTCACTTGGAAAATAAGTAAAAATATTTTTTTAGCATTTGAAAGCAATTTGAGCGGAAAAGATCTCAACTAATCCGCATGTACCTAGTTCATAACTAGTTAAAACAAATATTGTTTTTTTTACTTGGAAAATAATAAAAGAAAGAAAGAAAATTAAATTTTGTTAGCATTTGAAAGCGATTTGAGCAGAAAAGTGTTTACTAGCCTGTATGTAACTAGTTCATTACCAGTTGAATAAATTTTTATTTAAATTTTAAAAATAATAAGAAATAGGCATTAAACATATGTTGCCTTTCTTAAGCTTTCGAAACGAGCCTAACGCTTTAAAAAGCTAGAAAATGTTATAAGCTCTTGTTTAGAAATTAGTGTTATATTGTGTACCTCAAAACCATTCGCATGCGACCCGCTTAATAGTAGTAAGAAATAAATAAAATGAACGCCGTTTTTCGTAGAAAACTATTTAAAAAAGATATTTTTTCACATTAAATCTTCTAACTTATACATTTCTTTTTATCTGGTTACTACAGGGTCTGGTTGTAACTAGTTCATTTGGATTCAATTAAAATTTTGCTTTACAAAGTAGAGTATTTATATGCAATGATCGTATACAAAAATTTAGCTATGGTTTCAGTACAACCGCTATTTCGTCCAAATGTGACTAGTTTGTAACTAGTTTGCGATATCTAAAAGATTAACAATTTTCATAAAAAGTAAAAAAAAAGCTAGTTCTGAATACAAAATTACACTATATTACGACAACTGGTCCAACTGGTCCAACTGGAACTAGTTTGGAACTAGTGCATATAAATTGAGCAAGCGCGGATTTGCTAAAAAGAATGTTGATCTCTTCGTTTACTTGACATAATCGTTAATTTTTTTATTTTTAGTAATTTGTAATATATAGTACATAGGTATGTATATATTATTTGTGAGCCTTCTTGAGCCTTTCTTAATATTATATAAGTTGAAACTCATACAAATTAATAAAACTACTTGGTACCAAAGTGAGAAATATTCCATCACATTGCATTTCATACAGCAGTGTCAATATTTCATAGAATCATTCATACATTTAAATATTTCTCGCAAACACCTTAACCACCTTGCAGTGCTCTATGAATGACCCTCACTTTAGACTACTGCAAATATTGACACTCACATACAAATACTTGGTAATTACGTCTGTCTCGCTTAAAGCGACGGCAAGCAAATATAAAGCCATTCATTATCATTATGAGCATCATCATATCATCACACTCATCAACAGCGCTGGCAGCTTCTCTTTTATGTTATTTCTGATTTATTTGCTTTTTGTTGGTTCTAATATGTACCATCTTCCGTGTTTCTCCAGCCGCCACCTGTGTGACCTACCGCACAGAATTTCATGTTCGACTCTTATATTTATGCCGCTGGTTGGATTTTTATTTACATATCTCTTTACAGTTTTCTTTTGGAGTTTTGGTTAGCCTCAGTCGATGATTAAACTGAGAGTTTCGGATATGTTTAAAGAAGTAATTATAGCGGTTTTAAATATGTATGTTTAAAATTAAGTAGATTTATTTGAAGATTGTAATATTTTCAAATACGAAAATTACTTTTTTTTAAATATATTAAACCAACTATCTGTGACTCCAAGACTATTTGATGGCATCGGGTCTTCTTGTGAAAAGACTAAAATGTTTATCAGACCACAGTGGAATCACAGGTAACTGCAAAGCTGACGAGCTGGCAAGAGAAGGCACCCAAAAAACTGTGTGTGTAATAATATTAAATAATTTTTTAAACATGCAAGCAACTCATAATTATCATCCAGTCAGCACCACTGACATTTCATGTCACAGCAGCAACTGTATGGCCGTCAGCAAATTGTGCACTTAATATTCACATTATGGCATTCACTTAAATTTATGTTGCATGGCTTTGAAGCATTTCATTGAATATATACATACATATAAGTAATAATACTAATAATAATGGGAGTCATAAATAAAGTCGATAACAGACGTTGCATGGTGCATAGAAAATCTGTCACAGCTAACGCTTCAATGACATTTACTGTTGGCCAGCCAATCAGGCAATATGTCAGACACAGAACACTCGACAATTCAGCACTCAGCACTCAGCAGTCAGATGAGGAAATGAAGGCGCCGACAGAGGCAACATTAAAAGTACCGTTGCTTTAATATTGCTCGACAACATGCCGCTAAGTAAGTCGGCGGGCAGTTGAAGGATGGATAGATGAACCGCTGAGTGCACGAGTGAGTGCATGAGTGAGTGTCATAAGCTAAAGTGGAACGAAATGCAGTCAAAAGCCGGCCAATGCTCGAACTGGCGGCTTGGCTAATTGCTCGAGCGGCTACATAGCAAACTAACTAGCATTTGAGCAAACTGCAAGCATATTTATATATTGGCGAGAGTTTATTAAGCCGAAGCGTTCAACAACAACAGCAACTACAATAATGACAAAATTGCCAACGCTGAGCAAATGTTGCAACAATAATAAGTAATAAATGTTGAGTGTGGCAGCAATGGCAGTTAATGTTCGCCACCAAATGGCAGTGGCAGAAATATTTCCTGAAACTCTGTCAGCGCAACGGGCAACGTTGCCGTCGTTCGCGTTACTCAGTAGCCAGTGGGGGAGCGGTGGTAAATGCTCAGCAGAATCAGCTTGAAGTTTTATCTTTATTTCGCGGCTTAATTGTGTTTGGCATGCGAGCGGGAGATTAGTGAAAGAGTTGTAAATTGCAAGTCACAAATTGTGATGACATCATGCGGCTGCAACAACAACAACAATTCAACGAAGCAGATAAACATGCAGTGGAGGGTTATGAGGAAATGCTCAGAGCAAGCAATGTCATAGAACAGATGGCATTGACAGAAATGATGGCTATGATGACTATGAGGTCTATGCAGAGAATGGCAATAAAATGGCGATAAACATTGAGCACTGCAGAAATATTAGAAAAAAAGAAGTTTTTTATTTAATAGAAAGAAATAAAGTAGGACGTCTTGGAGTTGAGACCAAAGCATAATAATAATGATATTGGTGGCAGTTTAAGTCACAAATACCTGCTGTTAGATATTTTTGCCAAGGCGATTTTAGGAGGTAATAAAGTGAGAAAATACTTTTTAAAATAGTAAATAAATTTTTGTAAGTTAAAAAACAAGCAGTAGGTTGTACATTGGCAAACCACAAAATAAAAAAACATATTTATTTATTTATTTTAATATGACTTGTAAATCAATTTACAAACATACTAGAAAAAAAAGAAGGAACTGGCTGCTTAGGCATTCCCAAAAAAAAAAAAAATAATAATAATAATAACTTTACAACTTTCTACCAAAATTATTTCTTTTGTACGTGAGAAATATTTTGCAGCAACGTTGCTGTTTTAGACTTGATAATTGGAATAATATAATGATTGGTAATAATAATTTTTTCTAAATCAAATTTGAGAACAAATTTTAAACTGTTTTGCATTGCAATAGTTTTTAAATATTTCATAGCTCAACGACGTTTTGAATCGTTGCCACCTTTCAATTATATTTATTGCGAGATTGAAAAATGTCAATTAGTTTTTTTTTTCAAATTTGTGGCAACTCTATCAAAAAAAGTTAATTATTTTACATTTCGCGCTTAATGGCAACCTTATCAAATATTATGCAGGTATTGAAAATATAATTTTGTTCTTTTTTTTTACTTTTTTGTCAAATATATGGCAACTCCATCAAAAAAAGTTAATTATTTTACATTTCGCGCATAATGGTAACCCCATAAAATATTATTGGAGCACAAAAATGTCATTTTTTTCTTTTTTTATTTTTACTTGGTTTTTTTTTTTAATTAATTATTTTACATTTCGCGCTTAATGGCAACCTTATCAAATATTATGCAGGCATGGAAAATATAATTTTGTTCTTTTTTTATTTTTTTTTTCAAATATGTGGCAACTACATCCAAAAAAATTAATTATTTTGCATTTCGCACATAATGGCAACCCTACTAAATATTATTCGAGCATGAAAATGGCATTTTGTTCTTTTTTTTATTTACTTTTTCAAATATGTGGCAACTCTATCAAAAAAAATTAGGGGTAATATTCTTGGGCTCTAAACTAAAAAAAACATCGGCAATTCTACGCAAGCCTTATAGTAAAAACATAAGGAATCAATATGGTAAATATTTTTCGTTTTAACCGACTACTTCTCATAAAGAAATTATAAGCTTTTTAAATTATCATATAAGGCATCGAAGCTGATATCGAAGCGAATACCTACATTGTTTTATATTTAAAAATTATTTTGAAAAATTATTCACAATGTCTTCAATCAATCAGCCAATCAGCACTAATGGCTTATAAGACAAATCAGATAAGAGGTTTCATAGCAAGACATGAGAAAGCATCACATCAGATATAAAAAAGCATCATAAATGAGTAGCTTATTGATAATTCATGTAATTTATGTGCAAAAATTTCTCCTGGTAAATTTCTACAAAATTGAATAGGTTTGCTCGCCATTAGAAGACGGCTAATATAAAAAATATAGACATTTTCGCTCTAAAGGGTAAGCTGCAGCAGCAGATACCACACATATTTCATGAAGACGCCTCGGGCGTAATGGTGAACAGTGAAAAGTAACATCTTCGTCCAGCGCAGAGCAAATAACTGCACGAAAGCCAAGTGCCAATTGCGGTTTTATTAACTTTCTCCTATCGCGGGAATTTACTATTGCATACAATTTTTGGCGATTCAAAGCAGAAAAGCAAAAACAACAGCACATACAAACAATAAACTGTAATAAGGCGCCCCGAACAGCTGACCTCAGCTGATTGCGCCGAGTACTCTATGTTACTATTTATATGTGTGCGTGTGTGTGAACTGTGTAACTCGGACTTTGTGTAATTCGTAATACGTTTGCGTCAGCGCAGACGTGCCACACCGTGATCACCGCTTCATATTAGCCAAAAGATGAGCGCGTCCAGCTTGTAGTCACTGGAGCGGCGACTGGGACAGCCAATAACCGCCCTTACGTGTGATTTTCGGTTTGATGCTATCGCCTTTTATTTTTTCGAAAATTTCACAACAATAACACCAACACACTGTTGCGATTGTTGTGCTTGCGGAAAAGCAATTTATTTAAAAGCTATCATTAGTGGACGCTGCAGCCGCTGACGCCGTCGCTGCCTCATGCTAACGGTTATCGTTATTGGCGGCAGCCACAAATAATAGCAGACACAATGCGGCAATGTGGCAATGCAATGGAAATCTGAAATCAGTAAACCGAAATCCGCAATCCGCAATCCGAATTGCATTCGACAACTTTTCTTTTCAGCGCGGCAAATGTGAAGTGAATAATGGGAAATTCATTGTTGAATTGGAAATTTGAAATAATTGCACCGCTTCTCATTGCCGCGGTAAAAGTGAAGAAGCTTCGCGCGGCGCTTGTGGCTTTGTTGGTTGCGGGTGCGGCCGCGGCCGCGGCAGTCGATATGGCTGTGGATCGCACAATGTAACGGTACAGCTCATTGCATATGCGCTTCTTGCCACTCGTTGATTATCGCATATACAGTTATGATTTGGTTGCCTGACTTAGGCGTTGCTTGCTCTGCCGTGACTTATGACATTTTACTTGTCAGCAATTCGATTTCCGCCTTCAAACAGCCCCTTCAATTGGCATTGTTTTGGCGAACAAAAGACAAAGAAGCGGCGCACTCTGTGGCGATATTCAATAAATAATTGTCTGGTTTGCTGCAACTGTCCGCTATTGCTACAGTTATTTTCTATAACTTATTTGCCTTTGCTGAATGCTCTGTGATGTAACTGCAAGCTGCGGCATGGCATGACAGCGGAAGCAACAAATATATCAAAAGAAAGTGACAACTGTTGGCGGGTTTATACAAAGTGGCTTACAGTTTTACAGGCAGTGAGAACCGCTTTTGTAGCTGCAAATATTTTAAAACTATCCAATTTGATTTAGTTCTTATATCCTGTACAGGGAAACTGGGCAAGCTGAACAGTCACATATTTTGCAACATCGCGAAGGCAACTAAACGCGAAGACCTGTTTTTGAGATAACGATTTGAAATTCCACACACGCCCCTTTCTCTCAAAGACGCTGTTTAATTATCGGAATCACCGACATCGCACTACCGTAGCATATAACTGTCATACAAAGTGATGGTTAAAAATCAAGTCCTTGTATGAACAACTTTATTGCTTGATGAGATATTAGCATGAAATTTGCCGTGGATTATTATCTAAGGCAACGGTATAATCTCTGAAGAAATTATTCATATCGGACCACTATAAAATATAGCTGTCATACAAAGTGATCGATCAAAATTAAGTCCTTGTATGGAGAGCGTTTTTATTTGATGAGATATATTCACGAAATTCGGCATAGATTATTGTCTAAGGCAATGGTATAATCTCCGAAGAAATTATTCATATCGGACCACTATAGCGTATAGCTGCCATACAAAGTAAACGATCATAACCAAGTCCTTATATGGAAAACGTTTTTATTTGATGAGATATCTTCATGAAATTTGACTTAGATTATTGTCTAAGGCAATGGTATAATATTCAAAAAAATATTTCAGATCGGACCACTATTTCAAGCAGCTGCCATACAAACTGATCGATAAAAATCAAGTCCTTGTATGAACAACTTTATTGGTTGATGAGATATCTTTACGAAATTTGGCACGGATTACTATCCGAGGCAGCGGCATAAGCTCCGGAGAAATTATTCATATTGGAGCACTATAGCATATAGTTGTCATATAAACTGATCGATCACTATCATAGCAAAAATATTTTTATATCCTTTTATGTTATAACAAATTTTTTTAACATCACTACATTTATTTTTTCTTCACTTAAGAAACCCGTAGATACATCTGTTTGTAAATTCAGCTCAATTGAAAGAACACGACAAGTTAATTCTCACTGTTACTAACTTCTAATACAAAAAAAAACAAAAACTCAACCACACCAATCATGTTTACACAAACACTTCGAGCTAAAAGTGCCAGAAAAAGATCCCTCCGCACCAAGATACTTTAATTAGCTAACAAGAAAGTGAATTCAATACCATTTACAAAAGTAACCAACCAAACAAACACACACACACCTGCGCACACACTTTGAAATGTTAGCAAGTCATCACGGCTGGGCGGCGCAAACATATCGATCAACAACCTTTTTGAGCTTACAACAAATAAATGCATAAATAAATAAGTGAAATAGACAAGAACTAAGCAAGCGGAACAAGAATCTGCTCGCGGCGCTGCGACGTCGTGACAAACGCGCACACACAGCAAACACAACCGGCGGTATCATAGACAACCACACACACACACACATTTCGTCATCGTCCATCAATCTCGTACGCCAGGGAAACGACAACACCAACAACACGTCTAGAAGGCAAAAGCAAATAAGAACAACTCATTCAGCAACAATGAAAAAGCTGAAAATCGCCAAACAATGGCGCCACTTGAACGACGGCAGTTGGCCGCCGAGGCACTGGGAGCGGCGGCTGAGCAGGGCACTCACTTTGTCCACAACAACAACAGCGGCAGCAAGTGGTACTGTTGTCCAGTTGTTGTGATGAGTTTGCTAACAAGTACACTTGCCACAGCGGCGACACTGAATCGCGCTGTGTTGGTGTCTTGCAACTGTTGCAACTAGCGGCCATTTGCTGGCGCTGCTATGAGACTCCCTTTCATGCCCAATGGGTGGGTTTGGGGAAATTACAAAGAAAAAAATACAAATTTGTTTTAGCAAAAATTTCTAAAATTTCTCAGTCGCCTGTGCGCACATGTTACGTGCTTGTGCGCCTTGCGGCGTGTTGCACGTGTGTGTTGCGGGGCAGTATCGCTTTTCAATAAATGAAAGTTAAAGGTGAGCAGCGAAATTTCACAAGTAAATTTCTTCCTGCTTAACGTGCAGCAGTGGAGCTTCTCATACACAAGTGTTAGGCGGCGAAAACTTGGCAAGAACAAAAACCAAAAAAAAAGTGTGGAAATGCATGCAATTTTGCTGGGGTTATGATTATAACGGTTGCAAGAATTTTTTGCTGGTTTGTACATTTTTAAAAAGATGAGAGTTTCTTTAGGTTATCGTTAGAGTGAGGAGTGCTTTCAGACTGTTTCTTATAGCCCCAGCATTTGTTTGGCACAAAAGACTTAAGCGACGAACTTGCTGGTCAAAATGAATATTTATGCGATTACTGAGTATTACGAGTGCTCATACTCCAGCTTATATTCATATTTATTTTTATATTTTGCCCATTTTTATATTCACTAAATTTTTCCCCCGTCAATTTTCCATTCATATTTCTCCTAATTTCTATTAAAAATATATTTTTAATAAAAAATCAGCTGCCTCGTGTCTGAATACTTTTTTATGAGTAAAAATTAAATAATTAAAAACAAAAAATATATTCCAACCACCTCCTTTGTACAAAAAATTCTACAAATAAAAGCTTTCGATTATCTTCGTCGTTAGAATTAACAACAACACCGAACTAAGCTTCTTATGAAGAAATTTTATATTTAATATTTTCATATCAACTCGGAAAAAAATAATATTTTTTTTTTTATACAAACATGAACAAACAATGTATTTTTAACTGAAAGTACTTTGCAGCAAGCATATACACCGCGTCATTCCAACACTAGTCGCAATTCTAGTTAGCGAAAAGTGGCGATCAAAGCACAACAGAACGCCACGTTTATGACCTCTAAATGTCCTGTTATATGAGCTTAACAACTTCCTTAAAAAAAGCAAAATCAAAACGAGAAGAGAAGAGAAGTGGAGGAAAACCGCACACACACACCGCTTAGAAGCCACAGACTTAAACTCACAAAAGCAAACAAAAACAAAAATACAATATCATAATAACAATAATAACAATAATGAGGCAATAAAGAATTTCTCAGAAAGTTTTTCGTTGCTCTCTTTCCTGCTGCTGCACCTTTCGCTTGAGCAGCTGCTTGCCTTTGCCGCTTGCCACCAGCTGACCTCGCAATGTAGTTGTGACTTAGTTGCGGCCTTTTGCTTTAAATCTCTATTTGATTATATTTTTTCGCCACTTTATTTGTTTTTTTCGGGTATACGAAGTCAATGACTGCTCTGTGGCGCTGATTACATAACTCTGTGCTTAAGCGCAGACTTTTTACAAAGCTGCTTCCTCCACCAAATTATGCCACTTCCAGCAGCGCGTGGAGACCGTGTCAGCATTATGCTCAAAGAGCACAAATAAGGAGTTCGCAATTTTCGGTTTTCTTAATTTTTATGCTTTTTGCCACATTTTTATTGCTGCCTTGCAATTCGCTATTAGCAGCAGAAACAACGAATTACCCGCTGATCGCGCTGACTGCGCATTGTGCTGTCCAACAGCCGTGGCCGCCCATGACTCTGCACTCAATTCGCGCATGGCCAACAACAAACAAGGCGACTAATAACTGTATTACCCAACCATTTGCGGTCGACGGTCGCTGATTACCACAAAGCCGGCTGTCGCGTTGCCTTTTGTTATGATAATTTAATTTATAGCGACATGCAAAGCATAATATTTGCAAACGGCGCGCGCGCAACAACAACAGTAGCCGCGGCGAAGAATAAATTCTAAGCTTTTTAAGCGTTTCTAGACTTAGCGGTAGTTTATCTCGCTTGATATCTGCCAACTTGTTTGTGTATATTTTTAGTGTTTTTATATAGAGAATAGTGGCAACTCCCAAGTGCTGACGCCGTTTTACCGTTAAGCGTCTGTGAAATGTGTCAGCTTTTCTTTGAACGAAAAGTAAAAATAATAATAATCATAATACAAGCACCGTTAAGGTTGTATTGCAGTAGAATTATTAAAAGTAGTCAACATGTGGCATGCAACATGCACTGGGTGATAGTGTTAAAGCAGACAGTTGGACTTGTATGAGTATATTATATAAAATTATAAAATATCCACGTTGCATGCCACATGTTGCATGCCACACCAATTTCGAAAAACTACAGCACACACTAACAAAAGACTTAAGCAACAAACCTGCTAGAAAATCCATATTTTTATCTAACAACAATTAAGTTTTAAATTCTCAGTACATACCGTTACACACTCAACTATAAACAGTGAAATGTAGATTTGTCTGTTTCTTAGCTCCAACTATTATGACTCATATGTTGTTGCTGTAATATATTTTTCCAAAAATAACAGCACAACGCGGCGAAATGAAAATATTTGCCACATGGTGACCAGCATGTGGCACATATCAGCGCAAAAACACACTGCCACATAAACATACGCTAGAATTAACCTGCAAGTGGCTGTCAATTAGTCGTCAACTCGTTACGGCTCGGAGCCCGTGAATGAGACTCGTTGCAATTTTAGATAAACGCTGCTCCGGCTGATCGCCTCTCGCCCATTGTTTTTAGTGACCACTTTGTTATCGCGCACCACCATTGTGTGTATGTGTGTGTAGCTAAAATGCTTTGTTTATCTTGTGTAGCGTCACTAGCCGCAGTTGTTGTTGCTGTTGACGCAGCTGCTGCTGGTTGACAATCGAGCACAGTAATTGCCACAGCTACCAAGTGCGCGCCAAGAGCGGCCTTCAACAGCCAGCAACAACAACAGCAACTACAACTATTAGCAATAGATGCTCATTCAAGCAGCCGCTTGCCATGCACACCTCAAGCAGCCAGCCGCCACGTTTATGAATCGCACTATGCGGTTGCGGCAACACTCAGCTTGCTGGTAGCTGTTTGCTGCCACACCGCAATAATAACTGCGCAAGTGCATTAAATCCAGTTGCATGCTGACTTTGCATAGCAATTTGTTGTTATCATTGTTATTGTTGTTGATTTTTGTCATTGTTGTTGCTTTTTGTTGTTTGTTTTCTTTGCTAGTCGGTTTTTTGCAATCGATGCCTTTGCTTTTCTATTTATTTTATTTGTTTTCGACAAATTTTTATACCCTGCACGGGGGAAATTAAGTTTGCCACGAAGTTTGCAACAGCCAGAAAGAAAGAGAGGCCATTTAAAGTATAAGTACGAGTATAAGCAGTCATCTTGCCAAGTGCTGAGTCGAATTAGCCACGTCTCTCTGCTTCTCTGTATCTGTCTCTGTACGCATATATGCGAACTAGTCTTTTAGTTTTTGAGATCTCGCTTTGAAATTGTACACACGTGCTTTTCTCCCCAAGAAGCTGCCTATTTGTCAGAATCGCCGAAATCGGACCACTATAGCATATAGTTGCCATACAAACTGAACGATCCAAATCAGGTCCTTGCATGGAATGCATTTTTATTTGACAAGATATTTTCACAAAATTTTACACCGATTATTGCCAAAGGTAACGGTACAATCTCCGAACATATAGTTCAGATCGGACCATTATAGCATATACCTGTCATACAAATGACCGATCAAACTTAAGTTCTTACATGGAAAAATTTCATTACTTGTGTAGGGTATTATAGCTGTGATGCAAGTGAAATAAACTTCCTTGTTTTTATTATATTTTTCGCGTAACGCAACCTTTCGGACTTTTAGCTGCACAACAACAGCAAAAAGCGTGCAACAAACTGTGAGCGTTTGCGACATGTTTCCATTGTCATGAGGCGGCCGTCGGACAATTGCAACGTAATATTTACGCTTTTGACGCGCCACTTTGCTTGGTGGCAATGAAAACAAAAAAAGCTGCGCAGAGAGCAAGAGCGCACTTATTCTCAGCAGTTCATACAGCTGAGTTGCGCATGAGTTGTTGCTACTCGGAATATTTATACAAAGATATCTATAAACACAAAGTGTTGGATATTCAATTTTTAGGTTTATATTAACACATACTATATGTTTATATAGTTTATGTATGTGCACGTATGTTCATATGTATTTTCAAATATAAAACCAAGAAAGTGTGTTTACTTTTGGCGTAATACAGTGACAGCATGCGCTTCAATTGTGGGTTGACGGGCCGCCTAATTCATCCATCGATCATTGAACTATCTACAAGTTACGTTTTTGTTATTGTTGTTGTGTGGTCATGCAGCTCTTTTACAAATATTTTCTCTTTACTTTATTATTTTTTTACAAAAGCATTGTGTTTGTTTGCATTTCAGTGAGTTTTGCTCTCCGCTCTCTAACCATTCTCGGATCTTGTGTTGTAATTATTGTTGACTATGATGTTGATAATAATGGCGACTGTGTTTATGAGCATCACTGCAATGTTGGTGATGATGAGTATGGTCATAAGCACACTTTTAGCAATGATATTATAGCAAATTTGGTTTAGTGGATATATAGGTTTGGTGATAATACCACAATTTTGAGGTTTTAATTGTTTTTATAATGACATTATCTTTAAAAATTTCTGCAAATTGCTAAAATAAATAAGATCAGAGTAGGCTTCATATTTTTGCGAAAGAATTATTTCTTTGTAAATAATAAAGTTTGTGTTTTTTGTGTACTTATTTCCAATAATCACTTTAAGTATTAATACAAAAAAAATCAGGTGGCAACGCTACTTAAATTTTTTTTATAATATCTAATGTCTACCTTATATCCTCTTTCGTGTTCAGGTCGAGTGTTTTCTGATTTTATTTCATATACATAAGTGGTAACTCTCTAAACAAAATATAAAAACAGTATACCATAATAAATTTTTTAAAATTTTACTTTTAAATTTGCCAGAATTTTTTCTTCAAATTTTATTTCGATTATTTTTAAACATCTTTCACCAGTATGATTTCTTTCTTTCGTTTACAAACTTATTTTTTTGCCATCAGAAATGAATTCAACCAAGTGTGGCAACACCAAAAAAATATTTTCTAATAAATTAGCTTTAGTCACCCTTAATTTTGTACTATGAACCCTTTAATTTAAGCAGTATAAATAAATACCGAATTTACAAACATGTGGCAGCCCCATTATTCGCTTATTATTTTCAAAGGAAAAAAGCTCAACATAAGTTTTATTTTTATTTTGCACCAACATAACTTTTTTCGCTTTAACATTTAACACTACACTTAGCTTCATATGTTTTTTAATTTATAAACATTTGTCATGAGATGGCAGCACTATAAAATTATGTTTGGCAAACTCAAAATTAAATCTTATATAAATAGAGAATAATAATATAACGATAAAAAGTGCAAAAAAAATTAAATTTTCAAAAATATGGCAACTCGGTTCGGAAAAATTTCGGTGAAAAATTTGTAAAACAAAATGTCATCAATTTATAAAGGTATATTAATCAGAAAAAAATAAGATTATTCGTTATATAATGATAAGAAAATGCGAAAAAAATTTAAATTTTCTAAAATATGGCAACTCGGTTAGGAAAAATTTCGGTGCAAAATTCGTACAATCAAAATGGGATCAATTTATATAAATTTTACAAATCTTCTGATTAATTTCGATAAACAATTGAGCTAGAGCCAATTTTTTTTTAGACAACTGGCAACCCTATGAAAATTATGGAAATGAAAAGCAGTTTTAGGACGCATTATTTAAGTATTTTAATATAAAATAATAATCAATTAAAAGATTGTACACTATTATTAATTGTGTAAACATGTGGCAGCTCTATTCAGGCATATTTAGTGAGAACATATTTTTAAAAAATGATATGAAATTGTATTAATAATTTTAAGTTTGAATCACTTCGGAATAACACTCATAATAGACTAGGTGACAATATTTTTAGATAGTAGGGACATATCTTAGAAGTTTTTTTTTAATAGAATTTTTTTTTTTCATTTTAACTTTTTTTTAATTTTTAGGAATAATTTTTATTTGTTTTTTTTTTAGTTTTAAAGAAAAATATATTTTTTGTTTTATGTATTAACTTATCAAACTGGTAAGCTCTTCTTAAATTTTAACCGAAAAAAAATAATTAAACGTGGAAACATAATTTAAAAAAATTTAAAAAAATTATTGAACTATTTTCACAGTTTTATATATTCGTTTTAATTACTAAAGTCACACAAAAGTATTTCCAAATAAATTTTTTCTCAATTGCATGAATTCCGCTAAAGGCCAATGCCTCGAGTTCGTTGCTTAAGTCTTTTGTCTGACCCTTCATTACTTGCGTAATTCCTATTAATTATTGCAAAGTATTGCACAATCTCTTTGGGCCATAAAGAAATGTCGCATGATTGGCAAAACATTCTCCACAATTTCACCCCTCCATACACCGCACACCCCCTAAGCTGCAGCTTCTCCGCAGCAAGCCTGCCCTGCCTGGCGGCCATTTGAGATGAATAAAATCGCAATAAAAAATAACGAAGTTACACAAAGCGAGATGACGAATGTTGATTGAATGCTGCAATGTGCGCTGCAACGGAAGCGGCATGCATAGCAAAAACAACGGCAACAACGACAAGAAAAAACAGGGCTTTGCAGCAGCTGCACTCACCAATTTATTGCCAATCATGGCGGCAGAGTGCAGCTAATAAAGCGTCAGAAAAAGCTCTTCTGCCAAGACAACACGAAAACAAAGTTCACAAACAAAACAAAGCAAACAGACAAGCAAAAGTGGAAGAAATTAAATCAAAACAAACAATGAAAATGCAAATGCGAATGTGCGCATGTAAAGTTTGTGGCAAAGTCAACTGTGGTACTGTGGCGAAAATGCCGAGTGCTGAGGCGCAGAAATGCTGAATGACCATTGCACTGGACAATGAACAATTGCGCATGCGCAGCGTTTTGCAGGCAGACGCTCCGCTGAGTAGTCGCGAGTGGCTGCGCCGAGCTATCGGAGTACAATGGCATAACTCTTTTACTATTTTTCATTCGATTTCAGTTATTGTTTGCTGTTTATGTTGCACATTGCTGTGTTGTGCTGGCCACATGAGTGTGTTTGCTTTGGCAAATTGCATGCAACATACAATAAACATTTAAATTTATGACTCACTGCCAGGACGCTTTTTTATTCTTCCTCTGCTTCTTCTTCCTCTTCTCCTCTTCAGTTTATTTGTGTCGCGCTTTTTGCCTGCTTTTGTCCCGGCATTAAAGTTCAGCGGGTAAATGCCATTGTGTTGCTGTGGCAGCCTGCTGCGTCCACTTGCCGGTATTTCTAATTCTTTTTTTTTTGCGAATTTAATTATTAAATATGGATTGAGTAATTTTATTCAGACCTTTTGTACGTTATTGAGCATACTTTTGACAATCTAGGAAGAAGCTCTAACAGCATAGCATACGACATATTTACGACATTACACCGATTTGCAATTTGTACTAAATAACCTCTACAACAGTTAATAAAATTTATAATTTTTATTTTAAGATTTTACAACAAAATATCTGTTTATTAACTTTTTTCTCCTAATTAAATTACTTTTTCTTTTAAATACATTTAAAAGTTGTAGGAAAAATTAAGAATTACTATTTTAGTAATATAAATATTTCTTTCTATAAACATTAATCCTTACTCCTTAACGAAAGAAAAACATATTTTCGATTTGGCCCGCAACCAAAAAAATAGACATATCTATAAGACGAAAGTAAATAGGTACATGACTTTGCTAAAATCAATAGTAGAACGATTAAATGTAGGCAATGTTGAATTAAAATATAATGCAGTAAGTTCCTAAGCTAAAATGTAAAATATATGTAATAGAAGAAATTATCAAAAAAATTATCAAAAAGTCGATAAACGACGGTTGATATATTTGATTTTTTTTTCTCAAGAAAGTTTAGTTTTTTTCGAAAAGCCCTCGTAAAAAAGTATTCGATGTTCGAAGTAGACAGTTAGGTTTGAGGCAATAGGTTCACGACTTTGCTAAAACTCACATAGACAATCCTAAATGTAGGCAAAAAATATTATAATTCCTAAGCCACAATACATAATGAAGAATACGTTCTGGATGATGCGCGTATGAGATGCAAGGGAAAATAATAAAAACGATGCTACAATGAAGACTAATGGATTCATTATTAATACTGTAACAATAATAAATGGAAATGAAAATAAACACTTAAAAAAGATTTTTATTGAAGTAGTAAAATATTTTACAACCAATTTAAATAACCTTAAAATTTCCATAGCAGCTTTATTTTTTAAGTAAAGCTGGACTCTCTTGCATGATATCATAAAAATTTTCAGACTCAAATTAATAAAAAAAACTCTTTTTAATATAGGTTAAAAAATTCAGGTAATTTTAGATGCCGCAACCTTCAGAATGTTGCAAAGGCCTTCGCTGATAAGTGTTTGTCGCGAGCAAGTGTTTTTGATTGATACAAATTGTTCAAAGAGAGTCGAGAAAACGCGTTGACGACGAACCACGTTCAGGACGGTTATCAACATCAAGTGATGATCAACACCTAAACATAATAAAGAAATTGGTGCTTGCGAATCGACGATTAGCAGTCAAAGGTCTTAGTGGCATGGCTGAAATATCAGAGAGATCAGTTAAAACCATTTTAAAACAACAAAAATCAAGGTTATGTTGACTGTTTTCTTCCGTTATTATGTGATGCACTCCGAATTCCTTCCGACCAGCCAAACTGTCAACAAGGAGTACTATTTGTCCTATGACTTGAAATTTACTTTAACAACTGTTTCGCGGATTGGAAAAAATGGCACAAGTTTTTAGTGGTTAAGAGGAATTACTTTGAGGGGGAAGACTTAGATTTTGAAGAATAAATTAAATTAAGAATTTTAAAATTATGAACAAAATCTTACTATTTTCTGCTCATAGCAGTATAACTCCGCCATTATTTCCCCCACACAATGCGATGAATTATTTTAAATCACCAACGCACCGATTACACCGTAATAACATGCCGAAATGCGCCCGCAGACACAGGCAACTCAACGGACCCTAGTTAGTTAGCAGCCTGAACCATCTGCCAGTTGGCCGCTCAAGCGTACAAAATACACAGTGTATGGGTGTATGCGCGTGTGTCCGGCGACTCCACTTGCTTTTGGCCAATATTTAGTTAATAAACTGATCGATTGCATTGATATGTGGCATTAATTCACTTAACCGCAGCGAGCCAATGCAAACAATAACTTACTAAAGTAAATATGAGGCAAAGCAAAAGCAACAAAAATCGCATGCAGAGCAAATACAATGCAAAACAACAACAACAATGCACCGACTACATCCATGTACAAAATGGTGCATGTGCGCTGTCCGAGCGGCTGTCTGTCCGCGGCTTGTTTGCAAATTCACCAAAACTGTTTATGCTGCCGGGCAAATTGGTGCCCTTAAACACACACAGTGGGTGAGCTGATTTACTTTCGCGATGACTCGAGTGCATACGCCAAGGCGTCGTCGTTTATTGTGAAATATATGCAAAGGACAGCTGTTTGTCTTGCCCCAACGGGAGGGCACGCAGAACACCGCCGTCGCTCAGGCTCTGATTATCTATTCATAGGAAAAATGGAGTGAAGTGTGGACGAAGGGTCTCTCGGCGATGTGGCGGTGGTAGTAAAGGTGCATGAAATGGAACTGGCATGCATATGTTGCAAGTTGGTATATACAGGCGTGTTGTTGGTGTGTGCGTCTTTATGCAAGGTGTCTTAAGGTGGTCAAGCTGCAAAAATTATTGCTTTTAAATGTAAAAATTTAAGAGTTCTTTTTTTCAAAAAGGTGGCATCACCAATTTTTAATATGTTCACAGCAAACGATTTTTTTTTAATTTTTCTAATTTTCATTGAAAAAAATACAAATTACTAAAATTTAGTAAAACCAAGTTGCCACATGCAACAACTGGCCACTGCCTACAAATACACACACAGACATTATATTTTTGAATTGTTTCAGGCAAACAGCAACATTTGTTGGCAACAGCGTGCCCTGCTGCTGCTGCTGTTGTTGTTGTTGTCATGCAAAAGTTGTGGGCGCTGTTAGCCGACTACGTTGCATGCGTAATTATACACACCAACAAGCGTGCATTTGCACATATGTGTTGCACGTTGACGACGTGACAGCAGCGCTAACAACAGCAACGGCGGCAATATCTATCATTGACGTTGCAAGTTAAGTAGTTTCTGCTGTCGTCGCACAAGTCATTTGCCACGCCGCTTGTTGCAACATCGCGCTTTGTTGCTTATAGTGTTTTTCGTTGCGCCGTTGCAAGTATCTTTACACTGTTGCACATATCTATTCACTGTTGCAGGCAACTTTGCACTGTTGCAAGTTACTTTACGTTGTTGCAAGTAACTTTACACTGCTGCAGTTTGCTCCGCATCTATCAGCAAGTGTTGTCGCCCGTTGCTTGGCAGTTTTCCGCTGCTGCAGTTGCTTCTTGTAGCCTGTGGGTGGATGCTTGCGTTCGAACATGGCAATGCGCAGCCGTACGGCATACACACTTCACTAGTAAGTAGAGGCATGCTGCGTGGGGAAAAGCAAAATTTTGCAACAGAAACCAATGCAACAGGACAAGCTATGAATAACTAATGCAAATGGGGTATCTTATATATTTGTTGCAAGTTTTTCTTTCGTTTCTTGAAAATGTTTGCGAGTTGAAGATTGATAGAATGTGCTTTAAATTTTTATGAAAGTCATATTTTTTTAGTTTACAGTAAATATCTGTTGCGAATATGACCAAAATATAACACACAAACCAAAAAAAAAAATTACAGGGTTGCCACATAACTGAAAATTTAAACAAACGCAATGTTCCCCTATAATAAGTATTTTAAATTATTTTGAGTATAATTAAAATATAAGAATAAAAAAAATTACAGGGTTGCCACATACACTGAAATTTTTTTTAATTATTCAAGCCGTATTAGAATACATCACTGATTTTTTTTATTTTTTTTCTAATATAGCGTTTAACAGCGTTGCCATCTAAACTTTTTTATTATATTTTATTTTTTTAAACTTATATTTACATATACATATATTTTTTTTTCAGTATAGTAATTATTTTTATCTATTATAAGCATAACTAAGATATTATAAGCAAAAAGAAATTGCGGAGTTGCCACATAACTGAAAAAAATTATTATATTATTCAAGCCTGTTACAGAATACAGCTTTAACTTTTTTATTTTTTCTTTCTATTACGATGTTTAATGGCCTTGCCACCTAAATTTTTTAACATATTTCTTTATTTTATAAAATATTATATTTATAATGAATTATTACATTATATTATTTATATAAAAGAAAGAAAAATAACACGCTTTTGAAAACCATTACTTTGTATTTAAGGTTACCACTTGGTTTGAACTATAAAAAACAAAAAAATTTTAGATATTGAATGATTTCCTAGTGGAAAATATTTTGTTTAGGTAAAATAAGACCAAAAATCAAAATATATTATAGAGCGTGTTGCCACATATTTTTAATTACGAATAGAAAAAATAATGGATATTTTCCTCAGAATTTAATATGACAAATCCTTTGACTACTTAGCTTGAATATGTCCCTAAAGAACTCAAAAATATCAAAAAAAAAGTTGCCACATAGTTTTAATACATGTGTTTATAATGTAAAAATATGAATGCATATCGTCAAAATTGTACTTGTTATCGAGCTCAAATATATGTATGTACATATGCGTTATAGAGCTACCACGTGATTTTAAATGCAATGATAAATTTTTGAAGAGTTGCCATATCTTTTTAGTGGAGTTATATAAAATATACTTGATATTTTTTAAATAAGTGAAATTTTAGCTTTGTTTACATTACAGACAGCCGTACCATTTTCATCTGATAAAATAAAATATTAATCAAATGGTGTTGCCTTATATGTATATTTGTACTTTTAAAAAACGTATTCCGGAAATGAAATACAGAATATTCCACATAGCGTTACCAACTACATATTGTAGTGTTCAATGTTTTTATTTTAATTTAACTAAACTGGTGTTGCCACATACATATTTCAAAAAAATATTACTTTTATTTTTAAATAATTTTGGTTTCTAAAATAAGGTGTTAAAAATGAATCAAATTATTTTAAAGCATAACATTTTCATGGTTGCCACGTAATTTTTAGAGATAATTATTTTATTTATTATTGCAGTAATTTTCAAAAATGCATAAGATAAAAAAATATTATTTAATTTATAAACAAAAACTATTTTTAAAATAGAGTTGCCACGTAATATTCAAATAGCTTACTTTGTTTAAGAACAGTAGGTTGGTTGTGTAAAAATTTTGTTCTAAGCCTCAGGGACACTTAAAAATGAACATTTTTGAATCAGTGCTCTAACACGCAAAGCATTTCATATTTATTTTAAAACGATTTTTTTCCTTTTTAATTTGTTAAAAATTTCGAATTGCAAAAATCGTTATTTTCTCAAAATTTCTATGTATGAAAACCCTTTAGGCTCGAATGTACATTCGTTCCTTAATAAATTATATGCAAGTTCTTAGCCCCAAAGCGTTTGAAGCGAAAGGTGATCGAACTGATCACAGCTTATTGCTAGAATATCACTCAGATCTAGTCTGGCAACACAACTCAAACCCAATTATAGCTCATCGATACCATAAAGCATTTAAAAAACAATTTATTTTCATTACCATTGCAAAAGGTGTAATTCTTTGGCAATTTATATGCCAGCAAAGTAATCGCGCGCGGCTAATTGATTCAAATTAAAGCAACTCCTCGCGCCGACAGGCGGAAATGTAAAATGAAACGAATGCAAAAGCCTCGGGCAAAGGTGGCGAGCGAAGCAAAAATGCCACAAATAGCACACAAATAAAATACTCAAGCGAATAACTCAAGGGAAAAAATCTGAGCAAAGCGGCGGACAAAGTTCTAAAAGACCGCAGGGACGGAAATGAATGATACGCAGCCAGTGGAACCAGACAAAAGCAGCTGGAACAGAGAAACGAAAAAATTCGCAACTCTAGTAGCGCTTATAATAATAATATACAGTTTTTATTAGCGACGAAGAAATGCGAAAATAAATTAATAACCTTTGGTAGCAAAACAAAGCGTATGCGCATGCGCAACGGCCAACCGCTGCGGCGCAGAATTTGAAAATATGAAAAGTTAATGAAACCATAAATTAGTTGTGAGCAAGAAGCTCATTAGACGGGTGCGCGCGCAGCGCCAAAGCCGCCACTGGCACGGCATAACTTCAAATTAAATGTGCTGCCAGATGGCTAAGGGCTTTGGTGAAGACGATGGCGATGGCGATGGCGGCGCGCCAAGCGTGCGGCGGGCGGTGAGGGCGCGCAGATCGCGTAAATTGAGTTCTCAAGTGTGTGGCTGCGGGCAGTTAGTGCGGAACGCCTTCGCGCCGTCTAGCCATCGCAAGTAATAGGTGTATATGCCGCATACAGGTGACTGCGGCGGCAACGACACCACACGGCCGCATGTCAATAGCATTTGCAACACTTTTCTCTATTAGCTAGCCACACTATTTACTACAACAATTTCGATTATTTGCCGCTCATTTGTTTCACATTTTATTTTATTTTATTTATTTTGCAGCTGCGAGGTACAAACTGCAAGTGCAACAACAAGTGGACCAACAGTAACTACGCAAAAATGCGACACAGTAAACGAACGCTGCACAGCCTAAGCAATAACAAGAACATACCGTGGCTATTGCTGCTATGTCTGCTCATCGCCTCACCAGCCACCACCATGGCAGCCAGACGTTCGCGTCTCGATCTGGCTGAGAGCGCACAACCTGTCGCCCCAAACGCCGACGCCGCCTCCACCGCCACCGCCACGAAGGACAGCAATTTGCCTATTGCCGAACAACAACAGATCGCCACAGCCGCATTAGCCGATGCAGCAGCACCACCAGTGGTAGCACCTGTGGCAGCACCGGTTTCCACGGTCACAGCCAGCAACAACGTCGATGCGGCAACCAGCGACGATGCAAAGCGTCAATCAGAAGAGTCTGCAGTCGGTAGCAAAACACCGGCTGTCGCTACCGATTTGGGGGGTGGCTCCGAGGCAAAACATGCCATTGACAACGCGGTGGTGGCCAGCGAAGCGGAAAGTGAACCACAACAAGTTGATGTACATTCGGATGCTGCAGCAGCGTTAGCGTCGGCGGCGACGGCGGAGGTGCCGGTTGCAGCACCTGCGGCACTCAGTTCGACAACCACGGCTGCGGTAGCGTCGGCTGAAAAGTCGGCTGCACCTGAACAACACAATGCCGATGAGGAGGATCAATTACCCAAGGAACAGAAAGAATTGCCGACAGAGATTGGCGATGAGGACATTGACTTGTTGGATGCCAGCAGTAGCGTTGGTTCGGTTAGTGGCGGACACGATGGTAACACGGTTGAGGAATGCGATCCGGAGTTGATTGGCTTCGAAATTGTGACAGGGTGAGTAGATCAAAAGCGTTTAGATGCTTTTGCAATTTTAGCAAGGCAATCTAATCAATTTAAGTCAAATATTGTTGTTTTATTTGTAAGATTAAAAATATATTTCCTTCCAAATTACCTAAATTAAAAAAAAAAATCTCAGTGTGAAAACTCTCAGGAAATCTCTCAGGAAACAAATTATTTTTGGTTTTCAATGTAAACCAGCTAGTTACTTCATTATTAACTCATCTGAATTGATTTGATCTTTTATGAAATAATTCAAGTAAAATCTAGTCATAAAGTTCACTTGTGTTGGTGTAGCATCAATTTTATTTTTATTTGTTGTTTAGTTTATTTCTTCCATAAAATGTGGTCTTTAATTATCTATAGCTCCAAAATGTATCCTACAATTAAATTATATCAAAATCATTGCCTACATTTCTGCGCAACCCTGTAAAGGCGTCGAAGTTATATGATATTAATAACCTGAATTATATCTAGAAAGAAAAGTAACTGCAACTCTGTTAAATTTTATGAGAAATTTTATCAAATTTGGAAAATGCTGGAAAAACTAAACCTTTTAATCTTAAATTTCCAGAAGAGTTAAGAGAGCTTTTACGGATTTTCTATTTTTAAATACTAACTCAACAAAGTCCAACAAAGTCACACCTCTACTGATGAATGACCAGGTCTGCACGGATGATATTAACGATATTATTTTTATTACTTTCTCATCTTTCATCTCATTTCATGTTTAAAATCTTATTGCTTTATTCCCACTGCGGTTTTTAATAGCGGACAATCAAAGTCAAACAGTCAAACAATAACTGTCAATTAACATTTGACACTTTTTTCTCTTGACTACTCGCCATTTGACTCCTATAATTATTGGCTATATAAGGTGATGTGGTTAAATGTGCCAGCGTTTATGGTAGCTTATGGTTGATTATTTTTCCTTTTTTGAAAAATAATAAAAACTTCAGTATCATGGGAAGGAATTCCGAAATTGAGTTAAAAGAAATAAAGGAGAAACATTATAGGAATTTACTGAAATTAAAAATAACCATGATCAAATCCTGGGAATACCTCGAAGTTTTGCAAAACTTGATACCGCCAAATTGACTCTTCATGGTATTTGTGTGCACTCTCAACTACGCCTGCTATATTTTCTTCACAGCGTGCTAGATGTGGTCAATTCGGTCGAATATTAACCAATGAAAAATGCTGGGTCTCAAAATGGGTGGAGGTGTTGCGAATAGTACGCTCATTAAGCCGATTATGTTGAGCGAAACGCGCGAAACACATTCTTTACAGAACGTTAATTTTCGTAATAAAGTTGAACGATTTTTAAACGTTGTTCAGGCGTTGGTCTTTCCATAATGAAATGCCAAACAATACTGAACAAAAATATCAGGACAGCTTAACACGACTCACGCAGAATACGTCAAAAAAAGACTATTGAAAAAAGTACCTCTATTTATATCACCCGCTATGAGGGACATGAGGTTTAGGCCACCGTCTAGACTTATTGACCGATATATACCTGTACGCTATAAAATCTACCAGAAGTCTTAGATTTCCATATTAGCATACGAACTTTCTTTAACATATCTCATGCATTGGAAGTTCGAAAATCTTTATATTAGGTAGGTATATAGGAGCTGAATCAATATTGCCAATTTCTGGCTTCATCGCTTATTATTTTCAGAAAAAGCTACTATCAAACTTTCTTTAAGGTAACTTACAGATCAACCGATATTTTCGGTTTAAAGCCATAGGCACTAAGGTCCCCATATTCGATATAGCGGAACTTGAAAGTTATAGTTATAGTTCAATTTCGACTATTTTTGGAGATCATATGCCTTCGTCACACTTTTAAGGTCATTGGTGCTCGATTCATATACAGTAAAATGAAAAAATCATATGGAATTTAAAATAAAATGATTTTATGCACAAAATTTGGTTGGAATTGACCAAGTTATTTCTAAGACTTAGCATTTTAGCCAAAAGTGGGCGGTGAGCATTGTAAAAATTTTTTACTCGCCTCCCATGAGGGCATTTCGTATTCTTTACTCATTGAGTGATCGCAGCTCTGGTCGTTTTATAGGTCAATTTCAATCATTTCTACACTATCATACCAAATATTGTTGATATACTATACATTGTGACAAAACAGTACCCGGAAATTTTAAACAAAGCACAAAATATTTAATCAATATTTATTTTATCATCCAATTCGGGCTCAAAATATTCGATTATCATTAAGCGGCAGCGATTTGCATTCACAGTAAACCGGTCTTGATCATCACAGAAGAAATACGATCCAATGACGCCACTGGCCCATAAACCGCCACAAACCGTAATTTTTTTCGGGATGCAATGGTGACTCATGTAGTAAGTGTGAGTTGCTGCCTGACCAATATATTTTGCTTATTGACGAAGCCTTTCAGCGAGAAATGAGCCTCATCGCTGAAGATGATCTTCCGATGAAAATCCGAATCATTTTCAAGTTGTTGCCAGCTCAATTCACGGACAAACGACGATTCTGGTGGTCAAACAGCTTCAGTTCTTGCGTCAATTTGATGTTGTAAGGATGTAGGCCCAGATCTTTTTGCAAAATTCGCTACAACGATGTCAAAGAGATGCGCGAAGCTAGAGAACGACGTGCGAGAGGCTGTTTTGGGTCTGCGGGCACTTCTTTATCTCACTGGCACGGGAACATTTTGTACTGTGACTGTGGAATAAAATTTTGCACTAGACGCTCAATTGTTGATCTGTCAGAACGATTATGACGACTATAAATTGGACGTAGCGCTCTTAAAGTTGAGACCACTGACTTAGAATTTCGGTAGTAAATTTTAATAATTTCGACTCGTTGTTGGATCGTATACGTTTTCATGATAACATGGCAAATCTTACCGAAGGAAAATGTCAAAAGAGCGTAAAAAATATGTAAAAGCCCGTTATCATTTAGAACTTTAGAAATGAGGAAATAAAGAAGAATAATCATAAGCATATAGTGCTAAAAATTATTTTCGATAGAAAATTTCCGTCTTAAAGTGGAGTTTGACTGTATGGAATATTTACAGAATGCCAACAGCGCCTCTACGAACGTTTTTGGATCTAGAACCAACGAATTTTACACACATTTCCCACAAAAGTTTATTTTGTATATAAAAATAAGACCGCGTTCGCATTGATGTGCTACATAAGCGGGCACGCCACAATCTAGCCACCAACAGACACTTGGCACTTGCAGAAGTGTCAACGAAAGCCACCTGTCAGTGAGGCAATCACATATTTAACAGACATCCGCAGCTACTTAGATAGAAGCTAAAAATATGTGCGTATATGTAAGTGTAGAAGTGCGCGACACAACGCCTGAAGTGTCAACGAAAAAGGCGTGAAAAATCTTGCTTTGAAAAAAAAAGAACAAAAGAAATGAAAGAAATGGCATTTATATATAAATAAATTCAATAAGACCAAATAAGGACGGCACACAGGCACACATACAAACATATAATAGCTAGAAAAGTTTGCTGGCGAATATATGTATGCATGTGTATGTATGCAAAGAGTAAGGCGAGTTGCCACAAAGTGGTTAACCAAATCGGGGTGCAATTGTCGTACTCGCCGTCGCAGTTGCAGTTGCAGTGGCAATTGAATAACTTAAAAAGGAAATTTAAGATATCTGCAAGGAGCATAAACAATTACCGGCCGCTCGGCAAAGGAATTTCGTTCGCATTACAGCAACAAGAAATGTAGAAAGGAAAAACGAAGTCGCGCGCGCTACCAGCGACAATAAAAGCAGCAGCAACAACAACAATGGCAATGCTAATAATGCCAGAACGCACAATTCAATAAATTGCCTGCCACAACAGCAACAACAACAAGCACGAATGGAAAAAACGTAGCTACCAAACACTTAGTGCAGCACGAACGACTTCGTAGGGAGCAAGTGGACTGCAGTCAGGCACATTCATTCAGTCACGCTGCGGCAGTACGTTGCATAAGCGCTTGCTGCCTTGCCACAGCTAACTGTTTGTGTGTGTGCGCGTGTGCAAGACGCAGAAGGCGAACAATTGCGGCAGCGCTGAGTGTGTGCTGGCGAGCGCAACGAATTGGCTGCGCCTGATTGCCAACAAAACGCGCAGCGCCAGCCAAACTACAACAAGTAGGGGGCAGGAAGACGAGAGGGTGCGCTAGAAAATCGCATGCAATTTTCAAATTGCAGCTCAAGTCAAGGCAGGACACTTTTCATTAGAGCCACGGTGGCGGCGCAGCGCAGCGCGGCGACAACTGTCACTTTAATGTGCGCGCCACAACGCAGACCCCGCGCGCGCCGCCGCTACTTGCAACAAACGCGCAACCGACAGTCAATTGTAACAATTGCTGTTATTCTGTGGAGCCACGCTGTTGCCACGCATATAGCCGGAAGCTGTTGTTTGTCGCTACGGTTATTTGCTGCAATTGTCTGTTGTTGCAAGTGCCATTATTGCGCGCGCCGGCGCGCTGCCAGCAAATGCACATAATAACAGCAACAATATCCCAGACAAGGCATTTTTACATAAGCAATATGTGTGCGTGCTGTTATTATGGGCGCTGCTGTCCGCACTGCTCGCGCTCCCGCTGCTGCTGTTTGCTGCCGCTCGTATGTCATAAATATTGGCAATGGATCAGCGCGCCTACCGCATATACATATACAAGCGGCCACATTCGACTTGCACATGTATTTCGCTTGTGCAACAGTCAGTAAACATTTTTTGGAATTTTTATTGCAACATTACAAGCGCAAGTTTAATTGAGTTAAAACAAAAAACGTTTCGTTATTTTCTCATGGCCGCTTGCGCATCCGCAGCTGTTCTCTGCTAGCTAAGACTTGCGTTGTTGTTGTTGGCGGCATGTAATTATTGATGGGTGGAAGCAATGCTTGAAAGCAGATGTTCGCACCAAGCTTTGAGCAGCAACAATTTTTCGCATAACTGTGGCCGTAATGTAGTAATTTTGCAAAACAATTAATTGAGTGCGAGTTATCGGAAAAGTGGTGAAAAATATTTGCGGTGCATAGGTTGAAAAAATTTAACGGCGGAAGCAAGTGCATTCCGTGAAAACAAATGTTGTTGCAATTAAGACTTTGTTCAATTTTTTCGCAGCTTTGGACTTAGATTCAATCAATCTTAACAGGGTATATTAAGTTAGGTCAAACTGGTAGCCCACGCATCGACCCGTTTTGTTACTTTGCGATACCAGATGGAGTTCAATTACGAGATCCATGAGGAGTAGTCATCCTTTAGGATGCCTGCGCTAGACTCGATTTTTAACAGACTTTTTTTTGTCGCCACCAGTCAGTATTCAAATCATGTTTCTACAATCTCTTCTATCGAGTGTCAATAGGAATTTTGCACATGACTTTTTCAGTTTTGCACTCAGGTCGCGCGTTCCTTGGGGTTCATTGCCTTCAGAGCCTTTGTGGCTTGCCACCCAATAGAAGTGAAGTTGCTTGATTCTGCCTTGATTGCTGGGTATGCTAAGTTTGCTGCGAAGCCAGGGGCCATGGAATGCCCATGACCCTATAAAATAATATATGTACCGATATGAAGTGCGCGTTAAGATACAAATGTGTTGGTAGGGAACTTTTTTTTTCTGCTTAATTGGCATGACATCAGTCAAACATGTTCAATAACCTTGCAGTCATTGTACAAACAACAACATATTTTTTCATTGTGCTGAAAATGTCAAATTTCGTAACGGAAAACATAATTTTTTTGATTTCAATTTGAAAAAAAGTACTGCAGAGTCACTTCAAATGCTTGTCGAAGCATACAGTGAACATGCTTTGTTAGAAGCTGCAAGCAAAAATTTGTTTTAACTGTTCAGTGATAATGATTTTGATGTGAGAAACGAAGAACGTGGAAGACCACTAAAAAAGTTTGAAGACGCCGAACTGCAAGCAATTTTGAATGAAGATAATACTTAGGGTCAAAAGCAAGCGGCAGCCATGTTCAATGTCGACCAGCAAACATAACTTTTCAGTCGCTGTTTCCAACATAGTTTTTACGCGGTGAACTTGATGGGTTGTAGTCAATAGCGTTACAAATACTGATTTCACGCTGCATGCTGTCACTTTTGATTCCACCAAATACAGAGCATTGCCCTGACGTCACAGGTATTCGGTTTTGCCGTGAATTTGACTGATCGGTCAGGTTTCACATATGATTTCTTGCGTTAAGGGTTGTCATAATGGGTCCAATTTTCATCACTAGATGTAATCAAATGCAAAAATTAAATATTTTTGTGGCATACAAGCAGAATTTCTGACATGCAATATATGTTGTTTTTTCAACATCGCTTGGCTTCAACACATATGGCACCCAATTTGCTTGCTTTTGAATGTTTCCGACTACTTTTAAACGAAAGTTTTGAAATAACTGCTTCGGGCACTTACAAAGATCCTGCGCGCTCTTCTTTTGTTTGGCAACAATCTTCTTCATGTAATGTTTTCAGTTTCTCATCTTCTTACCTTGTTGGCGGTCTAGGACATTATTTGTCTTCGAAGCCAAAATCACTTCTTTCAATTCATGCAAAACACTTTTGGTACGTGCTGTCTGCTGCTTATGGTGAACATACACATTTCCAGTAATTTACGATGACTTTTTGCTGAGTTTTTCTTTATACATTGCGAAAAAAAAACGGGAAATTGTAATTAAATTCACCGGATAAATTATATTTACAAGAAAAATAAAGGATTTTGCTAAGTAGGTAGGACTGTCTTCAATTATTACGCCAAATATGAGCGCGATCTGTCAAACAGCTTGTTTACAGCAGCTGCTTTAGTCGGTACACCTCAGTAGTGCGTTCCGAGTTGTACAATGGATAAAAATATCGAACAAAGAATTTGTTTAAAATTTTGTATTTCTAACCAAATTTCGTATGCGGAATTGCTGCGAATGTTGAAAAAGGACGGTGATTCAGTTTTATCAAAAGCACAAGCCTACGAGTACTACAAAGCCCTCAAAGACGGTCGAGAAATCGTTGAAGACGTGTCTCGTTCTGGACAAGCTTCGACCTCTTCTGCTGATGCAAATATTACCAAATTAAAGATATGGTGTTTGAAAATCATAAGGAAAGTGTTAAGAGATGGTAAAGAGCTCGACACCTCTCGCGAGTCTTTTCGAATGATTTTGGTGGTTATTTTGGGTATAAATCGAGTTCTTGTTCGACTTGTGCCGATAAAGGTGATTTTTTTTTCAAAAAGCGTGCGATTGTGACCTAATTTAAAGCCAAAAACGGAATGAATGCCATCGATCAACCACCGCATTCAGCAGATTTGGCTACGTGTGATTTTTTATTCCCCAAACTGAAATTTACGCGCCGTGGAACCCGGTTTCAATCGATGAATAATTAAATATTTTGCGGTTTATTAGCAATTTCCGGGTACTTTTTCGTCACAATGTATTAAAGTAATGTAGTGGAACTAACTGCTTTTCAGGCACAAAGTTGGACACATTTTTATCATAATGACAAAATTACACTCCTAACACGAAGGGAGTTCTTAATCAATCCAGTACTTTAATACAAAAAATTTAAATAAAATATTTTAATGCTCTACATTGAGTGCCAAACACACACACTTACCGCAAATTCGACGCCACCGCATTATAATACAAGACCACTGACCACCACCACATTGTGCACCGCCACACCCACTGCCACCAGCCACAATTAAAGTTGCATTGCAAATACAAAGCGCGCAGCACTTTCACTCTCCTTTTGCCAAATAAAAATGAAATGACAAACGCAAATTACCGGCCCGCCAGCGCTTGGGCAAACATGAAAAATGGGAGGGCAAGCACCATTAGAATATTGGCCACATCAATGGCCTACAGCAATATGAGCGCAGTAAAAATGTTGCATGTACAGTAATGATTGTGGCAGAGCGGGCAGTGGACAGTGGGCAGTGAACGATGCGCCGTTACATAAGTTGCACATATTTTCAAACGGTGCTTATGGTACGTTTGCTGACTTATAGGGAATGTTGTTGTCTTATGCTGACAGTGGCAGGAATGCGCCTGTGCCACTGCCTTAAAATCGTCTTAGAACCACCAACTCGGCAAAGGAGCAGTGACCACCGGAGACCCAATACACTAAAAATGTAATAACTCACCTGCAAAGAGAGAAGAAGCAGAGGGAAAAGATATATAGTATGAGTTGGAACGAATTATTGTTATTGCAAGCATTTTTATTGTTGCTGTAATTGTATTTTTATTTTCTATGTTTTTTTTTAAGTGGCTCGTTGTTGTTTTGTGGCAATCAGTGTGCGATTATTGCTGAGTGCCACGGCGGCAACCGTTTCCTGGCACATATAAACACACTCACACATATATTAAACATGCACATACATAGATATGTATATATACATATATTATATACACGCACACACACATACACATGTATGTAGACTTGCGCGATATGCGCAGATAGCTAGTGGGATCTGTTAGAATCTGTGGCAGCAATTGGCCAGCGCATTTTATTGTTTTGCTTGTTGCCGCAATTATAGGCTGTGAATTCAATAAATTCGTGGCGTAATCATAGCGGTATCGGCGATTTTTATTGCTGTTATTCTATTTATTGCTGCTGTGCTGATTTCAACTCGATTGCTTTATGTCTTCTTCCCCCTGTCCGTCTACTTATTTTTCATGCGCATTGCCTACATTTGCTTTTTTTATACACACATACACTTCATATTGCAACATTGCGGTTGCCACATTCAGTAGTAGTACGGCAATCAGCGAGAAAATGTGGCAAATGGCCGGCTACAATTTCATTTTGTGGGCCATAGCCAATGCAACAAATGTCTACGTTGAAAGCCAAACGTTATTTGTTATTAAGTTAAAGCGCATTTTGTCATTGGCCTCAGGCGTATTGGCGCATTGGCGGCTTGACGGCCGTTTGTGGCATGAATGCGCGCGCGCACGCGCAAGCAAATGATGAAAGGACAACGAACAACTTCGCTGCCAAGTGTGATTGGTAGTTCGGGGGAGGCAGCGCGCAGGCACGCCAATGCATTTTGCTGAGTGTGACAAGCAGGCACAGGCCGGCGGTGCCGAGGGATGCATACCTTCGCGTTCAATAAGGCAAAAAACAAAACAAGTAATTTAAGTACGGCATGAGCCAGCTATCCAGTCAAGCACAGTCAGCGCTGACCTCGCAGCAATTTTCAAATGTTATTTTGATTTTATGGCATTGATATTGATTTGCCAATTCGATAACCTTTTCTGACACTGATCATGTTGCATGCCATGTTCTTTTGTGTTGCGCGACTTTAACGAGTATTGGCAACATGTTCGCCTGCTTTTTTTCTACTGCCGTCAGTCCGCTGCGCTGTGTGAGAATTATGCAATAAAAGCCAATAATTTGCGCGGCTAATATTCCAATAGTATTACAGGAATTCGCGACTTTGTAGCAATTTTTTTTTACTTTTTGGCGGAATTTTCAATTAAAATTATCCAAATCGGCTTTGAAAATGAATGATAGAAAGTCAGAAGAGTAATTCGATAGAAGAAGCTTTGTACAAATCTTTATAGTTTGTCAATGAATTTTCACTAAAGCTGAGTAATATTGAAGCAATTTTTTTAAGATTTTATAAACCGTTCGGCTACCGTAAAAATCGTAAATTTACTGGCTTTGCCTTGAAACAACTTGAAAAAAGTTTCTGGTGCGATGGTGGTTTGGTGTGGGTTTTGGTCTTTGTGGAATCATCGGTAAGTAAGGTAGTAACACTGTTACTGCCACTGGAGAGCGGTAGAGAACGATGATAACCAACTTTTTATAGCCGCAATTGGAAGAAGCTGATCTCGACAACATCTGTTTCCAACAAGACGAGTCTACGTGCCACACAGCACGTGCAACGACCGAATCATTGCGAAAAAAGTTTGGAGATTCGATTATTTCAAGAACTTGCGATATTGAATGGCTTCCAAGAAGTGGTGATTTAACACCTTTAGACTACTTCATGTGAGGTTATTTGAAGTCATTGGTCTTTAGCCATAAACCAGACTCTTCAAGCTTTATAAGTCAATATTGAAAGCGCTATTCATGACACACGACTATATTTGGTGGAAAAAGTACTCAAAAAATGGGGTTGTCGATTTCTGCAAAAAAAGAAGTCGTGATGGACATTTGAATGATGTTATATTCAAAACTTAATCATATCAGTTGTACTACACATTAAAAGAAGTCATATAACTCTCATTTGGAAAGCGCTGTGGTATGCGGCTTCGCTAAAAATTAACCATGCTCCTAATTGTAGGCAAGGTTAATTGTTTCAATATTTTTCAACAGCTTTTATTGTCTAATATTCTTTTTTCATATCATTTTTATATCCATTACTTCATTATTGCCTACAATTAGAAGTTCTGCAAAGAATTGCGAACAAAGGTCGCGTCATAAATATTTTAAATGAAAATTACATATAGCCTTTTACAAGTACTACAAAGAAAGCAGTTGATTTTAATCCTTGCTATTTTCATAGCTTTCAGTATTGCCTTAAGGTGAACACCTAATGTGAGATTTAGGAAGAAATATACTTTTTTTTAAATAGCATAATAAAATCGATATCTCAAATAGTTTTTGTGTTGCAGCCTTCTTAAGTGTAGACGCTCAATTCAATCAGCTTTATCAGTTTAATCTTAAACCGTTATTCCCAAAACTACAATTTTCAAATTTGCTTGAGTGATTACTCGGAGACAAATTATCCGTTCATTACATATTCTTCTGTATATTTTGTATATAGTTCTCCATACATGCCCTACCAACTTTTTTATATGAACAAAATCCGAAGTGCAATAGATCAAAAACGAACAACATTTTTAGTAAAATGTCATTGTTTTTAAACCTCGCCTTTTTGTTTATACGGGTTATATCTTCGAGTAGAGATTTTTTTATGTTTTAAAAATTGGCCTTTTTAGACTTCCACCACTAGTTGTGCCTCTTAAATGTCAACAAATTAGGTGTGCGACTTGGCTAAAATTTAATATTTTTGATATTTTAGTTTGTTGATGTTGTTATGGCAAGTTTTTTAATATTTCACTAGTCAATAAAAGAGTATTGACTACATTAGGTTGATTACAAATGAAAGTAGCGGTCAAAAGAGACTAATACTTGTAAAAGAGCATTACAAATTGCCATTAAAAAAAGTAAAAATAAAAAATAGAAGAACATTTTAAAATATTAAAGCAATTAGAAAAATCCGAATAAATAAATTAACAGAAAATTACCTACAAGCCAGACAACCTTTGAAACCAATCTCTGAAGGTATGATTACTCCAAGACAACTTTCCAAAGGCAACAAAAAGTAGTTGGACGCTCGCAAACAACCAAGCATGTCTTACGCTCAAGCTGCGTTCCAACTAACAACAAACCAATTCAATCAGCGCTGTCAACATAGCACTCCAAATTCCTTTTTTCTAACCCAACCCCGCGGCGTATGCCATAAATGGGAGAAGCGCAGCGCAACTAAGCACCTATCTACACCAAATAAAGTGTTTCCAACCTAATATCGATCAGAAAATTAAATTTCAAACAACATTAGTAATAGAAATTGCTCGCGCCCAGTCGTGCAAATTGCACAGCAATAACAACAACGATATATCTCTATCTCTGCACATACGCTGGGCTATTTAATTACTTTCAAGTCTTACAATTACATGACAGCGGCACTCACGCTGCTGTAACGAGTGGCTTCATCACCACTCCTGCCACCTTCCACACCACACACACTATCACATATACTCATATGCATATTATAATTATTATCGCTCTTTTACTGTGCTCCTCTTCTGATTGTTGCAACAACCTGTCACACGGACACACACGCTCACACGCCACACACTTGACAACGTGCAACACGACCGACAAATCATCAGTCAAGATGTCAGCAAAACTGATGTCAGCCACTAATTTGCCATAACCAGGGCACAGCCTCAACAACTAAAAACAACAAAAACAACAAGTCACAGCAACAGTGAAAATGCAGAGCAAAGCAAAAACACATTTCACAAAATGTAATTATTCAAAGCAGAAGAATCAGCATAGGAAAAGTTAATGTGCAACATGCATCTTCTGCGTTCTAAATACGTATATGCATGCAGTATGCAGCACGCATTTGTGTGTGTGTTTATATCTATAGATGCATATAAGATGGATAGTAGCCGCTCGAAAGCCGAGAGGTGTTCATTCGAGTTGTGTATTTTTCCAGCATCACTCAGGCACTTTACAAGTTTCACTGCTGCATCAGTCATGTCTCGTTGCCTACTGCACATGTATTTGCTTGTATGTATGCATTTGTGTATGTAAAAAATCATAATAATTCATTTGCAAATGTTGCGTGTAAAAATGTAGGTTGCATGTTGATTGTCTGCTCAAAGTGTATTTCAGCAAACTCATTTATACACAGGTACTTATGCCCATAGATAGGCATGGTGAAGTGTAGATTTGTATGCAGAAGTACTTACATAAGTACTTGTACCTAATCTTAAGAGCCTCAGCGTAAGTGGCATTCATCATAACCGCCTCTTTCGCGAGTGACACGGAGCTATCATTTGGCTGGAAAATATGGCAGTTTACTTAGACAAAATATTATTGCAGCTGCTCTATTTCACTTTAGCGTGAACTTAAGTACTTTACCTCGGGGGATGGCTCACGGTTTACGAAAGGTAGGAGTAGTCTTTCTAAAATATGACATATAAGAATGGGGCGGTACTAACACAGGTACTTAATATTTTATAGTACATATATACATATATATTTATGTATAAAGCATTTTTTCAGTAAACTATTATATTTACTTAGTGAAATTCGCTTTGAAAATTAATATATTTAGGTTAGTGAATTATTTTCAATGATTTTCTTCAGGCCTACATATAATTACAATTGTCGAACGATTTCTATATGAGCCTAAATGTATACAACATTTCAGTATTTGAAGGTGTAACTGCTTTAAGCTATTGATATAAGAACGTTGCCTACCCTTAGGCATATTTTAGCAAAGTCTCACACCTAATGCAATGTATAACAAATATAATTTGTTGTAGAATCTCCAAGCTCAATTTTTCCAGAAGTTTATGAAAGTATTGCACGCAGTTTACTAGTAGAAAAAAACATTTTTTTAATGATTACATATATTTTTGGTTGTCTCTATATGAGCCTAAATGTAGGCAACATTTAAATATTTGAAGGTGTAACAGCTTTAAGCTATTAAAATAAGAACGTTGCCTACCCTTAGGCATATTTTAGCAAAGTCTCACACCTAATGCAATGTATAACAAATATAAGTTGTTAGCATAATTCCTAAGCCTGGGGTTTCAGTAGTTTGTCAAAATCTCACACAATTGAAAAAACATCTTCTTTATAGTACATCTAATACAAAAACTTAATGACGACTACCGAAAAATATTGACAAAAATGTCATGAGAAAATAAATATTCAAAATTATATATATTTTTGGTTGAATTTTTATAATGCGTAGGAGGAATATTTTAGCAACCTTTCATATGTCTTCTTTCTCTAGTCTCAAAAATATTAATAAAATTGAAGGTTTTAAAAAATGCATGTTTTCTTCACAATTTCATTCGAATGAATATGCATTATTGGTGAATAAATATTTAGCACTTCAGTTCTCTAAACTGTTATATTATCTCTAATCTAAACTGTTTTACTACCGAGCTCAAACTTCTGAAACAAATACAATGAAGCTCTCCTATTTTACACTCTTCCTTAATTCATGTTTTGAAATGCTCCTAATTTCTAACATTTTTTTCTTCTTCTTTAACAGTTACGTCTTCTCCGCTCCTGGAAAATTATTAAATTCACTGCCTGGTACATTAATGTTAACCGATTGCCTAGAGGCTTGCCAATCGAACGAGGCTTGTCGTGCTGTGAACTATGAGACTGGATTGTGTGTACTCTTCTCGGCTAATGCAGATAAGTTACCAGGTGAGTGAAGGAGTCTTATTATTATTATAATTATCTTCAATAAAAGAAGAATTCAGCAACTTCTTATTGGCTAATTAACAAAATCAGTAAATAAAACCACATGTCTTCTAATCGAAATGCCTACCAAAAATAAATAACCAGCCACATTTAATTGAAGAAAATAATACAAAAAATTGCTGTCGATTTCTCATCAAATATTATCACATAATTGCAAATCAAAAATGTCTCCAACAGCGACCACCGCCGGCATTGTCAGATTGAAAGCGCTGTAATGAATTGAAACATAATTAAAAATTAAGAAGAACCACAAGCAGCGACTTTGTAGTTAACGACCTTCAGCTAAATAGCATCTATCATTTATTCTTTTGCGAAGTTTTGCTTTTCAACCAAAGTAAAAGTCAAATCGATTTTTTCCGCTGACCTTGACATTGCTTCGTTCACACCAAACATCATTAGTCACTTTCGAGCGTCGCGCAAGAGCCAATTTAAGCGTTAAAAATAAATTGGTTGTGTCATTCGGCGAATCGCCAATTATTTAATTAAAAATAAAAAAGGCAAAATGACAAAAAAAAAAAACAAGAACAAGAAAAAAGGCAAAATATAAGAAGAAACGAATGGCAAGGGTTAATTGAAAATGTAAAACGAGCCCCAGCTGAGAATCATTGAAAACACATTCCCATTTAATTCTGGAAATTAAATAAATTCTTAAAAAAAAATTACTGAAAACTTCTTTCAGAAACAAAAATTTTAATCTTTGCGCCGAAATGTAGGCAATACAATTATGTCTTGGTACAAATATGAACTCAAAACCAGAACTTAACGAATGTAGACCTTACAAGCAATAATATAGCCGAAATAGCTTCACACAAAAATTATAGCGATCAACAGCGAAAACAGCAATAATTGCGCTAATTTATTGCCACAATCGAAGTAATTGCAAAAATACTGTGTCAAAAATTAGTTTTGAAAACCAAGAAGGAAACTACACACAGACTTCGACGAAAAAACTTAATCAGATTGAAGTAGGCACAAGCAACACTTGCTGAGAATTTTAGAAAAAAATCAGACCTAAGCAGTAAAGTCATTAAAGACGCCAGAACAAGCTGCGAATAAATTGGTGGCAACAAAATCAGCAGTTACTTTAAATGAACAATGATCAGCATGAATCGGCAAAGTTCGACAGCGTAGTAATTGAGTTGCGCATGCGCATTGAGCTTTATTTATGAACCATAAGGAAGCGATCAAACTGCCAGCAAGCTGAATGAGATATGTGAGAATGTAATAAACAGACTGATGAACCAGAAATTAGTAAAGTTTTCTCACCTCACTTAACACTGGTATACCAATTAATGGAGGTTTAAGAATTAATGAAAAAAAACAGGAAAATAATTAAGCTGCTTGCTTCAGCGCCAGTCACAACCGCTTAAGTGTCGCGCTTGTAATAATTTTGATTGTAAAAAAAATGCTGCCATTTTTCTCTATACAATATATAATAGTATATGGTATATGGACCGAAATGTACGATTTTACTCCGCTTAAGTGTGGCTTAAGTTGTTGCCACTCGAAGCACTTTTCCTGTTTTGCTTTATTGCTTTGCACTTTGTTACTGAATTGCTACTCAAGGCGCTCGAAAGCGGTTGCAAACACGCACTTTACTGCTACTCACCACTTAGTAAGTAGCTGTACTCCTCAATAAGCGTAATTCAGCAGCGCATGAGCTGCAACATAAATTGCAACTGTGCTGTTATTATCTTGTACATAATTCTTTAAGTGATTTTTATCAGGAGAGGACTATAAAAATTTGCATAACTTAGACTGTATGAACGCGAAGACGAGATAAAGTGTTAGCAGGAGCGAATAGAGAACTATTTAAGTGATTTCGAAGTCAGTCATTTTAGATTTATTTAACAGCTTATCTCGGCAATGATGTTAAAGATATTTTTGAAAAAAAAAAAGTTAAAAAAATGATACTTTTGAAAAAATAAATGATCTATTGAAAAACAAATATTTTTTTAAACAAAAAACATTGCGCCAAAATGTATGCAACGTCATTAATGCAGTATGACGAAGGTAGTATCTTGCCTACATTTCGGCGCCTTGGTTAAAAGGCCGGAACTTGCATCAGAAAGTTGGAAATGAAAAGAGATTAGGAAGAAAATTTAGAGGAATGCAAAAAAAAAAAAATAAAAAATTGACTTCTAAATTACAAATTTATAAAATAGTTTAAAAAAGACTTAAAATTTGTGGCATAAACAAAATTGTAAAAATTATAAATATATACATATAATCCATTAAATTATTCCATATAACTTTTTCGAAATCTTCTAGCAAACGTTTATTATAAAAATTAAGCTCCAAATATTTAACTAAATTTTTACTATAAAAATTAAGTCCTAAATTTTTAAGTAAATTTCTGCTATAAAAATTATAAAAAAAAATATTATATTTTCCTTCAATACTCTATCATTAACATTATTTTTTTCATACATACATATATATTTTTTCTTGTTTATTTATAAATATCAATATTTATTTTACTTCCACAACAAATTGCCACTAAAGAATTTTGCTCTTTTTACTTATCTTCCCACCAGGCGCACTCACCAAATCACAATTCCCCGTCTTCACAATTTATGCACAGAAATCATGTCTCGGCATTCGGCCGTGCGCACGTGCCTGGTGTGTTGACCGCGTGCAGGGCTACAAGCTAAATGGCTATGCAAAGCGCACGATACCAGTGATTTCGCGACGTGATTGTTTGGAGTTGTGTTTGGGCGAAACCGACTTCACATGCAGGTGAGTGCAAAACAATAGATATATTCAAGCCGATATATCAAAGGAGCTTAATACTAGGATATTGTGAGAATTTTTGAGTTATGAAAAACAGTTAAAAAATCATTATGAAAGCAAAGTAAAACTTCGCTGAGCAATAAGTGGGTGCTTTCATGAAAGCTTACATGTGTGAAAATAAAGCACAAAAAGAAGAGCTTTCACGAAAGCTTTCATGCGTGCAAATAAAGCACAAAATGTTACTAAGCTTCGTTGAGCAATAATTGAGAGCTTTCATTTGACATGACAACACAGATAACCCTTACCATCCTAACGGGGACTGATAACCGTTAAAACAACACAACAACAGCTTTCATTTGTGAAAACAAAGCACAAAAAGTTGTTAAGCTTCGTTGAACAATATGGAAGAGCTTTCACGAAAGCTTGCATGTGTGAAAATAAAGTATAAAAATCTGAAATTTCGACCAAATTCTGGTTTTGTGGGAATGTGTGGAAACTGAGGCCGTAGTGACTGCCTACATTGACTACGGATAGTATTTTTGCATTCTGAAAATTAGAAAAAATTAAAAATTTTTAAAAAAGTTTCAAAAAATGAAAAAAAATAAATGAAAAATAAATTAAAGAAAAAATAAATTTAAAAAAAAATTAATAAACAAAAAAAATTTAGTAAAATTACTATAAAAAATCAAATTTGATAATCGATTTTATCTGCTTCACTCACGCTGAACCACCCTAATGCCTACAGCATTTTACTCATCTTTTTGTAATTAGAAGCTTATTTTCTATTTCTGTATACTCTGAACTCTGATATACAACAAGCTAAGTTCAGAAAAATATGTGAAAACACATTCTTAAGCCACATATTCTCACTTTCTAAGCATTTCAATTTCGTCTATGCGCTTATGGCAACAAGAAACGTGTCCACATGTTCGGCACGACTAGCAGCAACAGCAAAACATGTCGTCGCAACACTTCGCGTGTGAAATTTGATACAGGAAGTAAATAAGAGAGTTGTCAAAAATACGTGTAGAACATGTGAAAATATTGTCAGGAAGAGATTACTTGGAAGTATAAGAAAAAATAATAAAAAATAATAGTGTTCGAAATTCAGTAGAAATACAATTAAGGAATTAAAAAAAATCAATAAAATTAAGTTAAATTAAAGAACATTAAATTAAAAATAATTAAACTAAATTATATTAAATTTAAGTTAATTTAAATCAAATTAAATAAAATAAAAAAAAAAATGTATTAAATTAAATTAAATTAAATAAAATTAAATCAAATCAAATTAAATTAAATTAAAAAGCATTACAATTAAATAAAATTAAAATAAAATACTTAAAAAATTACTAAACTTAAAATTCTAAAAATTTTTCTTCAACAAACTGTCACTTCCAAAGCCAGCATTTCAAGTGTATCTGCACCAGCAACAATTAGCGTCACGCTTGGCAGTGAAATTAAGCACACTTTCGACGTCGCGGTATTTAGAGTGTAATGGATGTGGTTATGAAATTTACGAGCTATGCAAAGCTTAAAAAAAAACAGAAAACATATGTATGCACTTGCATTTACATACATTTCCACGCATGTTTACGAGCGAAATTGAAAGCAACAGGATTTCAAGTTTGTCGCTTAAGTCTTTTGTTGTTTGCACGCCCGAGCTTGCTATGCCGTCAAACAACACTTTCTTTCGCACGCAACTGGCGGATATGTACAATTAAATTATTAATAGCTAATTTATGGCAGATGAAAGAAAAGTCAACAACAACAAGTACACTAAAAGCAAAAAAATAGCGGAAAATGCAGAAAGTGGCCAAACAAGTCGGCGTTAGAAATGAAATTAGCCACTAGTTGTCTTCATGTCAGCTAGCATAAGCTAATTGTGCTGCAACATAGACAATTTCTAAACTAATTTTTTTTACACTTCTGCTTGGAAAAGTGGCAGTGACTACATGCTTGGCATTTTAATAGTTCAGCACACGCTGAGTGGCACAAAAGTAAGGCTATTGCATGCTGCGGCTGTGGACGAGGTGTGAAGGCAGATGCTTTATTTTAAATTTATTTTCCACAAATAACAATGATTTTTATGCAGAAAAAGTTTTATATAGACACATCTCCAGGTTTACGCAATCTTTCTGTAAATTCCCAACCTCAACACAGACACCGGTGCTCAAAAGAACTGTAATTCTATACAAAGTGACCACACATAGCGGTAAAATAATTAAGTATAAAGTTTACTATAATTATATGGATTCCTAGCCGCCGTCAAATGGGTTTGTCGCTCAAGTCTTTTGTCTAACGAACCATGCTAATTAGTGATCAGCGCCAACGCCAACGGTATATTATGCGCCATTTCATTAAACAATTTTAATTTACTACATTTACTGCTAGCTAAATTAACTTGGCGCTTTGACTAGCCGCTCAGCAGCCGTGGCGAGCTAGCGCCGTCAGCAATTGCCTGCCGTCGTTCTTATCATTTAAACTAATTGTTGGCCTTTTGCATATTTTAAGCATTTCAGCATGCTTGCCTATCGCGAAATACATAAGGAAGTCATCTAAAGAAACACTATGCCTGCATTGTGGTAAACTGGGCAAATTAATGGCGCAAATGTGAGGTGACTGTGAGGACGGTACATTTTTGTTATTGGTTTTTTTTTTGTTGTTGTATTAGGCGGTAATGTAATAGCGGTTAAAAGTGGCACTATGAAGAAATGATTTCTTTATGTTTAGTAAAATTTATAGCAAAATAATTATATGTTTAAAAAAAAAATGTAATAAAAGCATTCAAATTAAACAAATATTTTTTTAAGTAAAAAATTCAAACTTCTCAAATTTTACAAACCATTCATAAAGGTTTTAAAAGCTTTTATGTAGTTCTCATATGTTTTCCGCTTATCTATTTGCTCCTAAACGTATGCTTAAAAAAATTTTAAATTCCATTAAAAAAATATTGCTTAAAATTGTAAAACACATTTTCAAAATATCCAAAAAAAATTCCAAAATATTAGAATTTTATAATAATTTTTCATTATATTTCCTAAAGAATTGTATATTCCAAGAAAATTGCACAATAATGTATGTAAATGTAGTATTTAGTGCGCTAAAGAGTGTTGCCTACATTTAGGAGTGTCTGCGACTTGAGTGACTTGAGGTATATATTTCTTCATTAGATTGTTTAGAGAACCTGCTAAAAATTTGTTAATATGTTGAAAAGCGGGCAGGAAAAGTTGTGTTTAGCTTACACCACTACAAGAACTCCAAATTTTTGTCAATAATCTTTGGTTGTCAAAAGGGTCAATTTCTTGCAAACTTCCTAATATACTGTTGCTACTAAATCTTCCAGAACTTCACGCACTTAACTAGGTATCAACAATATCTAATGTCTATGCAGATTAGTCAACTTGAAATCGATTCTACAGAGCCAGTAATTTCGTATATGCAAAATATGTAGCATTACTAAAAAGTGTAGCCTACATTTAGGAGTGTTTTTTTTTCTTTTGATTAAAGCAGACGACTAAGAAAATTGCAAAAAAAATTTGAGAAATATCCGTATGTTGACAAGAGGAGAAATTTACACCACTAGAGAACCACCAAAGCATGTAAATATCCTTTGGTTGGCAAAAGGTTTCCCTGCTTGCAAAATCCATAACACCCCTTGTTACCAAGCCCCCTAGAACTTAGTCCACAAGTTCCAAAATGGTTTAACACTACCTAAAAATGTACTTGGAGGACAATTTCTATGTTCAATTATCAATCTGAAGTCAATTCTACAAAGACAACTGTTTAGTATATGCCACTTCTATCAGTATCTGAGGACATTTGACCAACACTGAAGTCGATATGGTGGTCGTATAAATTCAAGTAAACCGTGAAAGAAAGCAGTGAGAGTGTGGTCTTTCCATCACAGTGGATGTCTTCCTTTTCCTCCACTTCCCCCGCGGGTACTGCGTCGAATACTTTCAGAGCTGGAGTGGTTTCGTCCATTCGGACAACATGATCTAGCCAGCGTAGCCGCAGTCCTTTAATTCGCTGAATGTCAATGTTGTCGTATATCTCATACAACTCATCGTTCCATCGAATGCGATATTCGCCGTAGCCAATGCACAAAAGACCATAAATCTTTCACAGAACCTTTCTCTCGAAAACTCGTAACGTCGACTCATCAGATGTCGTCATCACCCATGCCTCTGCACCGTACAGTAGGATGTGAATAACGAGTGACTTATAGAGTTTTCGACGAAGAGGTGATGAGTGATGGGGTTTCGCTTTTTGTGGATTGGGCAGAGCACACTTAAATTTCAATCGTTGGGCCTGCTTTCGTCCGACCATATTTTACAAAGAAGCTGATGCATGCTTCTTATCAGTTCTTCGCCGCCGTGTTTGAATAGCTCAGCCGGCAATCCATCGGCCCCCGCCGCTTTATTGTTTTTCAGACGGGCAATTGTTATTCGAACTAATTCATGGTCGGGCAATAGTATGTCTGCTCCATCGTCATCGATTGCGGAAACGGGTTCGCCAACTCCAATCCAGAGTTTACTGAGAACAATTTTCCTATGGGCTCCCCCAGCAATAACATTCAAGTTGACCATAAAAACTCAAATATATATACATTTGGATACATATATGCAACACATAACCGTACATAACGGCCAATCAGCATGCGCACGTCAGCATTGGACACTAGTACGGCTGGTGGCTACATTAATGACCATGTGACTAAGTAGTTTGGCGCGCCTTAAACTAATAAGAGAAGTGTTTCGCCAAATTAGACGCTTGCAGCACACATTAAGAAGAAGAAAAAACTCAAAGAGGCGAAAAGCACAAATGGACAGGAACGATAAACGGCTGAATTAGCCGAAAAGGCGTAGCAAAAACAATAGTAGGAGTCGCACAGACAATTGTCATTTGGTCACTGACTATTGACTACTGTACAGCAACAGCTGTCAGCGCATACGCAGGCTCACAAGTTTCTTGCGTCGGCAAAAAAGTGGCAAATCGGGCACACATCGGGAATGTTGCAAGCGCAAACGTGCTGTGGCAAGGGCCATTTGCAGCTAAAATTAATTAGAAGCGCGCATAGTGGCCAACTGCGCATTCGTGCCACACCGGCAACGAGTAAGGTAAGGCGTGAGCACTAAGCTGTCTGACATTGGCAATGCGGCGGCGGCGAGTCGATCGAGTTAACTAGTGGGGCATATAGCCGGCCGGAGGTAGCTGGCTGAGTAGCTGAGAGATACAAATAAAAATCTAATTAGATACTTTTGTCCGCTGCCCACTGTCTGCAACGTGTTAGCGTGGCACACACGTACATACATATGTGCAGGCTCTGTGAGCTGTTGGCAGTGGCAATGTTTGCCCCTGCGCGCCACTTTAGCAAGCGCTAAATGAAATCCATGGCATTGGCAACTTAGTGTTGTTGTTTTTGTTATTTCATTATCCCTCTTTTATTTCATTATTCTTTTTTATTTCATTACTCTTCTTGTTGTTGTTGCTAAGCAATCAACGGCCTAAGCGTTTGCGCTGTGTGTTGATATTATGCAAGAATGCGGCAAATTGGCGCATTTGAAAATTGCACGACACAACAACGAACTAAAACAGTGCAACAGCAAAAAACACAACAAAGTTGCAAGTCAGCAAATGGTAGCAACTTGCAGTTTGGTTTTTGCTGCGCAGACAAAAGCAAATGCGCCTACAAATGTTGAACTACTTTAAAAAGCGCCGGCAAGTGTTCTTCCTGCACGCACACACACGCACGCACACACATACGCTAATAGATTTATAGAAGCATGCATGTGTGCTGTATGTTTTGTTGCAAAGCGCTAGTCTTGCCACATTTGGTGTGGCATTAAAGTGGTGCTCGCGTTGGCGCTGCAAATTTATGTAATTAGTTTGCGGTGTTTGACCGTGCGAGAGTGTGTGTGTGTGTGTGTGTGTGTGTGTGTGTGAAAAATATTTTACTTTCCAGCTGCACTTAAGCTGTTGTTGTCAGTTTTTTTATACTCCTGCAACATGTTGCTACAGTGATTTTACTCCATATGATTGGTGATGGTATGTGTGGTGCCTTAGTGCATATCTTGGAACTAGTCCCTTAGTTTTTTAGATATCGCGCTAAACTTTCGCATACATTCTTTTTACGCCAAGAAACTGCTCATTTGTCGGAAGTGTCAATATCGGATCACTATAACATATAGCTGCCATACAAACTGAAGGATCAAAATTGTGTTCTTGTATGAAAAACTGTTTTATTTGACAAGATATCTTCAAGAAATTCGGCATAGATTATTTTCCAAATCAATGCCACAATATATGAAGAAATTTTTTGGATCGGACTATTATAGCATATAGCTGCCATACAAACTGTCCGATGAAAATTGTGTTCTGGTATGAAAAACTTTTCATTTGACAAGATATCTTTACGAAATTTAGCTTGAATTATTGTCAGGCGAGGCTACAAAATCTGATGAAATTTTCTGGATCAGACTACTATATCATATAGCTGCCATACAAACTGAACGATTAAAAACAAGTTCTTGTACGGAAACTGGTTTTCATTCAGAAATAGCTATATTCATGTTCAGTTAAATGCGAAGTTACTTCTAAAACAAATCTATAATGCTAAGTCTGCTTAACACTGCTTTACACCCTGTGCTCAGTAAAAAAAATTTCCAGGTTCGTGTCTTAAGTCTTTTATGCTTAGAACAGAATAATGGAATAAATATCAATGCTGAACAATTGCCGATAATTATTAACGTGGGGGACCTTTTTCTTTGCTTTTGTCAACATTTGTTGCTAATAGACCAGTGCCTAATATTTTAGAATGTCAATTGTTCAACTAGCAAAGCTAAACTATATTCTCTTAAATTGCTTAATATGCAATAATGTTGCTTCATTCCACGAAAAGCACTACTTCTATTAACAAATGATATATATTATAATACATAAACCCAGCTACTGCAACTTGCCTCAAGCGACCTGCTCTCCCATGACCACATATCGCCTCTAAGTGGCAATAGAAGTACATATTGTACATACAAACTTTTTGTTTTGTTTTGTATATATATGACGCAACCACTTTATCCAAAATTTATACCCCCAGCAGCTCGATTTGCTCAAATCTTCTAACCACTCATCACCATCATAGCCGTTTCTAATATGCATGTTGTCAGTTCGTAATGACTTTTTGTTTATCAATTATCTTGCGCTTCGTGATTGGTTTGCAGCGGCGCATGACTATTATAATCCTTAATTTAATAAAAGAACAGGTACTCCTACTTCTCCTCCAAACGTTTCTAATGCAATGTAAGGTTTTGCACGATATTTAAATATTGCTGCATTCATAATTGCTTCTTCTTGTCTGACCACTTGCAACTCAAACGCTGCTTACATATCAGCCGTCTCTAAGAGCCAAGCGTATGTCAAGCGTGCGCGCTCACAGCTGCTTTTATTTAGCTCTGCTGTGCGTTTGCATGCCAACATTTTGTTTAATTTTGATTTATGATTTCCGTTAAATAAATCCGTGAGCTGTCATCACAGCCTGTGGTTGGGTGTCTGAAAGCACCTGACTGTCGCTTCACTATTTTCTTTGAATTTGTCAAATTTGCATTTTGCTATGCATGTGTTGTTGTTTTTGCAATTGAATTTCCAAGACACGCAGGTTTTCTTAATTAATTTTTTGCAACATATAATGAATGCTATAAAAATGGTTGAATGAAATAGAACTTCCGAGTGAGGACAGATATTAGAGTAATCATATTTCATTCTAACAGCGTACTTTTTTAACGCAAATTAGATAAATTGATTAAGCAGACAAAAAAGACGTTAACTTAACGTTAACGTCGAAGCTATAATACCCTACACAGGTGCTTTTCTTATAGTATAAAAGCGTATAAAAGCATCGTTATCTTGATTTTGATCGGCCAGTTTGTAGGCCAGCTATATGCAATAGTTGTCCGATCAAGAAAATTTCTTCGGAGATTGTACCGTTATCTTGCACAATAATTCCAGTCAAAATTGGTGAAGATATATCATTTTATAAAAAAGTTTTTCATACAAGGACTGAATATTGATCGCTCACTTTATATGGCAGCTATATGCTATAGTTGTCCGATCTGAAAATTTTGTCCGGAGAATGTACCGTTACCTTTGACAATAATTCCTATTAAATTTCGTGAAGGTACATCTTTATATAAAAAAGTTTTTCATACAAAGACTGGATTTAGATCGTTCAGTTTATATGGCAGCTATATGCCTTACTAGTTCGATATCGCCTGTTTCGACATATGAGCAGCGTCTTGTGGTTAAAAGAACGTGTGCACAATTTCAGACTGATATCTCAAAAATTATTGACTAATTTGCATATTTACAAGCAGACCGAGAGACATTGCTAAATCGACTCAGCTCGTCATGCTGACCACTTATAGTATACATAATTAAGCCCTATAAAGTACTGACGTTTCCTTATGAGACTTACAAAGTTCGTGACAAACTGACTATACCCTGCTCAGGGTATAAATATGTGATATCTCTAAGGTCTTTAGAAAGTTTCAGTCAAAGCTTGTCTTGTTGTACTATTCAGCACATTGAAGGCGCCAACATTGTTGTGAGAAGCTTTTATGATCCGGATATATTAGTTTCTTCCTGTGACGTTGCTTTTAGTAATACTAAAATACTAATCATGCTTCTTCATCGTTTTTTTTTTTTTGGACGAAGTTTTCCTATCTTTTTTAGTAATTAGTAAGTTGACTATCTTTTTTAACTAAATTGTAATAAGGCTAAGATTTATGTAAAATATTATCGAGACATATCAGTATCTTCATGTGATGTTGCTTTGATCAATAGCCAGGTTTCAAACCCTCGTATATTGATCAAGCTTCTTCAAAGTGTTTTTCGAACTCCAGGAATACTGATTTCTTTAACAAAAGGGTCAACATTTGAGTGATCTTGTGAAAATACTATTCACATTTTGGAATAGAAATACATATTTAAGTATAATAATAATAAACGTAGAGTAACAAACCCGCTCGCTAAACCACTTTACACTTTACTTCATAACCATCCATCCAAGGTGTAAGCAATGTGGCTAATACTATTAGAGATTCAGTTCCTATAAAAACTAAAATAAAAATTAAATTTTCCAAACATTTTTTATAAATTTTTTTTTTTTCAAAAAATATGTTAGATATATTTTTCAACCAGCAACAAAAACAATAAAAATGTAAGGCAAAGTAAATATTCATTAAATAATATGGTGAATGAAAGCCTCAAGCGAAATCTGTCTCACAACCTGCCGTCTAACTAAGGCATCAACAGATCTGGCTTAGCTGACTGACAACATGAAAAGACAACAACAATAAACTAAAAATAATTACATTTGCGCCAGAAGGCGGTAAGAAAAAGCATTAACAACAACCCAGCTTGGTATGCAAATGGACGGGAATGCAAGAAAGTGCCGAGAAGAATGTATACAGAAGGAGGGCGAAAAAAGTAAATAAACAAGCAATTGTGCGGATGAGAAATTGCAAATGGTAAATAGTAAATTGCAAATTATATTGAGCGAACGTTGTGTTGCCACTGCAACCGCCACCGCCATCGCCACCGTTGCAAAGAGATGGAAATAATGAATCTGCGGCAGCGATGGGGTTTTTCCCATTGCTTGTTGGAATGTCGAGTGGCAATGTGGCAGTAGCATAAAACAACAATGCCAACAATGCGCAGATGATCAGCAAACACATGCGCTACGCCTACCAACGCACCAATATGATAAATTATGCACGAACACAAGCATGCGCACAGACGCAGCTAGACAAATATGTTTGGTATTTTCACTGCTGCAAGTACGCAACGGTCAGCATTTCGGCTGGCACAAAGCGAAAAGAGGGCAAAACCTAAGTGCGTTGGCAATCAGCGAGTCAGCAGTAAAGATCGCTGTGTTGCATGCCACTTGCGGTCACCGCATTTCGCAGACATGTTACGACTAACTGCAATTGTAGTATGAGTGTGCAACTAATAGCAACAGCAACAGCAATAACAACAGCTGCAATCAAGTGGTACTGTTTGTATGTTACAATGGACCGTTATTTAAAGGTTAATATCATTGTGGCATGAGCTAGTGGATGTATGCCACTGCAACGATGAACCGATGCACCGATGTCGATGCATTTTATAGCGAAAAGGTATATAAAAGTTAGAAAACACGCCATGTTGGTACTGCGTTGTCGTAAAAAACGCAGACAGTTGTTGTTGTTTAGCATTTATTGATGTACGGTTTCAAGAAATATGTGTGTTTTAAGTATTTACTAGCCTTATTAAAGATAAGTTCAGCAGTGTCTCTAAAAGTACACCTTAAAGTGTCATAAAATCGCAGTTTGCCATTTTTGTTTCAAAATATTGTACAGGTGGCAACTCTATTTTAAAATATGTATGTCTTTATAGCAAATACTTTCCGAATGCTTTCAGAAACACACAACTACAAATTTTTTTAAAATTTTTAGGTGGCAACGCTATACGAAAATATGCCTAAAATATACTTTCTTAATTTTTACTAGAATACTCCCAGTAATACTGTGTCGCTTTATACTCGACACGCATTTCAAACAATTTTCAATTTTACTTTCATCAATAGGTGGCAACGCTTTTGCAAAGAAAAATCTCTCAAAAATATGTCGTTAAATTTCGAATTTTTTTTAGGAACCCTTTACATACGACACACATTTTTCAATATTTTCAATATTATTTTTATCAATATGTGGCAACGTTATTGCAAAGCAAATTTTCTTAAAAAGATTTCCATAGTTCCAGACTTAATTTTCGAAATTCTTTTAGACACCCTTTACATACGGCACGCATTTTATACTATTTTCAATTCTACATTCATTAATAGGTGGCAACGCTATTGCAAAGCAAATGGTTAGAGCTACTCTATCATCTTTTGCAGATTTTCATAAAAATCTAGCATTTAGAATAGATTCTGTAATATTTTAAATTTTATTTTTTCCAACAGGTGGCAACTCCACTACAAAATATTTGTTAATTTGCAATTTTGAGTACATTTTTGTTTCACATGCATATAATTTAAATTTATTTAGTATGACAAGAAATCACTACACTTTCCTGTTGCAATTCGTTAAAAGCACCTAAGTCGATTTAGACCAATGGCTAAACTTTACTTACATTGTAACTTTAATGATGCCTTGAAAGCAGAAAATACAAATTAAGACAAAATACAGCTAAACCCTATACTTAAGCCTTCAGTAGTGGGGAATAAAAATATCACAATTTAAATCGACTTATGCTTTTTTATACAAAATCGTATACAAGAATTGCATGCAACTCAATCTCTCATAATGACTAAAAACAATGTACATTTATACATCAAGCAAGGGAGGTATTATCTTATATTGCATACAGACTGCACAGCAAAGTATATGTAAATGTGTGTGGCAACTACCAGACAACCCACTTGCAACAAGAACAAGCCTTGGGAGCCAAAAAGCTTGCTAATAACAAGTAAAATTAAAATTCCGCAAAACGTTTATTATACCAAAGAATTTCTCAAAGGCATTTTAGCAGACTTATATGGCTTAATATACAACACAGATACACATGCACACCGGCACGCACACACAAACATACAAAAGGTAGCTAAAAATATTTCACATGCCAAAAATACGACCACATTGTATGACAACCGCCAACGGCTGATATTGTAACCAGAAACCAGCAACAACAACAACAAATCCAATAACAACAGCAATGGTGGCAGCCACAACAAGTGTGCAACATGTGTCTAAGCTAATTTATTGTCCAGTCAACGATGCCCTTCAGCATCATTAACATTAAATCTATCAACTTTATAATGCAACAATGTCACAGCAACCAAGACAAAAACAAAACAAAAGCAAAAATAAAAGCAACAACAAGCGGCTATTTTTATAGTATGTTGCAACAGCATAATAACAAGATGAACACGTCGCTTGTTAGCACAGCGACAAGCCACAATAAAACGGCCATGCAACAAACGGCTGCGAAAAAAGAGAATGCAAAAATAAACAACAATAGCTGCCACAAACTACGCGCAGAGCGGCACTAGCAACGTGCAACATGCAGCAACATGCCAAACATGCGTAGTTGTCTTAGATGCCAAACGTAGCACGTTGATGCCACAAACAAAGCCTAGCAACCGGCCAGCACACAGCGCCCCCCAACCTGCTGCAGCGCTGGCGCGGCGCAGCACCGCAAGGTAAGCAGGCTGGCAAGCGAACAATGACGTTATTTAAAAATAATTATTGCGATGCCTTGATTTATTTACGCTGCAATGCCCGAGCGCTGGTTGCTGGACCAGTCTTTGTCAGCAGCTGCTGTTGTTGTTGTTTTTGTACTGCTAAGCGAGTTCTGCTCTGCGCTTCTAACGCCAGCACGGCGCATTTTTACCGCACTGCCGCTTGCAGTAGTTGTTGTTGCTTTTGTTACGCTCTCCAAAAGTGATTTTGGCGCACGTTAGACGTCAGTTGCAAGTCGGAAATGGCACAGCCGTCGTCGTCGTCGGCATCGTCGTGGCCGCAACGAGCGCGCAGGTGACGAAGCCTGTTGTACGCTTACAAAGCTGGCTTTGGTGCCGCGCCGTTGTTGCAGCACTGGTTGTTGACAGCGACTTTCGTGCAACTACTTGCAACATGCTGCTGGCGCGGAATGGCTGTTGCATAGAAATTAATTAACTGTATTATGTGGCAGGTTAGCATCCCAGCGTTGAACACGCTCTTGCGACGCCAAGCAGATTGTGCCTTGCTGCCGCTTATGTACATATGTATGTGTTGCATGCGGCACGTTAATCGCTTAAATGCCATCAGCTGCAGCATATGAGCGAACTGCTGATACCACAATTCGATGCAGTATTTATTGCACACATTGTCAGCTTATGCGCCGGCATAAGAAACTTGTAAAACACTTGCCTTTCCGCGGGCGACGCTGCGCCTACACGATGTTGCCTTGCCAGCCGCGGGCCACTTTCAGCGCTGTGTGACGTGCTTATGATGGGAATGACAGCTGTGTGTTTTGTTGCACACAAACGCACACTTACAGGCGACATACACACACATACATGTGCGCAGGCGTGTGTGTGCCGGCAATCATTTCTCGGAAGCATTGTAATTGCGCGCCGTACAACACGGCTTCCATCGCTCGGCGCTCGCCGCTCAGCTGCCCATTTGCGTCCACGCGCAGCTTCATATGTTCAAATGCAACCGCACACATTCATAAACCTTTTAGAAGCTGCGCCTTGGTGCTTCTCGCACCGCGCGCCATGCAACGCCGCGCGTTGACGTTTGAAATTGTGACATAAATGCAAAAATATTGTCGAGAAATTATAAGGTAGTTAGCATTTGAGAGGTGGCATTAATTTAATACCAGCACAGATGCTGTCACGGATTAGACCGCGTCTTCAGCCGGCTAGCTGGCTGGCTGACTGGCTGCAAGGGCTAGCCAGTCTCGCTACGCGCATGCGGTAGTAGCCGCGTTAATGGCGTATTCCCTTTCGTGGCATCGCAACTTAAACGCGCTGCGCCAAGGGATTGCTTGCTGCTGATCTCTAGTTGTGATTGCTATTGGCCATATTTATAATCAAAGTGTCGTTAGTGTAATGCATTGCAGATATAAACGATATACGCTTTGCCACATGAGTTGTGGCTGTGGCAGTGCCGGTTGCATGGCTGATTTTGCGCGTCATAAGCATGTGATAAAGCACTGACAGTATATTTAAGATAATGATACGCATCTGGGTAATTTAAAGCTTTCGCTTATTTCGTATTAGAAAGGCAGGAAAATGTTTGAAGAACGTGTAGCTGTACGTGAGCTCCGCTATAGCAGGGACGCTGTGGAACGCGCACATATTTAAAGAGATAGGAATGGTCTAAGTATAACTATATAAAGATTAATCTATGATCATTTAAAGCGTCTGCATATTAATTAGGTATCGGCAATTTTATTGCGATAAGATATAACAACAGACTTAAGTGCATTTTATGTCATGGTTTATTTCAATTTACTTAATGCGAGTATTAAGATAAGTTGCGTTGTGTTTAAGTACGTTGATATGAACACCTTAAAGGATAAGAGAGTACGAAAAGCTAGTTTTTTGCATGAGCTGCGCCGCCCCTTTATATAAAAAATTCAGATTGGCATAATAATCTTGCAACTTCAACTAAGAACCTTTATTTGTAGAACTTAAAACACCTTAACCCGCAAACCTTGAAGTTTCAGAATTATCCTTACTCTCTCACAAACAACGCAAGTTGTTATAAAGTATTCATTCTCAGTATTATCAGGGTCTATGAAAAACTATGAAAGTTGCAAAAAATCGCTTTTTAATCCTTTTGGCAATATTTCAGACACAATGTGTCAAAAAAGTAAAATAATTCAGAAGATCGATATCACCTCTAGGGAGCAAAACATATCGTAAATCGTAATCGTATATTTGTATTGTAGTAATATCGAATATTTGAAATATCGTATTTTTGTAATATCGCAACGAAAATTTTTGGACATAATTTCGACCTTGCCACGAGAATTCGTAAAAGTTTTTTATTTATATACATATTTTTTTTTTCAAATAATAAACTCTATTCCAAAATAATGCATACGTATGTATATGTATATACATATAAAAATAATTGAAAATTATCCGAATTCTTACAGAAACTTCAACTCGCACAACTTATGGCTGTTTTTTACTTTTTCTGTAGGATTGGCAATCGCTATACGAAAATAGGTTTAAAGAATATAAAAATAACAGCAAATTAGACGAATTCTTCAAGAAACGTCAACACGCACAATTTATGATAGTTTTTTTTCATTTTTATGTAGGTGGCAACGCTATAAGAAAATAATTATAAAAATATATAAAAATAACAGAATTTACTCAAATTCTTTCAGAAACGTCAACACGCATAATTTGTGGAAGTTTTTTTACTTTTTCTGTGGGTGGCAACGTTATACGAAAACTGCTATAAAAAAATATAAAAATACCAAAAAATTACACGAATTCTTTCGGAATTTTCAGCACACACAACTTATGGAATTTTTTTACTTTTTCTGTAGGTGGCAACGCCACAGAAAATAGTTATAAAAAAATTAGACTTTCAGTAATCCGTTCAGCAACGCTTTACCTTCTGCATTTTGTTAACTTTCCAATGTTTTTATTAATAGGTGGCAACACTATTGCAAAATTTAAAATTTACTTTACTTATTTTCTTCAAACATTTTCAAAAATCAGAGTGTAAAACACGTTATAATATTTCTCATTTAAATATTTTCAACAGGTGGCAACTCCACAACAAAAATATAGTTAAATTAATATGCATATTTTTTTATTGAATTTGATAGGACTAACACTCACAACACTTATTTACAGCAATTTGTTAAAAGAGCTTAAATCGACTTAAGTTAATTAAAAAAAAATTCGATCTTTTGACAAAAACTCCAAAGTTTAGAAGTTTGTCACGACTTGAGAAGAAATAAATTTTGATCTTTCTACAAAACCTCAGAAGTTTGGAAGTTTTTAAAGCCTTGTGTATGGGCTGGTGGTCCGAAATGTTTCAAAAAGAGGTTGGTGTGTAGCAAGTACTACCTCCAAGGAAGAAAAGTATAGAACGCTTAATCCAATGGTTAGCTTACCATGCACTTCTTCTAAGCTTTCGCTGAAATGGCTTTCAATGAAATTTAGTTATATCGGATTCGGCTAACTTCTGTAGCGCCATTCATTACATTGTTGGATAGTTTAGTCTCGTCACCAGCAATGATGCTTTTGGAAAATGCAGGCACCTTAGCGTAATTGTCAAACTTCTATTATGCCTCCTCTACTCGACGTCGATTTTGCATAAGATTCAGGTATTTTGATACGAATCCAGCATTAATACCCAAAATATAACCGCTTCATATCCAAAATATTCACCAAAATGTACTGAGTCCTGATATCCTCCAAAATCTCTCCCTGACGCTAACAGACGAAACAAAACCACTATTGCCATCATAAATAATACAGAATTAGATTAACAATTATTTTGATAAACAGCAACAACAACACCAGCTGGACCACATGCCACTCCTTCTGTAATCACATCTTCCAAGCAAATTTCATAATTTAATTTTTTATCGCAACACTTCTCCGCCAATTTGTGCTACAGTTAGCGCAATTAGCAAACACAATGTCTGACATGCCACAAAAATTAAACCAAAACTAATTTTCAAGTAATAAAAACCACAAAATGAGTACGAAAATTCGCCAATAATATCTCGGCATACAATCGCCGAAATCACAACAATCGGCCAGCGAACGCTGCGGTCAACGAGGCGGCAAGCATGCCAGCAAAGCAGAGTCAGCGATCCACTCCACCAGGCAGGCAGACAACAAACAAGCGGCTAATCGAACGGCCACGCCAGGCCACACCACATGCCCTCGCTTGCACTCTGCGCCCACGCCAATGAATTTTAATTGAAAATTTTCCGATAAAAAAGCAATTGAGCCACCCACAATTTGCAGGTTAGGCGAAGCGCACAAATTTGGCAAGACAAAGAACGAGAGAGCGAAAGAAAAAAAACTGTGGCTTAACTGTTATATAACGTACTTAATCGCAGCGATAATAATACCAGCAACAACAATAACAATGCTAAGCAATCAAAATGAACAAATAGGAGGCTGTAACAGGGTAAAAGGGGCGCAGAGTGGGAATAACAAGTGGAGAGAAGTTCAACAACAACACAAACGAATAACTATTCGATCATTATCCAAGTCCGAGCCACCTTTCGCTGACCAACAAAAAATAACAGTAAAAAATAAATAATATTAGCACTGAAATGGAGTAAGATACACATACACACATACACACAAACAAGTACAGCAACAAACTTTTATACAATAAATAATCGCCAAGCAAATAAGCGAATTGGGCGCCAAATTGAAAATTTCTCATTTCTCGACCAAAACCAAAACTAACAACAACAACCGTTATTTATTAAATATGTAATAGACGACGGCAGCAACAACACTAATAATAATACTGCAGCAAGTTGGCAGGGTTGCAGTTGCTGCAACCGAAAATTCGACCGTCTTTGTTGCATTGCAGACACACACACACTCATACCTCTGCATACGAGTGTATGAGTAGGCAAGCATTTTTTGTCTTGCCGCAAAATTTTCAACTTTCGTGAAAGTCACGTTTGTTCGGTGGCGTGGTGCAGGAGTGTGCTTTATGCCTTTCGTAACAGTTGCAAAAGCCATTACTCTTAACTTAACTGTTTGTAGTTGTTGTAATTTGTTTCTTTTTTTTGCTATTATTCTATTTTGTTTTGTTGTTTTTTGCATTTTTTATTGTTTGTTTTCGCCAATTTTGATATTTGTTGTTGTTGTTGCAATTGTTTTTCTTGTTGTTTGCGCAATAGTTGCAACATGTTACTGCGCTATTTTAAATTGCTTTGATTAGCAACGCTGCAAGCCAAATAGAGATCTTATTATGTCCGCTGGCATGCTGCCACCAAGCTGTAGGAGTCAGTTGAGTTGCCAGCTACGAGTATTACATAAAATCATTTTCTTATATAATTTGATAAGCATGAAAATTGCTGATCGACCATGAAAATCCATTAGTTGCATTTATTTGCAATGTTTCTACATTCTACAATTATGTAACCGTTTCCAATATTATTTCTTTTTTTGGTTTTGTTGCTTTTTTTTTTGCTCTTTTTGACAATGCGATGGGTGGTGCCTTCTGGCGCGTGTTGTGGTGATTAGTATGAAATATGGTGGACGTAGCAAATTTGGAAAAATAATGGAGGGAAAATGTCTGCTAATTGATCATGAAATATTTCGAGTGATTTGCTCTTCATATTTATTTATTGGGAGTTGTCAGTGAAGCTTTTGATTGGGTATAAAAGACTTAAGAAACGAACTTGAACAAACTAAGCAACGCAATTCAATTTAAAAAAAAATTAAGTTACAATAAATAAAAAATATATAAGCAATAGAAGCACTAATATACAAAACTTAAGACACAAAAAAATCAATTTTTAATACAAAAAAATCTCAAACACAACATTTTGATAAAAGGATAAATAAAACAGATGGAAAAAATATCTGAAATAACATAAAAAATTGAAAGAATATTAAATGTTAAATAAAAACAGAAGTTAAACATGTTCAAAACATTTAAAAAATAAGACAAAAAATATTAAATACAATATAAACTAAAAATTCGAATAACAAAATAAGTTAATAAGAAAAAGTTATTGCATAGGAAAATAGTGATAAAAATAATATTTATAAATAAATAAAAAAAATATTAAAAATAATAATATAAATATTAAACTAATAAGAATATTAAGAATATTAAAAAACAAAAAAAAATACAAAAGAAATTAGCATTATAATAACAATAAAATCATTAAAAAAGATATTATAAAATAATTCTTTGGTACATAAAAATAAATTACATTGCAATATTTTCGCTGCAGAATCGTTACTATTTAAAACAGTCAAAAAGTACAGTGTTACCACCCTTTTATAAATATTTCAATTCAATTTAATTTTGATATAAAAAACTATATAAAAAGCTATTAAATTAAAGAGGTTTGAAAAGCTGACAATCGAAAAAATCTTATGAAAAGGGTTGCCACTTGTTTGAAAATTGTATGCAAGTATATAAAAAATGTGAATAAAATGTTGAAATTTGGCACACTTAAGGCTTAAATAAAGCGCTTTAAAAAGATTCTAATAAAAAAATATTTGTAAGCAAGGCTGCCAGCTGTTCCAAAAATGTTGGAGAATAAATTTTAAAAAGATAAAATGGCTCAAATATTTCAATACAGAAACTAAATGAGAAAAAATTGAGAAATCAAAGAACAAAATTTTTTTTAAATTTTAAGTAGTTTCCATAAAATAAAGTCACCGATTATGAGTTATATTTTTTCAAATTTTGTACAAAAAAAAATATTTTCCAAAAGAAAGTACTTCAATTATGTAATATTTAAAGCTTTATTTTCAATTAATTTTCATCGATATTTGTATCGATTATTTTCATCGATTTTTATCGATAACTTGGAATGAAGTAATTCAATATACATTGTATATAATAGAATAAATCGACTTCTGATTTTTAAAAACTTTTAATTTGGTATAGTTTCCATGAAATAAATTCACTGAATATAAATAATATTTTCTAATTAAATTTAAAAAAATATATTTTCCAAAAGAAAGTACATAACTCAAATATTATTTATAGGTTTATATTCGACTAGTTTTCATCGATATTTGTATCGATTTTCATCGATAACTTAAAATCAATTAACTGAATACAGTGTACATATTTAATAAATAAATTTTGATTTTGAAAAGATATGTAAAAAAATAAATTGCCATATTTAAAAAAAATAAATAATTTCTAAATATCTTTATCATATAAAAAAATGAGATATATGTATTCATTACGCTGTGGACTTAAAAAACATTTTTAAGAATTAATTTATGTTTATTGTCTTGAAGCAATCGATTAATTCTCGTCGTTATTTTTATCGATTTTTATCGATAACTCGAATGAAATAATTTTGAGTTTGAAAAAAAAAAAATGTAAACAAATTTTAATAAAATGTTACATTTTTAAAAGTAAATAACTTATATATACACATGCATATGTATATGACAATGTGGACTTCAAAGACACTAATTAATTTATATCAAATATTAACAAAAAAAAAACAATCAGAAAAAAATTTCAAATAAAAATTTGGCATCAAATTTGGCTAAAGAATTTTTTCCAGGCTTGGCTAAGCATTTTTCAAAAATTAAAAAAATTTTAATCTACTTATGTTCCAAACTCATAAACCTACTTATCAAATAATATTGACCCCAACCACTTCCAAACAAAAATGTTCAGTAGTTTTTTTGATGCAGCATAACAAGGCAAAGGAATTTTAATAACAAAAAACACGAAAGAAATCATTAAAAAGCATTCTTCGCAGCCAATTAAACACGCCCAGAAAGAACCGCCGAATTCTGCGAAAATCCAGAAAGCAAATTACGCCAAAAATTACCGAAAATCCAAACTTGTTTCACACAAATGTGCAGCCATTAAAGGGCTCTGCTGCTTAATTTATGTCATTAAGGCAGCAATGCGCGGTTTATATACGTATTAGAGGTTGTGGCAACAACAGCAAATACATACAAACATGCATGTGTATGAATGCGCATAAAGGAAAGAAGTAAGCGCAACAACATAATTGCTGAGAAGAATAAAAGGGCGCACAGAAAGTACTTTTTGGCAACGATGCTTGTATGCTTGTATGTGTGTATGTATGCAGCGTTTTGATAAAGACATAGAAGCATCTTTATTACGGCGAAATTGCTGATTGCACAGCATGGGAGCATTTGGCAACTCATATCTGGCAATAAAGCAGCAAATAAAATTGGAAGTGCATTCTTGACCAAAAAAATGCGAAATTAACGACAAAAACGAGAAAAGATTGGCTACCGAGAAAGGAGTACGTTGATAGCAGAATAATTCCAAGCAATTTTCCCTTTAAAAACATGGTTTTGGCATATTTTTTTGGGTGGAGGAAATGTATCTATTTAATCATCTTTTTGAATATTTTGCTCCTATCTCTTCTGCTGTTAGAGGAATGTATACTATGTACAGCGAATATTTGTCTGAAATTTGATGATATTCTCGAAAAAGTTGGAAAATATCTCTAAAAAGCATCGAGCCCCAATAGTAGATAACACAAAAACGTGTATTTTTTCTAGTTGATTCAAAAAGAAATTCCATCAAACAATTCAAAACTACGTGATCGACTATTTTGCATCGATTATTTTCATCGATTTTTATCGATAATTTTCTTCGATAAAAAATGTTGTTAAATAACATTGCTTGTGTTAATAGCGAAGTTCATCTGTAAACGAAAAAAATTGGAATAAATCCCAACAAGCATCGGGCCCGTATAGTTGGTAATAAAAAAAGACGCGTTTTTGTTGTTATTATATTTTTTCTAGCTTTTTCAAAAAGACATTTCTGCAAATAATCGACATTTAAAACTTTGTGGTCGGCTTTTTTGCATCGATATGTGTATCGATAAATTTTTCGATTTTTACCGATAATTTTCATAGTTTTTTATCGATGTATTTTGATTAAAAAATGTTTTTAAATAGCTTTGCTTGTTTTAATAAAGAAGTTCATCTGTGCTGACATTCAATGTTGACTCTGGTTAATTTCATAGATTATTCACAAAAATTCTAAATTACCAAAATTATTGCAATGCATCATTTTATGGGTTAGTTTTTTTTTAACATAATACGACATTTTTCAAAGAAGCCGCTTGAATATTTAACCTCAACTACAGTAATCCGCACCAAATTTCGTGAAGATCTCCAAATAAAAGTTTTCCATACAAGGAACTGATTTTGATCGTTGAGTTTGTATGGCAGCTATATGTTATATAAGTCCGATATAAAAAACTTGTTTGGATATTGCAGCTTTGCTGTCGGCAATAACACATGCCAAATTTCGTGGAGATATCTTGTCAAATGAAAAAGTTTTACATACAAGCACTTGGATCCGATTATGAAGTTTGTATGACAACTATATGCTATAGTGATCCGGTATTGATCGTTCCGACATATGAGCAGCTTCTTGTGAAGAAAAAGGCGTATACTAAATTTCAAGTCGATATCACAAAACCTCAGGTACTAAGTCGCGTATATATAGACAGAGAGCCTACAGGATGTTGCACCTTCGCGGCAAACTTAATATACCCTGTTCAGGTTATAAATTTATATTCATATATCTAAGTGTTTCAAATTTCCTTGAATAACGGTCTTTCTTACCACTACTTCCTTTTATGTTTTATAATATGAGTTTAGCACCCTGTATTTCTCTTTTTTTACAAGTTACTTCACTCACTTTTCCATTTTCATATAATAAGAGATCACTTTTAGCGGGCATTTCAAACATGAAATCCCCCAACAACAACAGCAAGTTGTCTATTTACTACACACCAAGCGTGTGGCGGCTGGCAGCTGTCGCCGCACCTTCTGTGCATTGCAAGATTGATTATTATTTTATATCTTATTTCATTGGATTTGCTCGGTTTCCATTATGTTTGCTATTTTTGCACACTTGTCCTAAACGTGTTGCAACACATAAATCTCACCTGCCGCACATTGCGTGCCACACCGCAGGGCAAAAGGAAGCGGAAGCAAAAGACAGTGGCGCGCAGGCGCAAAGTGCGAACACACCTGCCGCAGCGTTGCACCGATTCAACTAAAGTAGAAAGTCAATGCCAGCTCATTCATAAACACACACACACACACACAAACGCATGCATGCGCGCATATGCAGCCAGCGCTTGCCTAACGAGCGACAGAGTGTTGGCATCTTGCGCCAAACTAATATTTCATGGCTGCCATCAAGCGACTCTGTTTTTGTTGTTGCGTTGCTATTGCTATTTCTGTTGCAGCTGCAATTGTGATGTTGTAAAGCAATTGATCACAACACTTGTTGCACGATCGGCTGCAAGCAGACGCAATAGAAAAGGAAGCTTTTAATGCTTGCGAGCAGCGCAGGCGCGCGGCATTTGGAGCAGGCACACACACACACACATAGCCACTCAAATGCTCGTTATTAAACAAAATCAATAAATTATAAGGCAGCGCGAAAGTCTGTATGTCTGCGCATGCGCGTTTATATCATGTTGCAAGCTGTACGTTTGCTTTATGCAACGGTGTTGTTGCAGTATTGCAACATTGCACTTGTAGGTTGTTGTTATTGCTGCGCCAGTATTTTATATGCGCATAATGATTAACTGAGACATTTTGAGCGCGCTGACCTGCCGGGCATGCCGTTTCAACTGGTGCGCGCGCGCACACACACTCACACACTCATCTATAAAAGCAGTAAATACAAACATACATACACGCATATATGTACTTGTATAAAAATTCAATTCATCTTAAACGGAGGCGGCTAGGAATTTTTCATATGAAGCGCGCGCGTGTTGCATGCAATATGCTTGCCACATATCGTAGCATGTGTCAAAATATAATTGGCTGCGAGCGAGACGCTTGTAAATGCGAAATAATATTGAACCTAATGATAATTGCTTTGTCCGGCAGCGCGTTGCGCCGGCGCTGTGGCCACGGCGCGGGGGTGCTGCAAAATTATAAAAGAAACTGAGGAGATCAAGTGATAAAGTAACGAAAAAGATTGCAAAAAATAAAAAAAATTGTGTAGAAAAGTTCCAACTCAGCTAAACAAACAGCGAACGGTTAACGCTCTGTGCGCATGCGCTTGGCTCGCGGTAAACGCCGCCTACCAGCTGTCTGCTGAATTGCAAATAAATCATTACAAATTCACACCTCAGCCATCAGCACCGCAATTATACTCAACTGTAGCCTGTACTTTGTTGCGCCATCCAGCTGAGCGATTTACAAACGGACAACAGAGCGTTGCGAATTGTGCGCATGCGCCACATGCTTTTCAAATTATTACTGTTGTTTTATTATTTTATTATTCTAAGCGTGGCAAAATTATTCACTTAGCTTTTAAACTATAAATCACGCGAAAATAGCAAGAAGTTCATGTTATAGGCACTATGCTGCTTTTTGTTAGAGATGTGAGCATAGAAGATGTCTTAGAGGTGTTAGTTTTTAAGACCTTTCTAGCCATTAACTAGCTTGATTTCACGTTGCATAGGTACTGATATAATACTCAATTTTTTTCGATTAATTTATTATCGATAATATCCGATTTTAAAAATTAGTACTTTGATTTGTATTTCATTGATTTATTTAAGGTATTTATGTGATTATGTGGTACTAAATTATTTTTTTTATTATTTTTCGATCATTTTATTATCGATAACTTACGAATTTTGTGTTTCGATTTGTTTAAGCGATTTATGTACTAGGATAATAATCATTTTTTATATTTTTCGATTATTTGATTATCGATAAATGCCAACTTTAAAACTTTATTTTTCGATTTGTTTTTTTTTTTTACTGATGGGTTTAAACGATTTATGTATTAGCATAATACTCAATTTTTATTTTTTTTCGATTATTTTATTATCGACATATTAAGAGTTTTGTGTTTCGATTAGTTTTTTTTTATTGTTTTGCTTAAGCGGTTTATGTACTAGTATAATAATAATTTTTTTATACTTTTTGATTATTTTATTATCAATAAATTTCAATTTTGAAAATTTTGTTTTCCGATTTGTGTTTTTTTATGGATTTGTTTAAGCGCTTTATGTACTAGTATAATAATATTTTTTTTTATATTTTTCAATTATTTGATTATCGATAAATTCCAACTTCAAAAATTTTGTTTTTCGATCTGTTTTTTTATGGATTTCATTAAAAGATTTATGTTGTTTCCCCTTTACGGCAAATTATCGATTTATATTTTAGAGCACGATATATTTTTATCGACTTTTTCAAAACTTTCGTTACGTTGCAGAAATTATCATATTTTTTGCTTCCACTTGTAGACAAATTCCATTGAAATTCCAAAAATAAATTTCAATTTTAGTAAATAATTCACTGAATTTATTTTTTGAACTTTTAGCAATTTTAAATGAACAAATTATGCCAGAAAATTTGTAGTCGTGATCATTCCCTTAATTTTTTAATTAGCTAGTAATTTTAAATTTAGCAGTCACAGTAAAGTGATTTTTTTAATGTATTTCCGATTATTGTCATCGATAATTTTATCGATTATTTTTAATCGACTTTTATCAACAAATTTTATCGATGAATTCTATCGATACATTTTACCACTAAAAATGATTGTACAAGTAATTACTTGTTTAAATATGTAAAAATATATTTTCCGTCTTGCACGCTAACCTAAACATTGTTAGATCTCATAAATTATTTACCAAAATTCTAAATTACTTAAATAAATATGCTCTAATCGTTTTACAAATTAGTTTTTTTAAGTAATAAATCATTTATCAAACATATCAGCTGAACCTTAATTAATGGCATGCCTATAAATCAGTGATCTACGAGTATGATGAATACTAATCAAGAACGATAAACAAGGAAAAAATTATTTATAACCATTAAACGATTTTGATGAAGAATATAATGTAGATACATACAAAAACTTGTATGAGTATTCATATTAATGCATACATATGTAGGTACTATAGAAACATATTTTTTTTCATTTCTGCTGCTTAGAAATATATTTCACGGCTAATTACACAACTGCTTTCACAAATGTTCTAATAATAATAAAAATTATATTTTTTTGCTCTACAAAATGTTTCAACTTGTCTCGCTCTTAATAAGTTCTCTACAAGCATGAATAATTGACAAACAGTCACTTGCCAGCGTGATTTCCATGATTTTTGTTTGATTTATCGATTTTTGTCTAGATATTTCGACACAATACATAATAGGTTCGTGCTTTGCCTAATTGCAGACTCAAATAGAATTGAGATTTCGACTGTGATTAAGTAATTGCGGCGAACTATTAATGCCATATTGACTAATTATCAGTCATGCGTCAATTTTGCACAAACCAAAAGTAGTCCAAATGGTTCTTTGGTAAAATAAATCAATAGCGATCTGAACAAAGTAAATTTTCTTGATAATAAAAAATAAAAATAAAAAAATAAAAAAAAAATAAAAAAAAAAAAAATAAAAAAAATAAAAAAAAATAATAAAAATAAAAAAAATAAAAAAAATAAAAAATAAAAAAAATAAAAAAATAAAAAAAATTAAAAATTTAAAAAAAATAAAAAAGAAATAAAAAAATATAAAAAACAAATTAAAAATATACCACAAATGGGTTTGAGATTTATTTAATTAAAAAAAAATTATACAGCGGATTTTTCTCTAAATTAAAATATTTTGAATAAATCGCTTTAAAAAAATTTAAGTGTTTAAATAAAGTTATCTGCATAGAAAAAGTTGTTATCATATCTTTATTATGTGTTCCTTCTTTTACTATAAAATCATAATCTCGTTCAAAATAATATATTATATTAAAATGTATTTTTTTGGTTCAAGTAATTATGTGAACACGCCAAAAGGTAGGCAACAAATTTTTGATGAGAGGTATTTTGGGGGAAATAAGGGAAGAGACTAGCATTTATGGAGTGTCAACTGAGCAACTTATGAAATAAAATTTGTTTAATGCCACTACAACAACAAAAGGGACGCTATTGATAACAATTTTTTAATATTAAAAAATATTAAAGCATAGTTTTTGGCGTGCTATTTTGGAATGTAAAAGGAAATATTAATATTCAACGCGTAAAAATCTTCCAAAATATTCTATATACTTGGTTAATTAAAAAAACAAAAATCAATTTCAATACTGGTTCCAACAGGAAGGATGAGCTTAATTGAGGCAACCCTGACTTTGCTAAAGCTATAAAGTTATGCATGCCAAAGCCGCTGCGTTTCTCAGTCACGCATAACGATTGCATAATTGAAAGCGATCGGCGAATATGATATGAGATCAACTATAACTGCAACAAGCACCAACAACAAAGTGAAGTCATTCGCAATTTAATTCAATTTAAAATGCTTGTATGTGTGCGTGTATGTGTGTGTATGTACGCCACAATTGCGTGTTAAAATCCAGCTACTAAAGATGCGGAAATGTTTTGCGTTAAGAAAAAGCAACGCCTTCTTTCAAACCCCATCTAATCTAATTAAATTGCATGCGAACGAGTTGCAACGACAACAACAAAATGTGCGCAATTTCTTCACAAGGATTACGAATCACGTTCGAACCAATTGATGAACGTTAGATACATATGGATGGCTCTCGTTGTGCTGACAACATTGTTGAATATCGCTGAGTGATCGACTTTTTCAAGGCGCCTGTGTGCAAGGAGCCGCCGTAGAGATTAGCATGCAGTGCGCATGCGCGCCACACTCAACGAATTCGAATGCTGCGCAGCCGCGTCTACCATAACAAAGTGGTAGTGGCAAGCGTGGCGGCAGCGCTAATGATGTTGTTGGCTGCATTGGCATTGGCAAAATTGCGCAATAAGATTATTGTTGTTGTTTTATTTTTTGCTATTTTTCAAATTTCTTTCGCGTTATTGCGTTTGCGTGCGCCGCATTCATTTGATTTGTTGCGCATGCGCAGCCGCAGTCGCAGCCACATACCTAAATCATGCCACGTAGTGATTATGCGCGCTTCCGTTATTCGAATGTTGTACACATGCTGCTACAGCAGCATCAGCCACCACCACCACAAACACCAGAACCACAAGCGGTCATCAATGGCAATTTGTATCGTGGGTTGTGTTACAATTTGTGCCTTGTTTTTGTTGCTGCTTTGTATTGTTTTTGTTTATTACATAAAATGGGCGGGTGTTTGCGTTCATTCGTGTCGGCAGGACGATTGACTGAGCGGTCTCGTCCATTGCGTGCACGCTTCGACGCTCCACTACCACATATACAACTAGACAAGCTAACAACAAAGTAACGGTATTTGCAGACTGCTTTATAATTAACTCGAAATTAGTTGCGCGTACAATGTTTCTGTTGCTGTTATTTGTTGTTGTTTACGTTTACGTGTGAACTGGTAGTCAATAGCTCGGTTCAATCACAACAAGCCAGCCGGTCTGACGGTCAGCAGCAAAATAAGTTGTACGCACGCAACAAATTGTGGCTGACACTGTAATTTGCGATTTTCTTAGCTGTTTGTGTTGTACGATTCTGTTTCCTGTTTTTGAACGTGCATGTGTACCTATTTTTTAGGGTACTACTAATGGCAGAATAATAACTGTTTGAGCAATATTTTTTATTACTTCTTAAAACTGAAAAAATTCACCGATAGCGACCAAAGAAGACAAAAATATAAATTAATTTGTTTTTTTTTCTTTAATATTTCAAATATTGCAATTCGATATATTTTTCTTCTCATATTTATCGAAACGGTTATCGATTTCTTTACTTAATCGTTTATTTGCCTATAGACATGTCTTGCACAAAAATTATTAAAATTCGTAGTTTTCAATTTTTCGATTATCTATATGTTATCGATAATTTTCTTTTTCTAAAAATGTTTACATGTCTGAACGCTAATTTGCTATAACTACATGCGACCGTGAAATAATTAATGTGCTGCTTTAAAAACTATCGATTTTTTCGCTAACTGAAAATCGATTAATTAATATTTTCTCGTTATTTCAATTTTGCAATTCATAGAAATTTAGCTATTGTAAACAACACCTGTCTCAAGAGTAAGTATTTACATATATATATAGATAAATTATTATATACATATGTATGTATGTGCCTTGTACAAAAAAGAATTTTAGTCGAAATTCGTAGTTTTCACTTTTTCGATTATATTTTATCGATAATTTTCTTTTTTTTATAAAGTTTGTTACATCTTTGACGTTAATTTGCTATAACTACATACGATCATGAAATAATTAATATGTTGCAATAAAAAATGTCGATATATCGATTTTTTCGATAACTTGAAATCGATAAATTAATATTTTTTTCGTTATTACGATTTTACAAGTTATGGAACTTTAGATAATATCTTTGAATAATATCTCTCTCAAGAGCAAAATATTCTATTAGCTATTAGTACGATAGGGGTACATTCACATTGTGTTACTCTAAACTCTTTAACACCGAGAATTTTGTAGACAATAATGCTCATTTGCAGTATAACCATTTTCGTTCTAAATAATAGTAATTGTGCTTAAGTAAGTAAGTCTCTTAAGATAAAACCCAATAATTACAAAAATCGATAACTTTATTACTTGTTCATATCTAAAAACATCATATCAGCACTTTACATACATAAAGAATGGCTGAAAAATTGGTATTTTTATTGAAAAATTTAGAATGTACCCGAACAATAAACAAATGCGATACACAATACATATTTGTGCCGCAAATTCGATAACTATTACCGATATATTTAAATAAAATGTTATTAATTATCGATATATTATCAAAAAAACATCAAAAATAAAAAACTAAAAGACCATGTGCAAGATATCGATAAACAGTTCTATCGATAAACGAGTGTGTTGATAAACGATTATATCGATAATCGATTGAATTGATAAACGATATATCAAATTTAGTAATTTTTCACACTTGTATATTTTTAGTAATTTTGCATAAATCGAACACTTACCACCAACATTATTACATGGTTAAAAAGTCAGTAATTATGTTGAAAGGTTAACATAAATAAATCTAAAAACCTATAAATAAGTTAAAATCCAATCAAGATTAAAAACAAATCGTTAAAAATGAAAAAACAAATAGTCCGAAAAATCGATAAACCGATAACTCGATTAAATTTTACAGCACTGTAAAAACAAACATAAATAAATCGCAAAACCGATAAATTTAAAAAAAACCAATCGATATTAAAAAAATCTTCAAATATGAAAGAACTCTATAAATCGATAAACTGATAACCCGATAAAATTGTAAAGCATCATAAATATAAACATAAATATATCGAAAAACCGATAAATAGATAAAAATCTAATGAAAATAAAAAATGAAAAAAAATCGATAAACCGATAACTCGATAAAATTTTAAATCATCGTAAATTATAAATATGGTGATGGATAATTTTAACATAGTCGGAAGAATAAAAATATGTTACCCTCGTAAATCGATAAATATTTAATTTTAATTAAATAAATAAGCCCACCAACATAGCTTACAAATTTTAAAGCTATAGAAAATTTATGACATATCGAAATCGATAATTTTGCGAAAGCGCACAGTAAAGAATAAATATTTTTATAACAAAAAAATAGTTATTAAAAAAAGTTAACAAAATAATTCATAACAAAAACTTGTTAAAAAAATCGTTCTAAAAACTGTTAATTTTTTTGAGTTCAGCTTGCGAGAATAACACATAACAATGACTTTTGACTTCGTTACACTAACTCCAGAAACCCAAAATGCTCGCATGTTGATCCATTAAAAGCAATCGGCCTACACACTCATAGAATTTTATGCGCTCCTCAAAGTGAATGCTATCGCCCATCTTTGGACTGAGGTCTTTCGCACAACAACCTCGGTACCTGTTAGACAATAAGCAATGCAGTACATTTTTTAAATCTACACACACAAACACACTCCCAAACAAATACAGATATGTATGTATGTATAAACACCTCAGTGCGAGTGAACGTTCGTGAAGCCGTTGACTTGTGGTCATCTAAGCTTATCAGCGCCACTGAGTGCTTCCAGGAAATCGCGCAGCAACCACACATTTGACCACAAAACACACATTCAGCGATGCAAACAAACACATGCAAAACATGCGACAACAGCGCAAGCGGCAAGGACGTTCACCTTCGCAACTGCAAGTGCCACAAACCGAAGCCGCAGAGCGCGTTCGTTCGCGTACGTTCGTTCGCCTTAAATAGACAAACTGACAATAACATTTATTTATGTCAATTAAATTTAACTTTAGCAAAATCGTATCAATTGCGCTTCAAAAGAAATAAAATCCACCACCACAACAACAACAACAACAACAACACCAACACTAGGTAGCAACAAATGGAGCGAATGAAAAATGTTTATTGCGAACGTTAGACTGTGGCATTTGTCGGTTAGCCGCGACAGTGGGATTGTTAGATGTGCCAAATGTTGCCAGTAGCTGCTGCTGCATGCCACAGGCTGCATGCCGCAATGGCAGCTTGTTAAAAATTGTTGCTTTTTCGTGCAGCGTTAAATCTGTATCATTACAGCGCCTTGGCTGCGGCTACTGAGGTGGCACTTCACAATGCGGCCGGTGGCACCGAAGTGGCCGTTGGCAAGGTAACATTGCGTGTGGTCCAGCCGCAGTGTTATGTCATGTTTTTTCGACTTTTTTTGCTGCAGCTTTTGGTATTTGCATCTAGTTGGCTTAGCTCGTTTGTTAGCCAGCCAATCTGTTGATTAGATCACACTCACACCCGGTGCTCGCTCAGTTGGTGTGCATTGCGGTGGTGTTGCTGGTTTGCCTTTCACTATTGTGACTTTTGTTTTTGGTGTAGGCATGTTGGCCATATTTAAACGTATGCGTAGACGTACGTAAATGCATAAGTATATCGATAATTTTGGGTATAGCACACACTCTCTTCTTAAAATACAAACTTACTTAGTAGAGAGGAATATAACAAAACCGTTGTGTGCCATTTATTTAAGAATTTAAAGTAGCTTTGCTTAAACAGGGATCACAATAAAACTTATCCACTGAAAATACATCTAACGTCGTTTTATTAATCGCTACGTAAGATTTGTTAATATTTGAAACTGTAGTGACTGAAGTTTCAGGCTGATCTCTGGATATTAAAATCAAGACTCCTACTTGTAAGCGAAAATATTTAAAATTGGAGTAGCTAAAATTTTATAAAAAAAAATCGATTATTTTCAAAAAATTTATTATTAGAAAAACGCCTATATTCAAAAAATTTATTGTTTAAAATAACGATTACTTCTTAAATATCGATTGTTTTCAAAACTGTTATTATTAAAAAAGAAATATTTACAAAAACACTATAATTTTCAAAAAAATTAGTATTTAAAAATCGATTATTTTCGATTTTTAAAAATCGATTACTTAACAAAAACTAATTCGTGTGAGCCGATTATTTTGTACAAAGTTCAATTGCTTTCTAAGAAATACATCATATTGCAAAAATTGATTTTTCGATTACTCTTTAAAAGCACATCGATTCTATAAATCGGTTATTGATAAAAGGAAATAATTTTATCTTAATCGATTTGTTGGTAAAAATTTACTATCTAGTCAAAATGAGTTATTCAACAACCAATTTCAAAGATTAGATATACAGAACATGATTGTACAGCTAAAATTATCGATTTTATTTAATAATTATCGATTATTATTCTAAAAATCTGTAAACTATCAAACATCGATTATAACTATTTTCGGTCTTTAAAATTTTCGAAAAGAAAAATGGAGTGCCTTTCACCTACAACTAACCGATAACTTTAGCAGTTGTAACAGTTTTTCAAATCAATTAAATCCTTAAAAACCTAATCGCACAATTTATTAAAATTTAAACTTTTTCAGCTAGTATGTAAAAAAGAAGAGAAAAATTCGAAAATTAGATATTTATTTAATAAATCGAATTAATTATAGATCGATAACATAATAAGCAATTCGATAGTATCATAAAATCGATAATTTTCCAGTAACAATAATCAAGAATGAGAAAAAACTTTAAGATGAAGGTATTTTTGAATTCATAAAACACAAATTGAATTCAAAACTAATCTCTGATTTCTAATCGATAACTATTGAATGTGAAAAACTATTAAAATTTAGAGGAAAAGAGCAAAACACTATGTAATTTTTAAACATTTTAAATCTTTGTAAGAGACAAGATTTCCAAATTCCGATAAATTACTTGTTATCGATTTTTAAGCAATGCGACATATTACTCAATCGATGTTTTAAAAATATGCATTGGTGAAAAACAAGTAAAAGAGGCAGGTTTTTGCATTTATTCAACAACTAATATATAGTTATAAGCAAAGTATAATATAAAACTGTTTTGTAACTTTTAATCGATAACTATTAAAGGAATTATAAAACTGAACAGAATAAAAACTGGCGAAACACTTTAGTAATTTTGAAGAAAGGTAATCTCTAAAAAGATTATCATTTCAACAATCGATAATTTTGTAATAATCCATAGTTAAAATTTCAACAATCGATAACTTTATAATAATCGATAATTTTATGGTAATCGACTTGTTTATCGAAATAATGATTTCATTATAACTGATAATTTTATAATAATCGATACATTTATAATAATCGATTATTTTTAATATTTTAATCTAAAAATTCTGAAACTTAATAAAACGGGGTATAACTTAACACAGCGAAATCACCAAAGCACTACTGAAAGTCACCAGCTTTCGAATAATGTTTGTTTCGATAAATAATCGATATGCCCCTGCTATGACAAGCACCTAAATACGAACGCAACAAAACTGTTAGAATTTAAGCAGCGTTAAATCTATTAACCTTCTGCACTTAACTGCTTAACGACGAATTAATCGCCGCTTATTCGCAACATTTATTTATTGCGCTCATTTATTGGGGCGTACATCGCATTGCACCTGCCGCAGCAAGCATGCCACGTCCGCCCAAACGGTAAACAAAAAACACTACGCTTTTTAACACAAAACTCAAAGCGTGGCACATAAAAAGTGCCAACAATAGGCGAGCATAAAATTCACACAACGACTTGCCGCACACAGCCTTTTGCCACACATTCAAGCACAAGCGCTCGCCTACTCAAACAGCGCGCCGTCTGTCCGTCTGTCAGTCAGTCACTCAGCCAGCAAGCGCTTGCCGGCCGTGTTAATACCATAAATAGCAGAATTAGATCGCCGCGCGTAAAGCGTGCAACGAAGAAAGCTGCAGCAGCACGGCGACGTCACCGATGGCAGATTAATGTGCGATAAATTTCCGAGCGCGCAAATGGTGCTGCGCTGTGCCGTGCTATGCCGGTGGTTTAGTGGCGGTGTGACTAACTGAAATGGAGCAAACAGCATGCGCAAAGTAGACACGCTTGCGAAGACCAGCTTGTTTGCTTAACTCGCTTAACAAGGCGGTTTTTCATAACTCATTTCTTCGGCAATTTCCGCTTTTTCCCATTTTAAATTACCTTGCAACACTGTCAGCTAAGCACCAACTTGATTTGTATTCATACTGATTTTTTCCTTTTTGTTTTTGTTTTGCAGATCGGCCAACTATTATCGCAGCAGCCAGACTTGTGAGCTCTCCGAAATGGATCGCATTACGTTGGCCGGCAGTGGCGCATTCCAGCCGCACGATGCTGTCGATTATCTGGAGAATAACTGCGCCGATGAGCCAAATAAATTGTGCGAGTTCAAACGCTTGTCCGGCCGCATATTGAAAACGGTGGATTCGGTGTATCAGGATGTTGGCAGCATTGATGAGTGTCGTGATTTATGCTTGAACTCGCCGTACAGGTAAGTGCGACAGCCGCAACGGACAGACTGACAGCGTAAATGTGGCAGGACAATGGCTATAATACCAGCGAAACACGCTAAAGACAACAACAACAACTCATAGAAAAAACATAGACGCAGGCAACAAGCAACAAGCAGCAAGGAAGCGCAAATATGCCGTTGCCTGCCACCGAAAGCGGTCAACGCGCTGTGACTACTTGTCACATGCAGTAGGCGGCCGCACAGCGCCAACAAATTATGGCCAAAAACTGTGCATATCTCTTGCCGCAAAGCCGCAGCTGCGCTACCGCAAATGGCTAGCGTTGCAACACGCCGTGCCGCACCGCGCCGCGCCGTTGCATTAGCATGTCAACATTTGATGCAACAGCAGCATGACATTTGGCATGCCACAAATGCTTGTTGTGCTTGTTCGCTTTGCTCCTATTGTTTTTTTGTGCAACATGTTGCCCACAAGTGTTGCTTAATCAGTTGGCATGGCGCATGTTGTTGCGCAGGCGCACTGCTACATGTAATATAAAACAACGAATTCCGTTTGACTCGGCGCTGGCTGGGAACTTTTTGCCTTGACATTGTGTTTGTGTGCAAATTAATGCAACAAGTATGTTGCTGGCTATTAACGGTTACTTAGTGGGCACAGTGGGTGCAAATATACTTGCAACGTAACTCACAAGGCTTTTTGTTGCTAGCAAGAAAGAGAAATGTGATTTCGATGAGAACTCATGATTGGCGATTAGATTAAATGCCCGTGTAGCATAAAAAGAGAAGGATAGGTAGAGAGGAAGAGAGCGGGGGAGCGCATGTTATATTGTTAGCTCAAATGTATACCTGCCATCAATTGTTTCTGGTTATTGGCAGCACAATGCCGGCAGCAGATTAAATCAATGAGAGCAAATGTTGCTGTCATTCAAAGGCTGACTAAGTGGGAAGAGACAGCGGACAGTTAGGCTTGACTAGCTTTTGTACTAACATGAAATGTCTGCGTATTTTACCACGCGTCTCCAATCTATGAGTGTCTTGTAATAGGAATGTGGGAAACTTTTCAGTCACTTGACTTAAATCTCAGGCATACCATCAGCGAACTGGACGCATTGGCTGGAATTAATACCGAAAGTGATCCTCTGGCTCTATGGAGTCTTTATATGCTAAAGGGCTCTAGAAAAGACCACTCTTTCAAAGAAGCTCAAGAGCGTTAAACGGGCGGCGTTCAGCATGTGTAGTTCACTAATGTCCACTCCAACCATGACACTTAACGGACATTACCGAAAGGTGTATGGCTGCGAAAGTGGTCATCAGACGCAGTGAGTCTGCATTTCTAAAAGAAAACGTGTCTGAACACTCGGAAATCCGCACTCACTACATACCGGATCACTTGGATCATGGAGTCGCCCAACCGAACTCTGGCTGCTCCTTCTCTAGCCATATAACGGCGAAGGAGTTTTGCGTGGGAAGAAGCCGTTGAAGAACAAGGCCAGCGAGCTTTTACACTGATGGGTCAAAGCTTGGAAGGAAGGCTGATGGCGTGGTATATTGTCAGGAATTCTTCATCAAATCCAGTTTATGATTTCCTGACTATCTTTCAGGCCAAGGTTGGCAGTCATGAGGGCGGCAATACATTTACTGCTCCGGAGTGCAGCCTCCTTCAGAGATGTGACCATCCAATCAGATAGCAGAGCCGCGATACTAGCCTTGAACTCATTAACAGTACGTTCAGGGCTGGTCAAAGAGTGCCTAACCTCGCTATCAATAGCATCGAGTGTCTTTGTAACAAGACTGATATGGGTGCTAGGAATCGCAGGAAACGGTAAAGCTGACGAGCTTGCAGAAAAGGCACCCTAGAACCGCTGTCGGTAGAATGGGAGCGGGTCGGTACTCCCGTATTCTCTTGTGCTCTACTGCTAGATAACCCGGCTTCGCGGAAGCTTAGCCAGCGTTGCGTCACAATCGATATATGCGCTGTCGCAAAACCCTTTCGACCCATGATCGATCACAAGATATATAGTAATCTCTTTCCCACAGTAAGGTTAGTCTTTCCTTTGTTTAGAGGCTTTTAACGGCCCTCACCCTATTGGTGTCCATTCAGTAAGGCTGGAAATCATACTTCTTTTCACAAAAGTTCTTCATTTATATGACCTCACAAAGGACCATATATAGCAGTCCACGTGCGATCTTTGATCAGTCGTTTAACCTAAGTGTCTTGGGGGAATAATAACTTAGACGAAAGAAAGGTTCTTGAGGCTCTCTCTAGCCTTCAGGAGGTTTAAGATTTCTAAGACGACTAAGTTTTACCGAAGATGACGACAAATGAATAATTGAATTCTCTCATAAATTAACCATTAACAACTTTTCTAATCACATATCATTTTCTACCATTAGATGCCACTCCTACGACTATGGTGATACCGGCGATATGGTCTGCCGTCTTTCGCATCACAGCCGCGCTACACTCTCCGACGTGCAAGATCCCTACCTAGAAGTGCCTGAAGCTGCCACCTACGAACTGTCATCCTGCTACAATGTGACCATCGAATGCGGCGCCGGCGATATGATTGCACGCATACGCACCTCTAAACTATTCGACGGCAAAGTATATGCCAAGGGTTCGCCTAAATCTTGCGCGGTCGATGTAAAGAACTCACTGGACTTTGAGCTGCGCATGGGCTATCAGGATCTGGAATGTAATGTACGTCAAAGCGGTTCGGGACGTTATATGAACGATGTGGTGATACAACATCACGATACGATTGTAACATCATCTGATTTGGGTTTGGCTGTTACCTGTCAATATGACTTGACCAACAAGTCGGTATCGAATGAAGTGGATCTGGGTGTGAAGGGTGATATTGAGCCGGCACTAAGTGAAGAGGTTATAGTCGATTCACCGAATGTGATAATGAAAATCACGTCACGTGACGGTTCCGATGTTATGCGTTCGGCTGAAGTTGGTGATCCCTTGGCGCTCAAATTTGAAATACTCGACGAACACAGTCCCTACGAGATCTTTGTACGCGAGCTGGTCGCCATGGATGGTACTGATAATGCTGAAATTACGCTCATCGATTCGAATGGTTGTCCTACGGATCATTTCATTATGGGACCGATCTATAAGAGTTCGTTATCTGGTAAAATTCTGCTCTCACACTTTGATGCTTTCAAATTCCCCTCTTCGGAAGTTGTACAATTCCGTGCGCTCGTCACACCATGTATGCCGACATGCGAACCAGTGCAATGTGACCAAGAGGATATTGGTGGTGAATTCAAGTCGTTGATATCATATGGACGCAGGAGACGTTCTTTGAATGTAACAGGTGAGTCGGAGGCTACTTCGAGGTGTTAATTTGATCCATACGTTTATGTAAGATTAGGCTTAATGGTAGGTTGTCGGATTTGCAGTCTCCAAAGCAGCCGTCAGTATAAGAAACCTAGTTTTGTCACAAAATTTGAGCTTTAAGCTTTGCCTACATGCCCGAAAGTCTAGCCGTGCCAGTTTCTGCAATACCAATATTATAATGTGTCTGGAAACCACATTTTGAATAACAAATTACCAAAACTGAACAAAAGCTCCAGTAAAGCTTTTGACGATAAATATCGATAAAGATGAATTGTTTGTCGAAGCTTTTAAGCCGGTTTTTTAATACCCCAAAATCATTTCGCAAAATTCAAAAGAGTATTAAAAGCGCCATAGAGCTTTTTTCAATAAGTCTTAAGACTTTATGTCGTTCATAAATTTATAAAAAGTCAACAATTTAAAGTATTTGAAAGAAACTTTAGTTAGCAAGTAATAAAGTATAGCGCAAAAAATAGATAAAAGCTCCAGCAAAGCTTTTAATCGTAATCTACCAAAAGAAAAATTAATGTTTTTAATAATCATAGGCTTTTTATAAATTAGCAAGAACATTTTGCACGATTTTAAAGAGAATGAAAAGCTTAACGGAGCTTTTTTTCATTAAGTTTAGCTTTATATTAATCAAATGGCACTTACATATGTTTTTTGAATGATTGGGAGAAAATTTGTATAAAAAATTAAAGTAAAGTAGAAAAAATGCGCAAACGCTCAAACAAAAGAGCAAAAGCTCCAGAAAAGCTGTTTAACCTAACTTCACAAAAAGATCAAAATGCATGTACAGGCGTCAAAGTTCAAGTGTTGCCAATATGAACGAATTATTACAAAAAATGAGAATAAGCTCCAGAAAAGCTTTTTAACCCAACTTCACAAAAAGATCAAAATGCATGTACAGGCGTCAAAATTCAAGTATTTCCAAAATGAACGAAATATTACAAAAAATGAGAAAAAGCTCCAGAAAAGCTTTTTAACCTAACCTCACAAAGTGATCAAAATTCAAGTATTTCCAATATGAACGAATTATTACAACAAATGAGCAAAAGCTCCAGAAAAGCTTTTTAACCTAACTTCACAAAAAATATCGGAATGAATTTACAGGCGTCAAAGTTCAAGCCTTGCCAGTATGAAGGCATTATTACACAATAACTTTGCACAAAATTTCGAAATTACGAAATCATTTCGGGTTAACGGCAGTTACAGGCAATAACAACTTATTCATTGCTCGCATTTACCAACGCGAATTATGCTGATTAGAGAATGAGGCCTTTCTCCACAATAATTTAACACGGCCAACTAGCTAATTTCACCTTTTGCCACAGTGCAATAAAACACTGGGCAAATGTGCAAAAAACAATAAACACAAGATAATGTGTCCGAAGGGACGGGAAGTCCAACATTTGTACGCCTATTATCTCTGTTAGATTGTATGGGTGTAGAGTGCAAGTTAATGGCGGTACTTTACTGTTTTATCGCTTTATTCCGGACGACAACGAACGGTGTGCAACCTATCACCTGTCGTTGCAAACAAGTGCAATGTTGCAACAGCAACAGTTATAACAATAACAAATAGTAAAAGTTTGAACAGATGAAAAAATGGTAGCAAATAAAAAATGATATCCACCACAGTGGGTGATTATATTCGCTTCGTGAATTTTTTTGTTTTACTAATTTTCGCCCTTTTTCTTTCTTTCTCTTCCACACAGCAACATTTGCCGGTACTGTGCAGAGTAGCCATGAACAACACAAACAACAACTGCTGGCGGAGCAAGAGCGCTTGCGCAGCCAACAACAACAATTGCGCCTGCGCACCAGACGCGAGACTGCGGCCACGACCAGCAGCAAACCTAGTCAGGAGGACATGCTTTTGGTACAATCAATTCAGATCACTGACAAATTTGGCTTCGATAAGCAGCAGCAACAACAACAGCCCAAGTCGACGGCTTACGATAGCAACGAGACGATTTTCATTAGCGGCGAGGCAGGACAAGGATACTGTGTTAATGCGATTGGTAAGTACGGCGGACAGACGAACTGCAACACTTAGACAAAACACGAGACATAACTATAGAGCTGCCACAAGGCACTAGCGCTTAGTGCTAACGTTTAGACGACAAGCGTAACTGACGATGATCGAGGTAGGGCGCAACGATCAGCGAACGCAATCGAGACATTCAAGACGATCACCACAGCAGCAACAACAACAACAAGAACTGCAATAGGCAGCACATTAGCCAACGCCAAAAGGTGTGCTAATCTCTGGTATGGCGCATGAAGAGGCATTTATAAGCTATTGCCAGACATGATCAAGCGAGACAAAGCAATTGCAGCAGCAGCAGGAGCTTACTTTGTTGCCAGTAGTTAGCGTAGCTGTTGTAGTAGACGATTGTTAGATTACTGTTGCGTCTGTCCACACTCGATTCATGGCCAGTCTGCGAGTTGCGCTTTGCGCTTTCAGGCGTTAAGCGTTGACGTAATTGCTTGTGATATCTCTAGCAGTCGCCGTCACAACAACAGCACACACACACACACACACGTTTGCAAGCAGTAAACTTATATGGTGAGCTCTTCAATTGGCGATTGTTGGCGCGGACAGCCAACATGTTTGGCAGCAGATAGCGCCAATGTGATAACGGGCGACAGCTCAAGTGTCTATTTTCACAGATTATCGCGCTTTAGGTGGTTGTAGGTAAAGGGTATACGTGTGGGAAAAATTCCGCTACATAAACGGTGAATGATAAGCAATGTGGTGACAAAGTTGTTGCTGTCATTGGCGCCAACAGAACTGACAATAACGCTCACTTTGATTTGGTTGTAGGATAGTGAAAAATAAAGATAATTATGATAAGCAGGGCATGATTGTCTCTAACGAATTTTAATGAAAGATTTCAAGAATATTTCTTAATATTTTCAATCCTCAAAAATTTACGGTGAAAAGATCAGTTTTCGAGCAAAAACTGTCATTAGAACAATGCTAAAGGGTTAAAACTTTCGGGAAGAATATTCTTCGGAGTATATAATATAGGTTTAGTATAAGGTCTGTATTTATGTTTCCGCGGAAAACTGCTAATTTAACGAGCCAGTGGTATATCCACTTGCAAGTCAAAAATAATTTTTTTTTTTTTAATTTTTTGATTCCTTTGATCTTGAGAAGCACCTACGAAAAGAGGTAGGTGTAGATGGTTTTGCTTAAAATTAGCTAAAATTCAAAATCCCTTAAACATTCACCAAAAATTAATTTGACTCATGCTCAAATTAACTCAAATTACTCCATCAGTTGGTTACCTATTCAAGCAGAGGCAACAGCACCCTAAATGTAGGCAATACTTAATTATTTATACTAAATCATAAAGATGAGAAAAATAAAGCCTACTTATAGGCTGGTTTTATTAAGGTCACAGCATTGGCCGACATAATTGATCAATCGAGATCGTCTGGAAGGCAGGACAATGAAAAAGATTAAGCAAGAGGAATGTAACATAAAAGGATTGTGTCGCTATAAAGGATTAATGAATATGACTCAGAAAGGTGCAAAATGACCGCGTGAAACCAGAGAATTTTAATAGGAAAATGTTCTACTATAAAACACTTTACGCGGTTGATTCTTAAAAAAAAATGACTAAATTAAACATTTAGTTAGTAGTTAAATAACGGAACTTCAAATCAAAGCATCGTGGTACCATCAAATTTTAGTGACAAGTTTGAAGGGTTTATAGTGTGTGTTAAATGAGTTTGATCGAAATTTGTGTAGAGCTAAATAATTGTGTTGAACTAAATCTAAGAAAAAAATCTAAAATTTGAGAAGACCCTAATGAAGCTGCAACAAATTTTTAAGTACCCGAACCTGCTCTTTAAAACACTGCGGACAGAGCCTTGACGACTTTACAAAACATAAATTTTATTTTAAAAGAAATCTAATTTTTTGCTTTTCTCCACACAGGTCTCATTGTTGCCGTCACTGTCTTCTTGCTGGCACAACTCGCGGTCATTGCCATCTGGACCTATCTGCACCAACGACGCCGAAAGCAACAACACTACAGCAACGAGGGACTCAGCAGCGCCTCCAGCTATGGTTCACACAATGGCGGCTCGACAATGGTGACCAGTGTGCCGAATGCGCGATCGGAATCGTTATGCAAGCTCTATGATAGCGGTTTCGCAGGACGACATGGACGCCAATTCTAGACGAGTACGCGAAATGAGAACAGAAAAACACAAAGAAGGCAACAAAGAAGAAAAATAGATACGAAGAGAACAAACGATAAACCACCTTATAAGGATTTATTGAGTAATTGAGGCGAAGTGCTGGTTGGTTGGTTGGTTTGGGGGTAGAGTCTGAGGAAGAAAAACAATATTCTTGCCGCAAGTAGTTAGAGGGTGTGATAGAACACTTAATTGATGCAATATGACGCAAACTATAACGATGAACGCCATTAAGGAAGGGAAGCAAGCGAAAATGAAGTAAAGGCGTTGCTTAGCAGATTTAATATTCGATTTAATATTCGAGGTGCGTTCAGTTGAAACTCACATGGTGCCGGATAGTAAATCTCATTGGCAATATTATAACAATACACATGGCTAATATTGAAGTAATGAATAGTTTATTATTATTGCGAAAATAGGCAAGAAAAACTATGAAAAATATATGAAAAAAGAAGACGGCGACGAAACGAAGAAAATATAGGAAGAAGAAGAAAAATAGTCTAAAAACCTAGTTTTAAGTTGTGCAATGAAACAGACTCAATTGCAATGGAATATTTAAGCGAAAATCGAAAGCAATAAGACATTACAAAAAAACATATATTTATACACACACACATGCATACACATAGGAAAAATGCGTTTTTTAAACAGAAAAAAGGACGACTGATAGTTAAAAATTCGTATTAATTTTCTTTATGGAAATTGCAAAATTCAAAGTGCAGCCAATTAAGGAAATTTAATACGATGCCACAACGGCTTGCAAGCTACAGCGTGTTTGCGCCGCAAGCGAGACTTAAACTTAAGTAGATTTTATGCATACATATATAGCTAAGATAACGGTAAATGCAATTGAAGACATGAAAACCCATTTAGCTTGTAGAGTTGCTGCATTTATTGAGAATTTTAAAGTAGTTAAATCCAATCAATAGTTCTAGAAACTAGTTTTACGAAACACCCATAAACGCAGTGTAAGCGAACAGCCACAAAGCAACACACACACACATGCATAAATAAACACATACCACAATCAGAACAGTCACAAATAAACACAGCTGCGCCACATACCACACACACACCCACACCCACACGCAGGCACATTTTTTATAACGCATTAACGCTTAAGTTACACAGTTAATATAACTGTATGCAATATAATTTAATTTAGTTATGCAAGAGGAGGAGAAAATTACGCGTAATTTGTATGCCACTAAGCTCGACTTTTCACTTGTCCTTTTTTCTAACACACATCAGGCAATAACAAAATTTAAGCATTATTTATGTTTCATTTATTAAATTAATTACAATGATTTTGCTTTTGTTTCAAATTTTTGGAATGAAATTCTGCTTATATAATTTATTCTCGTAGTCTCTAGCCTTAGTTTATAATATCGAAATACTTATATATACATACATATGTATAACCGTATGGCGGTGGTGGTGGGCCGCCAGTTTAGTTAATATAATATGTTTAGTTAACGCAGTAAAAGTGCAGTTATTGCCTAAACCACGCCTCTTTGTGCTAAGCGTGAAAATAGATTTGAAATTGGTGTGAAATTTCAAAACTGTCATAAACAATTCTTTAAGCAATTCACATTTTGTACTCTTTTTTTTTATAAAATTAATAAATAAATAAAATAAAATAATATTAAATTGTGTGTGGTTTTATTGCCAAAATAAAATTAATGAACAAGAAGAGAGTCGCTGCACAAAAGCTATAAGGAAACAGAAAACAACGAAACACCAAAAAAGTTTCCATTCAAAGGCTTGATATTGATCGGCCATTTGTATGGTAGATATGTATATGCTATAGAGTTCCGATAAGAACAATTTGTTAGGAAATTATAGTTTTGCCTTTGAAAATAAGCTGCGTAAAATTTCGATATATCTCATCAAATGAAAAAGTTTTGCTCACGAGGACTTGATTTTGACCTTTCAGTTCCTATGCCAAATATGTATGCATATGCTATATTGGTCCGATATGAACAATTTTTTCGGAGGTTATATCGTTGGTTTTTATAATAAACCACCCCCCTCCCCCCATATTTTGACCTGGACTCGGATTGACGTATGGAACGACTTGTGCAAGAACTGAACCGGCTTGACCTTCCCAAGCGATTCTTTGCTTAGTTCTATGAGCTCCTGAAAAATTCCAAGATTGAAAAATTTGTTCAGCGAAGAAGCCCATTTTTAGCTCAATGGATATGTAAGTAAGCAAAATTGCCGCATTTAGGACGAAGAGCAACCTGAAGAGATTCAAGAGCTGCCATTTCATTTAGAAAAAAACAACGGATTGCTGGGATTTGTGGGCCGGCGCAATCATCGGTCCATATTTCTTCAAATGATGCTGGTGAGAACATAACAGTCAATGACGACCATTATCGTGTCATGATAACCGAATATTTGTTATCTGAAATTTAAGCTCGTGATGTCGGCGAAATTTGGTTTCAATAATACATTACTTCTCACACATCACATCAATCAATGGATTTATTGCTCACTTCGGTGAGCAGACAATCTTACGTTTTGGACCGGTCGATTGACCACCAAGATCATGTGATGTCACACTAGTTAGACTTTTCATGTGGGGATATTTAAAGTCTGAATCTTCGTTTCAGGCCTTGGAGCAAAACATCGCGGGGGTCATTTGCCAGTTACCAGTCGAAATGCTCGAATGGACAAATTAAACTCAACGGATGGACCATCTGAGGCATTAACCCGGCCAACATTTGAAAAGGATAATCTTCAAAAATAAATGTCGAGGAATGTTCTTTCCAATGGTGGTAAACATTTCCCATTAAATTTGAATTTTCTGTGTTTTTACTTTCAAAAAGTAGGGAACCTCAAAATGAACCACCTTTTATATGCAGCGTGGGCAGAAGCTGAGAAATGTATAAATATAAAGCAAACAAGCTCATTTGTCATGGCGTATACGTTACATAACACTTGTATGACCAAATTATAATCGAAAAAGTCTTTTCGTATTTATAACCAAATTATTACTTATTATTTTATATTTATGTATCATAATAAATAAATAAACAAATATGTACCATTTTGGTCGACCACTTTTTGCTATTTTTCCTAGAGACATTACTCCATCACTGTAAAACTTTCATCAGTGTAAATCGAAATTTTAAAATTTCCAGAACGGAAGCGAGCGAACCATTGTTGTGATACACGAACTGATACAGCATCGTCTCCGTAAACTTCACAAATTTCATTGTGGGCTTGTGTGACATTCTTCCCTTCTTTACAAAAAAATTTCGAATTCGAATTTCTTCATTATTTTCACTTATTTTTGTACAGATCTAACTTTTTTTCAACTTCCTCGAATTTAATTTTTTTTTTGTTTAAAATGAAGCTTAAAATCTCACCTTTCCAGCACTGTATGGTATAACACAATGTGATACGAAAAGACTTTTTCGACTACCCAGGAGACCTGCTGGCTTCGTACTTCATTGCGATGTATAAAGATAAATATTTCATATAATTTTTACAATTTAAGTCCCATAATTGCAATGCAATTACCACATTTGTAACCCGCTCAGTAAAACTTTAGTCGTGTAAAAATTTAGTTTTCAAGATTGCAACTGATATTATTCAAACAATTATCTTAACATAAACTCTAACAATATAGTTCTCATATTCTTAAGAAAAATATTTATGAATATATATTATATATGTATATAAAAGTAAGTATGTGAATAAAAAATATGTATAAGGCTCAATCACTTTACAAGCGTAAGTGGGACGTTTTGTTAAACTTCTAGATTTATTTGTATATAGAGACTATTTAATAAAAAAAAAACTTAATTTTAACAACAAAAAGTAGCTGAGCTTCGTGTAAGTGGCAGGTGAAAAAATTCCAAATCATAAATTTCATTTTATTTCTAACAACAAAATCAATAATCGCTTAGAAATCAATCAGCTACCAAAGTACTGACTGTCCACATTTAGCATTAGACTATCCAAAGCACAGTTACCCTGCGCAGCGCGCGCATTTTTGCCATCAATAACGTCCTGATGGTTCTCACTTTGATTGACAGACTGACGCACATTGCCATTTTCGTTATTTTCGATATTGTCAGCATTTTCACCGTTAGACGGTTTGTCATTGTGTTTAACGTTATTTTCACCATTTCCACTTACCCTTAAACGACTATCCGCCACCGTCCACACACGCGCGCCATAATCATTTGAGGTACCCAGTATGTAAGTGCCAGTCGAGTCGAAATCCACGGAATTTATGCCGGCACTGCTGCCACCCAAAACTGCGCGCGGCTCCTGCGCCACTGTCAAAGACAAAAGTGTTAAATAAATTATGATTGTTATTTTCAACAAATGGTGTGCTACAATAACAGCGCCTACCTTTCCCCACATCCCAGAGTTTGACTTTGCGATCGCCGCCGCCGGTCGCCACGAGGCGTTCGACCGGACTCCAGCGCACCGCATGCGACTCATTGTCGTGCGCTTCGAATTTCATATATATTGTTGTTGGTATTGAGGAAGACACTAAACACGGATTTAAGTTGGGCTCATGCAGCGGACCCAACATTTCATCGAGATTGTAATAGTCAATGCCGCCGACTGCACCGTTATTGCCGCCAGCTGTCAACGAGATGTTATCGCCGTCGTCGCCGCCCAACTGTGAGGGGCTGCCCGAATTGCGATGCTGTGAGTTGGGTTCGCGGACGGCGTCTTCGAGATCACGTTTCAATTTGTCCGAACGTTTTCTGAAAATTGACGGCAGTCGTTTTCTAGATATTTAAAAGTGGGAGTGCACAATTTGTTTATGATTTCGAAAACAAAAAGAAAGAAAGAAGAAAAGGAAAATAGTGGTTTTTTCGATACACAAACAAAAAATTATAATTTTAAATATTTTTTTTTTTAGAGTTTTCTCTTTTTATTTTGTTTTTGGTGGTGTTTTGATGCATTTTGGCAATCATCAACGTTACTGGTGTTGTTGTTTTTGCAATATTGCATTTTAGTCTTCTTGTTTTTGTATTCACAGATTTAGTTTTATTTTTGCATTTGAGGAGTGAAGTAGCAAAGCCATTAAGCGTTGGGTACATGGGTGACAGGATGAAGAGCGCACCGAATGCTGGTGGTGAGTATCGTGAGGCGAAATGTCAGTATGTCAAAATGACGCAGGCGAATTTTACGAGACGGATGCAAATAACTTTTACTTGTGTGTGTGTGCGTTTAAGTTGTGAATTTTTAATTTTAATTTTTTGTTTTTGTTTTTTTTTGCGATTTTTTGTTTACATTGGCAATATTATGAATGGGGCATGAGGTGTTCAAATGGCTCACAACAACGTTAGCGCTAAATCAGAATATTATTATTTTCGAAATCAAAGGCAAATAAGTGATTGTGATAAATTATAAAAATAACAATGAAATGAGCGCATGCAATTATACTTACAGACTTGCACACAACCACGCATGCTAGCAGTTGTTGGCATGCACATACATACATATATACATACAGACATGAAAAGGTATGCAACTATGTTTTCTAGCACTATAAATTATAATTTTTATTTTGAATTTAATTATACGCCACTCATACCAAGTTCGCACCCATCACACATACATATATACACATATGCATACTTATATACTTACATATTTACGCTTGCCAATGATAAATAGGTGTTTAATAATTATGGCATGTCTATAAAATAGTACCAATACCAAGCCAATTACCAACCGTAAGCCGCTAAATACGAGTATGATAGGCTAAATGTTTTCAAGCAGACTCTGAGCACGTGCGGGAAAAACTAAACATATTTTTTAAATTAATACAGTAATGCACATTTTAGGGTGGTCCTAAAACGCAGAGGGAAAGCTTCACGTCCAATATTTTAAAAGAAAAATTTGCTTTTGCTTAGGTAGGGTGGTCCACAAAACTTCAAAATTCTTTTTTAAGAACCACCTTAATGTTCAAAATTAGTTTTAATTTTAGATTAAAACGATACCGACAAAGTACATATTAAAAAAAGGGCGGTCCAAAAATTTACCGATTTCTTTTTTAAGAACCGCCCTAATTTCTTAAATTTTTTTTAACTGACATGCAATGAAAAAATTATATATTTATATTTTTTTAATTTAATTTCAGTTACACTATAATTGAAATTAATATTTTATTTTATTTTTTTTAATTGAAACACGAAGTTTAGTGGGTCTATCACTTTAAAAACAAAATCGGCTGCTTTTTTATAAGCACAGAAAAGCCACTTTGTGTCTTACTCATTAAACTTATTAAATTAAAAACTATAATTATAATTAGATAATATAATTTAGTTTACTACTTACTAAAAACATAAAAAAGCCAAACTGAAAAAAAATTCCGAACGAACGAAAAAGACCGAAAAAAAAGTTAAGAAAGTATAGTGGTAAGGTTTGCGTGGCCACGAGTGTATGTTGGGATGAAAGTCAAAAAGAGCAAAATCAGGAACCACACAGTACTTTAACTGGATTCTAAAAAATATTTTCATATACGCGAAAATTTAACAGTTCTTTAAATGTCTGAGCTTGAACTACTATAATAACTAATTTTCTTTCAGTTAGCAATTTACAGTGGCCTAAATAGCTCACTCATAAAGTTCTAGTCAGCCATAACCTAGAATAATAATAAAACAAGAAAAAAATTGATCTCAGCTGCACTTCGGCAATAATACCATTCAGTAATTCTTATAGCAAGAAAAGAGCATAGTTATAAATATATTTATCTCGATTTCGATTGGTCAGTTTGAATGTCAGCTAGGGCTTTAGTGGTCCGATTGGGAAATTAATAGCGTTGCCTGGGAAAATAATTTATGCCAAATTCCGTGAGGATATCTTGATATAAAAAAAATTCCATACAAGGACTGAATTTTAATCGGCCAATTTGCACTGCACTTGTATGCTATAGCTATCCAATATCGGTGGTTTCTATAAATGAGCAGCTTCTTTGGACGTGAGCAAAATTTCAGACCGATATCTCAAAAACCGAGGGGCTAGTACGCATATGTATATACAGACAGACGGACTTGGCATCAGTTCATTTCCGACATTTCCGTCTGGGTGTTACAAACTTCGTGCTAAACTTGATATTCGAGGTGTGTTCAAAAAATAACGGGATTTTTCGCTTTTTCAAAGAAAACACATTTGTTCATTCGTCTTACACTTTTCAAACTCGATTTTTGTGTTGGCCTTTAGCCTATTAGCGAACTATCTTGAACCCTTTAAGGTTCGCTTTATTTTTAGAAAAAGGTAAAAGTCACACGGAGCCAGGTTTGGCGAATATGGAAGCTGGGGCATCTTTACTGCTTACAGCTGAAATTTGTATCGTAATTAGGGGGCATATAAATCAACATCATTAAAAAATTGTAGAGAATTGGACTCTCCAAACCTGTTCGGTGTATACAAAATATTACATAACTCAATATAGACCGATGCTTGATCGAAAAAGCTTCTTAAGGGATTACATGAATTTACGGTTTTCAAAAAAATAAATATTCTACTTTCTTATTAAATTCCACAAGACCTCCAGAATATTATCCCAAATTTTCAAGTTGATCCGAGTAATTGTTGCGGAAATACAGGCTTTAGAACTTGTGCGCTCGAGGCTAGCTAGGCTAAGTCTTTAAAACGCGGCTTTTTATTGATAACTACTAAACCGATCTTCACGAAATTTCAAACAGGTCTTTAGTATGCAATTATTTAAGACTTGGTTGAAGGATTTTTGTTTTTTAGAAGAAAATATCGCGAAATTTTCACTGAAAATTTCATATTTTGTAAAAATATCTGTAAAAAATACAATTTTCAGTTTTTTTGGGAAAATGAAATCAACGACCGCTTGGCAGTACGGTAACTATACAGATTGACAGATTGCAAATTAAAAGCTTGGACGGTAGTCGACCTCCAGGAAAAGTATTTTAAAGACGGATGCGAAGAAGTACATCAAACTAAATGGAAACTATTTTGAGAAATAAATTGATGTTTTTCTTTTTTTATTTAGTAAGTATTTAAAGAACCGCCCTCGTGTTTCAAATATCTCTTGTACTTTATAACGTAAACAAATGGCACAAAATTTTAGTCATTTCAAAAATATTAATATTGAAAATTTGTAAGCGTCAAAAATAAATAAATTCAAGGGACACACATTTTGAGAATTAATTACATGTTGGAGAGAACTCAAAAATCATGTTTATATAGGTATTTGTTTAAAAATAACCTTGTTGGCTACAAATGGGAGGAAATCAACAAATAATTATGAACTAAATTTATAATGTGATCAAAAACACATTTGTCGATGTGCCATAAATATTTTATTTTTGGAATCGGGGGAAATTTTGTAATGGCGAAAGAAAAGTTGAAGCAATTTGCTTGAATGCCAATTTTCTAAATTAATTAATATATATAATACAATTAATATGTATTATACTTAATTAATTAATATAAAAAGTAAAAAGAAATTTTGAGCATTACCAGATTTTATATAAATATATAAGTAACTTAATTGTGAGCCAAAGGTCGAAGTATAATAAGAAGTAAAATCGAAAATAAGAATTCACGAGTACATTCTACAGAAAATATTTGAAAAGGTTGCCACTTGTTTGAAATTTTGATATTAGTGCGAAATTTGTAGTTAATAAAATCATATTAAAAGTTTACGAAATTAAAGAGCTTTAAAAAGGCTGACTGCAGGAACTAATTTTTAAGTGGGTTGCCACATATTTCAAAATTTTATTTTCATTAAATTGATGAGATGAAAAAAATTTACATTTCAGCATAAAGAGTTTTAAGAGCACTATTTATCGCTAATGTTTTCAGGAGTGTTACCACCTGTTAGAAATTTTCATATTCGTTGAAAATTTAAAGGTTAATAAAATAGAAGATGCCTAAGAAATTAAAGAGATTTAAAAAGGCTGACTTTAGAAAATAATTTTAAGTGGGTTGCCACCTATTTCAGAATTTTATTTTCATTAAATTGACAAAATAAAAAAAATTACGTTATGGCTTGAAACTGAGGGGGGTTTAAGATGTTTTCAAGTTGGTGTTGCCACCTGTTTTAAAATTTAATATTCGTTGAAAATTTTAAGGTTAATAAAATATACATAAGATGACTAAGGAATTAAAAAGTTTTAAAAAGGCTATAAGAAATAATGTTTAAGTGGATTGCCACCTATTTCAAAATTTTATTTTCACTAAATTGACAAGGCAAAAAATTTACAGTAAGCTAAAAAAGTTTAAGAATACTCTCTATGGATTATATTTTCAGGAATGTTGCCATCTGTTTCAAATTTTCATTTTCGGTAAAAGTTTGGATGTAAATAAAATATAAAATGTCTAAGAAATTTAAGAGTTTTAAAAAGCTTGACTGTAGAAAATAATGTTTAAACGTGTTGCCACCTATTTCAAAATTTTATTTAGTATTTATTTATTTATAAATTAACAATATATGTAGATAAATCGAGCTCAAGAGGTTTCAGAACACTTTCAATTAATAATGTTTTTTTAAAAGTGGCTACCTGTTTAAAATTTTTATAATTGTCGAAAATTTTTAGGTTAATCAAATCTTATAAAGCTTATAAAATAATTTTTATTTCAAAAATTCAAGGTTTTTTATTTTTATTTATAAATCAAAAAAATTTAAATTGAGCTTTTAAGCTAAAGAGTTTTAAGAATACTTCCTACCGATACTCTTTTTTTTAGAATATGGCAACATGTTTCAAATTTTTATTATAATATGTATAATTTACATGCACATTTTTGAATATGCTACCAAACTAAACTGGCTTTCGAAAATATTTTAAATAGCGCTGCCAGCTTTTTCAAAATTTTAATTAATTAAATTGATAAATGAAATACTACAAATCGCCGACAAAGGAAATTTTTTTTTTGAAAAATGCACCTGTTTTTTTAATTTTTTCAGACAAAATTTACGACCCGAAATCTATCAGGGCTTGGAAAGTAACGAAGAGAACAAAACAAAGAAAAAAAATATTATACTTATTTTATATTTATTTTTTTTCTGCTGCTCGGCAACAATCATTCGCATTCACCAACATTTGAATATTATTTTTGTTTCGTCTGTATAAAGAAATAGCTTCGTCGGCCAATCAGTACAATAATAGAAAGATTTAAGGACGGAGTGACGCGTAAAACGATTTATGACACAATAAACGCAATTCCAAATATAACAAAAAACAAAACATAAGCACAAAAAATAAATGCTAAAAAATGAATATTGATAAATATATAAGTACGTATGTATTGCTGTATACTTATAAAACCGTTTTATATGCAACAAATACAGTAAATGTATGATAAACAAACAATAGAGAGAGAAAGAGGGAGAGAGAGAGCGGGCGAGCGAGCATAAAACGTATACATTCCACACATTCCACATGTTCCACATGAGACCACATTCCACATGTTCCACATGAGACCACATTCCATATGAGTTGTTTTTTTTTCTTGTCTCCAACACACATGTTGCCAATGGCGCGCGTACAACGTTGGTGAATTTGCTTATTATTAAAATATGCATTATTTATGTTGCTAGAAAGTTAATTAGTTTTTGTTTATTTTTTTTTTTTTGTTTGGCTGAAATGTTTGTTTGCTATAAAAATGTACGGGAGACACTGTTATATGACGCTTTAGTTGTATTTTTATTTTCCCACAACCGCAAGTGATTAGATAGGATATTAAACAATGAGAAACAATGTGTCCATCAACCAAGTGATAAGAGCCAAAAAAGTGATTTTCTTTTATTGTAATTATTTTTTTATAATATTTTGATATTTTTTTTTGTTTTTGGCAAAAGTACATACTACTTTTTTGATTAATTTTATTTAAGCAAATTTAATTGAAATTTGAATTTTTTCTTCGAGCAAACTTTTTTACTTTACTTAATTTTGGAAAATATTTTTTTTATAAATTCTTTTTGAAACATATTTTTTTAATTAATTATTTTTGAAAGATATTTTTTTTAATTAATTAATTTTGAAAATTATTTTTTTTACTTTAATTATTTTTGGAAAGTATTTGTTTTAGTTAATTATTTTAAAAAATATTTTTTTAACATTACAATTAGTTTTGCAAAATATTTTTATAAATTAATATTTAAAAAAATATTTTGGAATTCATTATTTTTGAAAACTTTAATTAATTATTTTTTAAAATATTTTTAAAATAATTATTTATGAAAAAATATTTTTAAATTTATTTTTGAAAAATATTTTTTAAAATAATGAATTTTGAAAAAATATTTTCTTAATTAATTATTTTGAAAACTTTTTTAAATTAATTTTTTTTTTGAAAAATATTTTTTTACAAAAAATCAATGAAACGCTACTTGTTATTAAAATCATTAATCAGTAAAAGAGTAGACTTTTTCATTTATTTTGCAACAATTTTAAATATAATACAATTTTTTTAACAAAAGAAATCAAGAAAGATATTTTTTTAAAAAGCAAATTTCAAAAAACACAGAGTTAATTGTATAAATTTTAGCATTTTTTAAAAAAGAAGAATTTTTTCGATTGTTTTATATTACAACAACAGCAACAAAACAAGAACAATAACAACAATTCACACACCATACAAACTCACCTAAGGAAATTCTCGTTCTCCTCGTTCAATTTGTCGGCATCCTTCGACTTGTAGCGCATCAAACGCTCCAGAAGGCAGCGATTCTCGTCCTGCAGGGAAATAGAAATACGTTTAGTAAACACCTTACGCATTTTGCTTAGCACTGTTTGCAATTTTTCAGAATTTTACAGGAATAAAATTAAGTTTTTTCAATTATATTTTTGTTTAATTTTCCAGCTTCGTTGATAACAAATACAACACTAATAATATTTTTTTTATTTTTAGCAGATTTTTTTAAACTGTCTAGAGACAGACTAAACACCAATTAAAAAAATTAAAAATCTTCAAAAATAATCCGTGAAAAGTGTGAAAACGCGTCGTAGGCGAGTAAAATACGAAAACGAACGAATGCAGCGGAAAAGCTAACTGCCAGGCCATAGCTACCAACCAAACAGCTGGAGGCAACGAGAGGCACGACCAAAGCATACACACACGCACACACAGTGGAATACTGAAACAATTTTAGAACGTGCAAGTGAAAAATCTAACGGAAAATGTGCTGAGTAAGTCAATTCACACACATAAACAAATATATATAGTATGCTTGTATGTATGTAGGTACGTTTTGACATGACGCCTGGTGTCCCGGTGACTAGGTTAGTCAGTGGGTTGCTGGTCAATTGGTTAAGAGTTTGTTTATTTTGCCATTGAGCGCCATTTGTCAGCTGATGGACCCCGCGGTCAGGCTATAGCTATGTATGAATATAGGTAAAAGTATGCAAAAGCCTGCGCAGTCAAAGACATGTTTGTATGTAAGTATGTGGCGAAAGCTAACCTTTGGCACATGTGTGGGCGCGGTTGTGCGTGAGTGCAAATAATTCGACGATACGCAACAAAGCTTTGATAAGTTCAATTAATTAACAAATGCCGGTAGAAAATAGGTGTGTGTGCTCCCCACCGAAAGCGGTCGATGAGATTTTTTACTTAACTTTCAATCGATCAATAGCCAACGAATTATACCATATCACGGAAGGAAATAAAAAATAAATTTAAAAAATAAATTAAAAAAAATAAAAATAAATTAAAAAAATTAAAAAAAATATTAAAAAAAATTTAAATAAAAAAAACTTTAAGAAAAATTAAAAAAATGTTTAAATAAAAACACTAAGAAAAATTAAAAAAATAATTTAAAAAAATTAAAAAAAAATAAAAATATTGAAAAAAAATAAAAAATAAAAATATTGAAAAATAAAAAATTAAAAAAATTAAAACAAATTTAAAGAAATTAAGAAAATTTAAAAAATGTACAAAAACTTAAAAATTAAAAAATAATAAAAGTGAAAATAAATGCAAAAAAAAAAAGTAGTAGCAGCTATACGCTATAGTGACTCGATCTGAACAATTTTCTCGGAGATTGCCCCTTTGCTTTGGATAATAACCCATGGCAATTTTGGTAAAGATTGCTCATCAAAAGGAAATTTTTTCCAAACGAGCACTTGAATCTTATCCTTCAATTTGTATGGCAGCTATATGATATAGTGATCCGATATCGTCAGTTCCAACAAATAAACAGCTTCTTGGGGGAAAATGAACTGATCCAAAATTTCAGATCGATATCTCAAAAGCTGAGGAACTAGTACGCATATATACAGCCGGGCATGGCTAAATCGACTCAGCTCGCCACGTCAGTATATACACATAATTTATAGAACCCCCATCATTTTTTTCAGGGTATTAATAATCTCGTAGCAGACTAAATAAACCCCGTTCAGGGTATAAACATTTTTGATATTATTGTCATTTTGCTCTTTACACATGAAATTTATCACTGGGTATTTTTGTCTGTGAATTTTTAATAGTATTAAATTCTTTAAAAACACAAAAATATCCAATATTGGTTTGCACTGTCACTTAGGGAATTTTATTAGGTATGTATATAAATTTAATAGACAGATTTTCGCTACTTAAAATTCATTCAAAAATAAACTCAACTAAATCAGTCACTTATGTATACGTGCATATGGAGACCATATAGCAAGTAAATATTTACTAAGGTATATAATATCAAAATAAAACTGCGAAGAGAATTTAAAAATAAAAGACACCAGCGAAAGCAATATAAATGTATCAACTCGCTTTAGTAGAAGAAAGTGAAGAGCTACATACATACATAATCGCGTGCTGGACATTGATGGGTTTCGGATCGTTAGCTGGCACTCAATGTGTTGGCTCTGAAAGCCCTATAAATTACAAAGCGATGCGCAGAAATAAACTTCAACACACGTACACACATACAAATGTGTGTATGTATCGTATATATATATGTATATTTGTCTATATGTTTCTGGTGGGTGTTACATGCCTCGTCCACACCAACGGCTGTCAGCAATTTGATTAAACGCGCACCGCTAACTGTAAACGTATGGTTTTATTCATAGTTGTAGCATCAATTTTCAATGTCACGCAAATATTGTGAAATGAAAAGTGAGTCTGACAGCAGTGAGAAATTATTATTTTCCTATATCACACATTTTGTTTGTTTGTATGTATTTAGTATGGGCGCACATATACATACAAATATGTATAATTGAATGGAAAGTAATAAATTAAAAGTATTATATTTTTTTTTTTTTAATTTTCAAGTACTAGTTATGAAACTAGTACAAATTGGACCACTTGCCTTAACATTTCAAATTTTCAAAAATATTTCTCAGACAGTAATTTTAATATCGGGTGATTTTTTTGAGGTTAGGATTTTCATGCATTAGTATTTGACAGATCACGTGGGATTTCAGACATGGTGTCAAAGAGAAAGATGCTCAGTATGCTTTGACATTTCATCATGAATAGACTTACTAACGAGCAACGCTTGCAAATCATTGAATTTTATTACCAAAATCAGTGTTCGGTTCGAAATGTGTTTCGCGCTTTACGTCCGATTTATGGTCTACATAATCGACCAAGTGAGCAAACAATTAATGCGATTGTGACCAAGTTTCGCACTCAGCTTTTACTTTATTGGACATTAAACCAACCACACGAATGCGTACAGTGCGTACAGAAGAGAATATTGCGTCTGTTTCTGGAGAGTGTGGCTGAAGACCGTGAAATGTCGATTCTGTCGCCGTTCGCAGCAATTGGGTTTGTGTTATTTCGACCACATGGAAGATTTTACGCAAAGATCTTGGTGTAAAACCGTATAAAATACAGCTCGTGCAAGAACTGAAGCCGAACGATCTGCCACAACGTCGAATTTTCAGTGAATGGGCCCAGAAAAGTTGGCAGAAAATCCGCTTTTTTATCGACAAATTTTGTTCAGCGATGAGGCTCATTTCTGGTTGAATGGCTACGTAAATAAGCAAAATTGCCGCATTTGGGGTGAAGAGCAACCAGAAGCCGTTCAAGAACTGCCCATGCATCCCGAAAATGCACTGTTTGGTGGTTTGTACGCTGGTGGAATCATTGACCGTATTTTTTCAAAGATGCTGTTGGACGCAACGTTACGGTGAATGGCGATCGCTATCGTTCGATGCTAACAAACTTTTGTTGCCAAAAATGGAAGAACTGGAACTTGGCTGACATGTGGTTTCAACAAGATGGCGCTACATGCCACACAGCTCGCGATTCTATGGCCATTTTGAGGGAAAACTTCGGAGAACAATTCATCTCAAGAAATGGACCCGTAAGTTGGCCACCAAGATCATGCGATTTAACGCCTTTAGACTATTTTTTGTGGGGCTACGTCAAGTCTAAAGTCTACAGAAATAAGCCAGCAACTATTCCAGCTTTGGAAGACAACATTTCCGAAGAAATTCGGGCTATTCCGGCCGAAATGCTCGAAAAAGTTGCCCAAAATTGGACTTTCCGAATGGACCACCTAAGACGCAGCCGCGGTCAACATTTAAATGAAATTATCTTCAAAAAGTAATGTCATGAACCAATCTAACGTTTCAAATAAAGAACCGATGAGATTTTGCAAATTTTATGCGTTTTTTTAAAAAAGTTATCAAGCTCTTAAAAATAAATCTTGAGCGTAAATTTACTTATTAATTAAAATGTATGACTATAATTTAATGCAACCGCGTGAGTTGGAATTTATCCAAGTTCATCATCAACAAGTGGGAATGTAAGCGCTAAATTTATGTATGTACTCAATACAATATTAAGCATTAGAGTGGGTCGACAATTTTTTTAGAAAGTGAAAAACTCGTTTGCGTTAAAATTTTAGCTTTTCTAAGAAATGTTGTCAGTATATACGCAAATTAGTCTCAGTTTTTGAGAAATTATCTGAAATTTTGCACACAACCTTCTCTTCCCAAGAAGATGCTCATTTGACTGTTCAAAATCAAGTTCTTTAAGGGTTTACATGGCTATAGGGGTCTCAAAAAATTTACAACACCTCTAGCATATTGTACTAAATTTTCAAGTTGATCCGTGTAATAGTTTCGGAGATACAGCCTTGAGAACTTGTGCGCTCGAGGCTAGCTAGGCTAAGTGCGCCGTCTTTAAAAGCGTTTTTCTCGAAACTGTGTTTTTGAAGTCGGATGGCAAGATTTCTCGAGAACTACTTGAGATACAGTTCTTAAAGACTTGAACGAAGGATTTTTTCGATTACTATTTGAAAAAACAAAAAACAATTTCGCAAATTTGTTTCCTTTGTCCAAGCTCTAAGTTAAGGTTTTAACACTAAAACACGTTTCTTTCACTTTCCTAGATGATCCTGTAAGGAGTTATGCTGCCAAAGCGGACGCATTTTTTCCGGGGGTCACCGGAAATGGCGACGCAATGGCCGAGTTTAAAATTTTTTTTTTTAATTTCAGAATTTCTTTGTTAATAGTGTATGTTTGTAACAATAAAAAACTGTAATAAGATATTTCAGTTTTTATATGTATAAGAAAAAATTGTTGAAAAAACGCTGTTTTTTGCCCGATTAAACCCACGTAACTCCTTAAATTTTGGTTCTGCTAACGTTTTTTCCTATTTTATAATTTTTTTATTATGCAAAATTTTCAAAAAATGTTGTTGTTGTTTTTGTAACTTAATTATATTTAATTAATAATAATAATTTAATCAGATTTTATTCTATTTCTTTTCTACTTCTATTTACTTCTATTCAGCGACCCGTCCTAATATTCATACAAAGTCTTTAATTTATTGGCCAAGATTAATTGTTAGCGAGCATAGCACATTCTTTCATAGAATGTAATTTGCATAAGAATTATACTAAAGTTATAAAAATTTTCTTGACTTTCTCAGCTGTGACTGCTTCGCTCACCATAAGCATGCGTTCTCACTGAGCAGGTTTTTGAATTCAAGTTGTCATAAGTATTATATAATATATTTGAAATAGTCAATTAGCAGGAAGTTAATATAATTAACAGTTAAGATTTGGTTTGAACAATTTTTCACTTATGTAATCGTAATGTATTTGAATTACTGCATTAAATATTGATTTATTGAATTGTAAGACATTTTTTCAATATATGTAAGTAGCTGTGAGGAAGCTAATAATCAGCCGTTCTGCAGAGTGTGTGCACTTTTTTCTGTTATGATGTCAGCTGCAAGGAGGGATACCGGCAGCTTTATTGCAGTATGGAATTATCGGCGTAAAAACTCAGCAGTGTTGCCGGCAAAAGCGAGAAATTAATTAGAAAACTTACGGTTCTCAATGCCTAGTAGAGAAATATACATATGTATATGCATGTGCTTAAGTATGTATGTTTATTAGGGTGGGACAAAAAAGTGATTATTTTGTTGTTTGTTACTGAAAAATATGTTCTTTGACACCTCTGAGAAAGTCTCTCTTAGTGTGAGCTATTAATTGTGACGAGAAGATTCTTCGCCCTACAGTTTTCTAGTTTTTTCTTAAAATAATCTTGTTTTATAACCACCCTAATGAAGAATATATAAGAATAAAAAGATAAATTAAAAAATACTTTCAGATATGCATAATTGAATGCCAAACCTATTTACTCACTTACTCACTTACTACAATTGAGTGCTAGCTGCTAATTGTCATTAGACAGCGAGGGCCAATAACCGATATGCAACCAAAGTGGAAACGCGCCGCTTATAGAGCAGTAGAAAAGGGTGGTTCAGATGCAAATTTATAAGGAAAATAGAAAAAAAGCAAGAAATTTTTTTTTGGTAATAATGAAGCTACTGGAAAGCTGGCAACCAGTTTTTTACCAAACGTTGAATGAGCTAGATGCCAGGCATTTTCAGTAGCAAGTAGCAGTGTGGAATGGACACACTAATCACCTTGGTAGGGTGCAAGGCCCATCTAAAATTTCTGCCGTTTTTTGGGTCCCGGCCGGCACCCAGTTGCAATCCAACTCCGCACTCAACTGGCAAAGTGTCATTTCTTCGCGTTCTAACCATTACTACGACGATACTCCCTGAGGGGCCAGTCGGCATGAGCAGATTGGAGCGAACTCCGAGGGCTTCTACCAGAATTTAATCCCCGGTCAGATTTCGTATCCGAAAGTACTACCAGTTGAGCCTACATACTGTTCTGGACTGGTGACCAGGGGTTGGTCCCATACATACACCTCTCATACAAAAACTAACCCTGATTCTCTTTTAAATGCCTTCTTCGCCTAAATAATTCACGCGCAAACAATCCTAACTGTACAGTATTCCGACTAGTGGAGATCTAAACGTCCATCCAGATCCCTATTGTCCGAGTGTATCGTGCATTCTGTAATTACATACACCCAATCCGCGAGCCAAAAACCCAGACTCAGACAGAATCTGAAGACTGAGTTACCCGCAACAAACCTAATTTCTCAGATGTACTCGTAAATCACTCGACCGTTAGGAGTATTGTGCCAACGGTCTTGCCACCCAAATCTGACCTTATAATCTAGAAGCATCCTGCTCCCTAGATATCCCTCCCTCTCCACATCATCATGTATTTCGATACAACCGAAGTTAATGTTCTTTCTTGTTGTTTAGGTATCAACCACGGAAAAAATTTTTTATTTTCTTTAAAAATTTTACTGCGTATTTTTAAAATATGTATACTTTTCCCTTAAAATTAAAAAAAAAAAAGAATTACACGGTATTTTTTTTTTTCATTTCCAAAAGATCACCTTTTTTTCAACTGTCACACTGCGTGTGGCCTTAATATGCCGCTTTTGGCACAAAGACATAACAATTACTGCAGTGTTATAACTTAAAAGTAAACTCCCCAAGCCTAGACACTCACTTAACGTAGCAATTCCCTCATTTCTATCGCCCTGTATATACTTTGTTTTGATATTGCCTATAAAATTGAAAACTTCATTTTCAGCCGGCGACGGCTCATTGCCCTTGGTGGCATAAGCAATTTACGAAAACTCATTACGAATCGAATTTGTCAGTTGAACATGGAAACGCTTGTTCAACATATGTATGTATGTACGTCCATATGTACAGATATATATACATATGTGTAAAAAACATCACACTCAGCAAAAAAAAACTATTCATTCATGCATTTGTTCACAGGTGGTTACTGATTTGGCATGATGCATGAGCATGAGATACGGAAGAAAGTGGCAGAACAACAACAACTAGTTCATTGACCGGCCCAAATCAGCTGTACAGCTGTTAATTACAAAAAATTGTAAGGCCAGCAATAAATGTGCAAAATAACGGCGCAAAAATAAATATATAAATATATACTACATACACGATAATATAAATACATACAAACATAAAAACACATGAATAAGCATACATTATAGTAAATGTGGGGGTAAGCATACTTATATGTATGTATGTATGTAGATATGTAAATTTTTATGTAGCATAATTAAAAGGATGAAAAATTAATATGCATATATGTATGTATGTACATTTATACCCCAAGCAGGATATATTGAGTTTGAAACCCTATAAAATATATGTATAAGTACATTTATAAATGATCAGCATGTTGAACTGAGTCGATTTAGCCATGCCTATCTGTCTGCTTGTATTACGCAAACTAGTCAACAATGTTTGAGATATCAATCTGAAATTTTGCACACGCTGTTTTGTCCTCAAAACGCTGGCAGGCGATATCGGACCACTAGGGCATACGTTCCCATGACAGTGAGCCTACGTAACCGAAACGGACCTGGATTTTTATATCCGCTCAAGAATTGTCAACTTATCAGAATTCTGCCTCTACAACAACAACAACCACTATTCCATATACATATCTGCTTCACAGACGACTGATCGATCAAAATCCAGTCCTTGTATGGAAAACTTTTATATTTGATAAGATATGCATCTTCAAGAAATTTGGAATTATAATCTATTCCAAGATAATCCAAGACTGCGGTACAATCTCCGAGGAAATTTATAAAATCGGATTATTATAGAATATAGTATATTATTATTATATACATATGTATGTATACATATTTTTCAGATCGGACTATAATGGCATATAGCTGTCATAGAAACTGACCAACCAAAATCAAAATAAAGATCTTTTTATTCCCTTTTGAGCTATAAGAAATGTACCTGTGAAGGGTATTATAGCTTCGTTGCAGCCGAAGTAAAGTTTTTTTGTTTTTAATATACATTTTAGTAATTAACATAACAGTAATGTACATATGTATATACACATATACATACATGCGTTAATTGATCGCAATAATCGCCAGAGCAGCAACAAATATTAATTCGTGCAAATTAGTTTTAATTGAAATGCCCAAAACATATTAGGTTCATTAACCGCTATGTTCAGAGCTTGTCTTGGATAAAGCATAGCGGCTTTTTGATTCCAAGTAAAAGTCCGTTACTATAACAATCGGTCTGCGCCACCGCAACAAAATGCGGTTTTATATGCGGCCACGGTCTGTCAACTGTTGTTGTTGTTGTAGCGGTAACATATCTACCGCCCAAAATCTTTCAAATTGACGGTGTAGCTTAAAACTACTTGATAAATTATTTTCAAATTTCATTTCTTTAAAATACGAATACCTAACCTCAAAGTGTTCCGCAACAAATATATTGTTTTAGATGTTATTATTGTTTCCTATATCTGATTAAACAGAAATTGCTAGGGTAAAAGTTCGTGCTGTTGTTGTTGTAGCGGCAGAATTCTGCCGAGTTGACAGTCCTTGGCCGTATAAAAATCCGGCACCGTTCCGATTAAGTAGACCCGACTGTCGGGGTAAAAGTCTGTCGTCGTCGTTGATGAATCTGGGTCATGCCGTTATGTAAACTAAACTTTCGAAGCGCAAATTATATTATAGTGTTTTGAAAATTTGTATTTTCGTTCAAAATATGACATAACAAGTTTTTAAACCAGATATTGTATGAAAATAATAAATTTTCTGATATATTTATAACGGTTCAGAGCTGAATTGAACGTTATTTGATGGGAAATTTAGAACAAACTTGAAAGTCAGTTCTTCAAAACTGTTATTTTTTATAATTTATTGTAATATTTTTGAGGTTATCTTCTAAAACGAATGCCAGTACATCGAATATTAGCTAAAAAACTTGAATTTTAACGTTTTACAAGCTTCTCTGAAACATGTATTATAATTTTTTGAAACATTTACTATAAGAATATTTTTGAGGTTATTTTCGGCAGCTGGTGTTATTGGAGTGAAACAACTTGCTGGAACACTACTCATGAACAGTCCTTTTTTTTGTAAATAATATGGATAAAACTTCGAAAGAGAGCCTTTTGCATTACAACAACAGCAGCTTACAAGATTTTAGAATTCCATACAAGCCTTACTTTTTTTAAACACGAAACTAGTGATCTTTAAACGATTATTTTTTCGTCGAAAAAAATCGTTATATTTCTAACATTTTTCAACTAACTATGATAACCGATAACCATTTTTTGAAAATTTCCTTTTCGACCGTTTTCTTTAAAGTTCACGACAGCACTACGGTATGCAAATGAAGCGCTATGCAAATCGACAGCACATCAGTCATTAGACACCAATATGATTACGAGATAAACTTTTGCATAAATCAAAAAATATTAATCAACGCCAAAAACAAGCAGGCCATCCACTACAAGCGCCAAATAATTCGCTGTTTTGATATAGAGATTATGCTTTCGATATGATTGCTTATTAATTTGACACTATGTATACGAACACGCTTCTACGAAAATAACGAAATAACTACATACATACATATGTACATGCATTAATATGAATGGTGATATTTTATCAGCTGTCAGCCAAGTGCTCCATTGTAAATGAACAAAAAAGTGAAAGCGTCAAAGCATATCTAACAACAAAATATGCATACACACGTTAAAAATTATACGTATGTACATACATACATATTGATAACTTATCAATTGCGAAGCGTCAGCGTGGGTTATAAAAGTATCATAAATAATAATGAGGCGATATAATAAGTTGACGCTGCTACTAACGAGCTGTAGAAGGGGCACTATTGTGCAGACTTGTTAAACAAAAATTAAAGAAAATACATACATACAAACATGTGTAACTCCATGCACATACATGCATATTTATATAATTTAATGATTGAAAACTCAATTTATTCACAACCATATCGGTTATGAAAATGTATGTAGTTGCTAATGACTCAAGTAATGAAGGCAATAAGCACTTTTAAGCGAGTATGCGCGAAATATTAATTTTTTTACTCAGCAATCGCACAAATGAAATAATTTAAGTCGAGGCAAGCACATATTTCACCTTTTTTATCGGGTCACTTTCAATATAGTGGAGAATAATATTAACAATTTAGAATAAATACACACGATTTAACGGACTTTTTATAAAATAACGCAAAATTTTAAGATGAAAATAATTTTTGAAAATAAAGAGTTCGAAAACACCCAAAAGTAACAAAAGAAAGTGGATTTCAAAATGAACAATTTTGAATGAGACTACAGAGTGTTTTTAAGCACAAAAAAAACGTAATTAAATATTAGAAATTATAATATTTGATAATCATTTCACTACAGATTAATTATAAAACGTATTTTATAATTATATTTATTTAATAAAAAACATAGCTATTAATAAACAGACAACTGCTCAAGCGGAGATATGTAACTGCTATGAATCACGCGGTTATTTACAGAAATGCTTTAAGCGGTGCTTGAGATTCAAACATTTTCATACATATTTACATAAGAAGATGTATAAGTAGCAATTTCGCAGACCCCGCTATTGCCATTAATATTTTGCCGCTTTGTGTATTTATTATAAACATTATTTGCTGCGAGCAAATAGAATTAAGTAATTCGATCTTGATGCCTACAAATATGCGTTCAAACAACTGAACTGCCTTTCGCACAAACGTTTTCTTCAATGCGATACTCACCTGCACACCACGCAGTTTCTCCTCCAAAGAGCTGAACGCCAACTGGAGCGCAGTATGTTCATCTAGCAATGTCGTATTAAGTTTCTTTAACTGATCCAAGCTGGATTTCAACATTTCTACTTCTGCACGTAATGAATTATTGGCCGATCGTTGTTCGTTAATACTGTAAAAAATGCACACAAACACAAATATGTTAGACAAATTTGTTTTCTACCTTTTATGGGTGTAATAAAATTGGTTAGATAAATCGTAAAATTAGATACGAATACGCACATTAGATCCTTTTCCGCTATCTGCTTTTTCTGCTTCTCCACGCTGAGATTTAAGTCAACAATCATTTGAGAATTTTCTCCTTTACGTTTATGTAAATCAGTCAATTCTTCCTGTTGTGCCAGTAGTTTCTTCTCCAGCGCTGCAATGGCTAATTGTGCGCCGGTAGCATCTTTACCGCCACCTGTTGAAAGTGCTGTGCGCAGTTGCTCATTTTCAACGGAAATTTTTAAATTTTCTGCTTTCAGCTGAGAAGCCTGATCAATTAAACGGTTATCTGGAATAAAAACGGAAAGCATTAAAAAAAAACAGCCACGCATATTAATTATAGAAGCGGCGAGTGTTGTTTGTGATTCTTATCAATATATTAGCATACAATGACTAATAACCATTTGGATGCTTTGATATTGCAAACTTTGCTCTGCCTTAATATTTGCACAGATTTTTTGCTTACTTTGCAGAATAATCTCTTTTCCTCTGGTTTCATTGCGATTTCTGTCGCGTAAGCGATTAGCGATACACTGACGCCAAATCGGCTCTTCTGTGGACATCTTTGCTTAGGTTATTGTTGTGTGTGGGTGGGCGTCTATACACGCTTTGCCGGAATTTACATACACTTTGTAGTCACTTTTACTTGTGACGCTTTAATCCTTCGAATGCGTTACAGTGTTGCTTTCTGATCCTTTTTGTTTTGATTGTGAAAGTTTGCCTTTGGCTTGTTCACGCAGGTCGTATGTGTTGTTTTGTGCTAAAGACGTTTGCTCACAGAGACCAGTTGTTTCAACACACACTTTTCGCTTATAATTATCACAAATTACAACACATTTTCAATATCGCACTTTATGCCCTCACACAACAACCACAGAGAGTTGCACTTGCACCATATAGGGTATAAATCGAAACACTCCTTGGTGAAATTGATAAGAAAATTAATAGAAAAAAAACTACGGAACGAAAATCACATATTTGTTAAGTTCCCACAAAATTTGTTTTGATGTTTGACAGCTGACTGGGTGCACGATATGCCACACAACAGGGTTGCATCAGTGTGTACATTGTGAATGAGAATTGTTTACATGACATGAGTGGCGAATTATTGGGATTGTGTGACAAATATTTTAAATATTATTTATAAATATATTTATTATTTACTTTTTTATGAGTGAAGTGCAGAAACAACATAACATTAATAAAATTTAGAAGAAAAGTAAAATATTATTTCAATTCAAAGAAAACTTACGTGAGTGGAACAACTTTTGACAAATTCACTAAATTGGGCAACATCTATAAGTTGTCAGAAAGCATTTAAAGACGTTGTTCCCGGTTAAAACGGTATCAGCTTCCTGTGCAAATCACAAAATTAGAGAAATTAGAAATTAAATTGTTATTTTTGATTAAAGAAGTGCAAAATTGAGTGCAATAAAAGGTGTAAAGTGAGAATGAGTTGAAATACCCGGTAATTGTAAAGACTAAAAGTGTTTTTAAATACATTCGCGGCAAAATGTGTTGTGAAAGTGGCTGCGGCATACAATTCGTCTGTGTATGTGTTTGCAGATATTTCTTTCCCATTTTGGGTGAAGTATTTGTGCAACCGCGTCAGTTATAGCCGGCTAATATGCCGGAAGCAATTCCTGCTAGTACGGATTTACTATCAGTCCACCCACAGGTAAGTCCATTTACAGCATAGTATTTGAAAATTGATTGTATTGTAATATAATGCGGATGAGGTTAGAAAGCTTTGCCAAAAACAAAAAATGCATGCCCTAACTACATATGTAGGTAGTGTGCATGTTCTTTTCATGCTGAAAACATATGAACATACGTATGCAAGTATAATATATGTGACCTGGTCTACGAAAAGGGAGCTAACGAGCGAAAACTGGTTTTCTGGGAAAAACTGTTAAAAATAATCGTCAGTTTCTCGTTATCTCATTAATTGTTCTCCTTTTTTTTTTTGACACCTAAGCCCCATTTCCGTAGACCAGGTCACCTATAGTATATGTATATGTATGTATGTCATTTGAAGATTACAATGCGTTTTGCTATTAACTGTGCCATAACTACATACTACATCGTTTTATAACCTCAAATATGTGCTCGCTGAATGTATCATTTTTTGAAAGAAATACTAATACATTTGTAAGTAACATGAAATTTTAATGTTGACTGAAAGAAGTGGTCGAGGAACTGTAATATTAATATAGATATGCATATAAACAAAAAAAGTGTTAAAGTATTGAAGTGCCGAAAATAATCTCAAAATATGTGCTCGCTGAATATACAAAATTTATAACTAACACAAATTTTAGAATCTCAAATAAAATTATAAAGTTGTCCGAAAAAAGTGCTGCACTAGAATATTAATATGGATATGAGTATAAATAAAAAAGTGCTAAAGTATTTAAATGCCGAAAACATCCGTCATTTGCGATTAGGCACGAGGCAATAATTTTCCAAATAACAATGCTCGGCCTCATGTTGCTAGAGCGTTTAAAAACTATTTGAAAAGCAGCGAGAGGGGAGTTTTACCTCACCCACCCAAACCTTGTCCCTTCTGACTACCATGAAATAATAATAAAAAATAAATAAATTGAAACCCGAAGCGAAGTTTTAATAGAAAAATATTTTATTGGACAATTTAAAAATCAATCCATAGAAGATTTTGGAAAATGATTTAACATTTATTTAAGAAGTTGACACCCAGGAGATTGGTGTGCTTAGAAAAAAACTATCTCTGGCTCCATATTTACCGAATATTTATGACAAATTTTTTATTAACAATACTAATTAATTTTTAATAAAAAAAAATATTTAATTTAATTTATTATTGAATTTTTTTTATTAAACATATTTTTTTCATTTTCCATATATTTTAAAAAGTATCCTTATATGAGCATATGCTACCGCGCAGCTACATATACTGCTGTTGCATTTAAATATAATTGTTGTTTATCAAGATTTTTGCCATTTAACGCCAACAATAATTCAGTATTGAAATTGCCGCCTACGCTTCTACGTACATACATGTATTTATATATAGTATATATATATATATAGTCAGTTTTAATACTTGTTTTTGCATTGCAAATACGGAAATAAAAATAGTGAAAAAAGTTAAAATAAATGTATATTGTAATAACAAATAACGAATGCAATTACGCCAAATACATTTTAGACGCGTTCCAGACTCACGACACCACAAATAACAAATGTAGTCATAAATAATTAGTTTGCAAAGCACAGCAGACGCGCAGGCGCAAAGAAATGGAAGCAGACGCGTGTTGGCAACCGAAAAAAGCGAAAAAGTAGAAATGTAAACAATACGTCGCTTAGCCAGGTGTTGAAAAAAATCACGACGGCACAGCTAAAAATAGACAGCGCGTAAAAAGTAGCGTTAGCTAAGTGTTAGCCATGAGTCAGGCTTGGCTTAATAAATATTAGGTATTGTTAGGCTAATATACATACACGTGTTATGAGGAACCATATATTGACGCGTCATAATTATACAAAAAAGCTCGTATGCCAATTATCTACCGCCATTATATTTATTTACTACATAAAATTGCCGCCTCCGCGCTTAGCGAACGCGCTGTTCCAACGTGTCGAGATTTTCAGCTTATATGGCGCGGCTGCTTGTTTTCGAACGCCATTTGATTGGGCTCGACAAATTTCTAAGGTGTTTGGCAGAAATAAATATGTAAAATAACAGAAAATGAAAACAAAAGCGCGAAAAAACAGAGCAACACTCAGATGTGGGCGCAAGCGTCAGCAACATTCAAGGCAACAACAATTTGCGAAGCCTCAAAGCAAAGTTTTTTGTGTCCATAATATTTTTTCAAACAATCATCATAAGCTGGTCGAACAACTTTCGCAGCGTTTCGATATTTTAAAATAGACAAAGTGTGTGATTTTCACAGTACGGTTTTAGAACGCCAACCAAGCACACAGCGCGCATAGAAACGGAATAATAAAACAACGCGTTTCAAACGATTAAAGGACTACAGTGAAAAATATACAAAAAGGATACAAATTGCACCAATAATTTTAAAAAATGCCATTAAAGAAGAAGGACGAATATATACCCATCAAGTGTGAGGGTTGGAATGGCAAATTCGTGTACAGTAACGGTGCGGCGAATAATGTTTCGAAAGTGCGCCGACACAATCAAAATGTCACCGATACCTCCAACTTCTATGGCTACAGCAATGAACCGATCATTCTGCCCGTGAGCTGGGACGGCACATTTGCCAAGAGCGGCGAGACACGCATACAACCAGAGCGCAATCGTTCCGACGATTCAGAATACTTTCAGTACAATACGGAACCCACAGTGCTGCCAACGCAATGGAATGGAGAATTCCAGCTCGATCCCAATGATATACGCATCAAACCCGAGCGCAATCACTCGGATCCGCGTGACTATGCGGAGGCCAACCGTTTCAAGCGTGTCAGTTAAACGCATGCAGCCATGGCTTGAAGCATTTGGTGGTTCTGGCAATTCGGCACTGAAACTGTTTTAAGTTTTTTTACTAACAACGTGATTTTTTGAATTACTAAGCATTATTACACAGTTTTGCGCAACGTGGCTTGTTTACTTAAAAACATGGCGTTCCATATATGAGTAATTTTTTTGAATTCGTACAATTATTCTTTACGAGTTCTTGCCCAAACAATTCACTGATACTCACTTATAACGGTGCTAAAGAAAAGTGTAAAATTTGTAAATTGTGATTATATTTATCCTAAAACATAAATAAATAAAACTACTATCATAACTTTTAAAAAGGACTTTGAATTATCTTGTGGCTTCTAAAGAGTTTTGCTACTTAGTTAACAGGTGTGATGCCTTTGAAGGCTCTACAAAGATATGAAGTATCAGTTCTGAATTAATTGAGTGCTAAGGTGTCATATTTTTTTAATTGTAAACTAATACGAAGGAAAAAAATTCAACAAATCGACAAACGAAACTCAAAAATATTTGGAAAATTTTTTTTTTGGTATTATAACAACAACAAAGCTTACGCTAGCAATAATTATATGATGAGATCATAAGATTCAGACTGTCATAAAACAAAAACATGTTTTTTTCCTCCACTACACGTTGGACAGTTTGTTAATTTTGTTATGTGCCATCAAATTTGTCGCAAACTGACAAGAAAAAACAACAATTTTCGATATTTTATTACAAATCTTTATTATCGCCTTCAAAATAGGCTGAGCCAATACATTTATGCCAACGCTTAATCGAATTTTCCATACACAACAATATAGCTGAGCTGGCGTTAAGCGCAGCGGCTGGCTTTTAATGGCTTCCATTAACTCATGGGAAATGTCACAAGTAGCAAATCTAGTGAATACGTTAGCTGAGCGTTGACCCTCGTTTCGTGTTTAGCCAAAATACGTCTCTCACAATCATGATAGAATGTAAGCGAATTATCGTTTTGAAAAATTCATGAACTTTCTGTCGACAAATCCGATCGTTTGCGATAAATTGCTTCAAGAGACGCCTTAAAATGGTCGAGTAGCACTTCTTATGTCGGTTTGACCTTATGGAAGTTATTCATGCTGAACCACACCACGATAACCCTAGTTTACAGTCATTTTGCGATTGAAATGTAGAGACTGTTCTTGATTATTTTGGGTTGCCAAATCGAAAATGACAGTGAAAATTTCCAAACACGTAGGCCTTTTTGTGTTGTAGCCAAGGGGTCAAATCACCACTCTTTAACAAAATAACAAAAATAGCTGTTCGTGTTGCAAATTGTCCATCTCAAATTCATAATCAGGACACCTCCAATATTTCATAGAACTCTGAGCACATCAGTCGCAAATTTTCCCTTCAGATTTGCTGAGTAGTGCATTCAAAGAAAACGAGGAGCATCCCCTTGAGTTATGACCGACTTCTATGCGATTTTCGGTGTCCGTTCATTTTTGAAATGCCATTCGCTAGATTGTTGGACATTTTTGTTGTCATACTTATAAACTCACGTCTCTTCATCAATAGTGTTGCATTTGATAAGTGTAAGGTCCTCAGTTACATTGTCATATAACAAATCTTTTGCGACCTCTACTCGACGTTGTTTTTGAATGGATTTGATTCAGCTGTTTTAGTAAAAGCTCAGCATTGACATGCTCGTAGCCAAAATGTGTTCCTCGAAAATTTAGGACAATTTTATAGAGGTTTTGTATTTTAAAGAGCTTGAATCGATCGAAACGGTTTCGAAGAAGCGCACAGTATTATTTTAAGACAAGATATATTTGAGGATATTTACAACATATGCATTACCTTATGTTTAGGTTATGTCGAAGAACTTTTTTTATTATTTTGATTTATTCAAAAAACTTGCTTTCATCATTGGACTAAATTTTTTTATAATTTAATAATATGTATAAAATGATTCAAATAACCACTACAACTTAATTGACAAATTAACAGGGCCTCTCTCCTTATTATAAATATTTGTGTAAATATTGTAACTGATTTTATTTGTTTTTTATTATTATAATAACAGTGCGTCAAGTGTTCTAAACAAAGTATTGTATGTGTGCTCATGTCTGGTTTGTAGAATATATCAATCTATTAGAGATATATGAATGCTCATACCGGGTTTTCCAATAGGAATAAATGTCATTTTGGCAATTTTAAAAAATAGTAAGACTATTTAATGTAAATATCGCGCTAAAACCCATTGGTCGAAATATTTTTATACTCTCGCAACAAAGTTGCTATATAACCTTATAGTTTTGTTCACATAACGGTTGTTTGTAAGTCCTAAAACTATAAGAGTCAGATATAAGGTTATATATACCAAAGTGATCAGGGTGACGAGTAGAGTTGAAATCCGGATGTCTGTCTGTCCGTCCGTCCTTCTGTCCGTCCGTTCGTGCAAGCTGTAACTTGAGTAAAAATTGAGATATTATCATGAAGCTTGGTACACGTATTTCTTGACTCCATAGGAAGGTTAAGTTCGAAGATGGGCAAAAACGGCCTACTGCCACGTCCACAAAATGGCGAAAACCGAAAACCTATAAAGTGTCATAACTAAGCCATAAATAAAGATATTAAAGTGAAATTTGGCACAAGGGATCGCATTAGGGACGGGCATATTTGGACGCCATTTTTTGGAAAAGTGGGCGTGGCCCCGCCCCCTACTAAGTTTTTTGTACATATCTCGGAAACTACTATAGCTATGTCAATCAAACTCTACAGAGTCGTTTCCTTCAGGCATTTCCATATACAGTTCAAAAATGTATAAAATTGGATAATAACCTCGCCCACCTCCCCTACAAAGGTTATGTTGAAAATCACTAAAAGTGCGTTAACCGACTAACAAAAAACGTCAGAAACACTAAATTTTACGGAAGAAGTGGCAGAAGGAAGCTGCACCCAGGCTTTTTAAAAATTTAAAATGGGCGTGGCGTCGCCCACTTATGGATCAAAAGCCATATCTCAGGAACTATTGCACCGATTTCAATTAAATTCGGTATATAATATTTTCCTAACACCCTGATGACATGTACGAAATATGGGTGAAATCGGTTCACAACCACGCCTTCTTCCTATATAACGCTATTTTTAATTCCATCTGATGCCTTCTCTGTATAATATATACATTAGGAACCAATGTTGATAGCGGAATAAAACTTTACACAAATACGGTATTTGAAAAATATGTAAATGACTGATAATGAAATCTCGATTATCACTTTATCGTGCGAGAGTATAAAATGTTCGGTGACACCCGAACTTAGCCCTTCCTTACTTGTTTTTTGTAGGTTGGTATAACTGTTAGTGACATCTGTGCCAAATATCGCTTGTTTTTCTGAATTAAATTATTCAACCAAGAAGTTCCATTAAATTTTATGTACGGAATGAAATTTCTAGTACCGAAACGTTCAGATGTTTGGAAAAGGCCTCTGGTGACAAAATTAGTAAATGTTTTCGAAAAACAGCGTCGTGTTAGTGTCTGTGAAACAATGCTTTCCGACTACCAGAATGTCATGGAATGTATTATTACTGACAATGAGCTTTGGATCTAAATTTACGACCTGGACGATCGAAACAGACAATCGATCGGCCGACTATCGTGGCAAAGCTCAGCCGAAGTCAAAAAAACTACGTCAAAGCAGGACAAAAATCAAGGTTACGCTGACAGTTTTATTTGATTATCGAGGTGTAGTGGACTCTGAATTCCTCCTATCCAACCAAACTGCGCTAACGTAAGTAAAAAAGGCCGGAAATATGGGCTATGGGCCGACAACTATTGGTTTTTGCACTACGAAAATGCACCATCACATACTGCATTGATTGTTCGTGAGTTTTTAGCTCCGTGTGACTTCTGGCTATTCTGCAAACTCCAACGACCGCTCCCGGGAAAACGGAAATTAACTTTAACAAGTATTTTGAAAACTGGAAAAAAGTTGTCACTTTGGGGTCATTACTTTGAGGGGGCGACATAGATTTTGAAGAATAAATTAAGAACTCTAAAATTATAAGCAAAATCTTACAATTTTCGACTCATGTCATGATGTGCAATTATTTGTTTCATTGTTTTCGTTGCATTTCTTTAACAATTAGTGTGTTTTTGTCTTTTAAATAAATCATATCACTCTTATTGGAACACCCTGTATAAATATTTATAGTCATATTTTATAACCATACTTAAAGTAACTATCAAAATCATAAATACAATAACAAATACCTACAATATATGGTCTAATATCTATCACCTCTCTCGTAATTATTTTACAATGTATTCCTAACAGTTATTTGTTGTTGCTTTCTTCGACGTAAGTGCAATATTAAGGAGAATAAAGAATTCGTAAGTTACTAACTGCGCCCTATGAGGAAGAGCTAATATTATCTGGCATGGTGTGCGACAATGTGTCCTTACCTCAACCAGAGACATTCAACCTAAGCTCCAGACCGTTATTAACCATATACTAAAGATATGTTTAATATACTAAAGATATGTTTAACACGTTTACAGCTGTGTAAAGTCAATTATTTGTTTATCTTACAATGCTGTCTGACTTAGCTGCCTCCCGCAATTCTCAATCGATAAGGCGCTCCACCAAAACAACTGCAATGCTACAAACTGTCAATGTTCGAACCTCACAATTGAGAAAAGTCGATGTCTCTTCAATTTTAATTTGTTTGAATAAAGAAAGTACCAAAAGATAATCATCAATCATTTATACATACACACCAATGTATATTTACCGGAACTTATCTTAATTGAAAATAATCAGCACTTTTTCTTCAAAATAATATACCGTTATCTTAAAAAGCGGTCACTTCCGCCAATATAATAAAATTGGCGTATTAAAGTATTATCAATTCTCAGAAAATTATAGCTAAGTACAAGCTTGATGAGGACAAAGATAAGGTAATATTATATACACATATGTACATACATTCACACATAAAGGTATAATGTAGAAAAGAAGAAATTTCAATCAAGCAATTAAAACTAAAGAATCAAAAAAGCACCTGCCGGCTGAGACTACACTTCAGAGGAACTAAAATAGAATAAATACAAGTATTTTCAACAGTTTTAAGTAAACAAATACAAATATACAGATGTGCAAATATAGATATGTAGATATGTAGCCATGGGGGTGTACCTGTTTTTATGGCTGTTTACTACTTGTTAGATATGTATACTCGCACACCCTTGAAGATTCACGAAATTTCGCGTGTGAGGATTATAACTGAATTTGCCATTAAACAGGCGTGTAAATATGCAGATAAGACCATTATCAAAATCTAGTGCTGTGGTGGCTTGTTGTCACCTTGTTTGTGAGACCACAAATTCTACTCAATTAAAAATAGAATTTCACCCTTATACCGTATACATATGTATGTATATGTATAGTGTTATTTCTAAATAATATTATTTAATTCCATATTTTGTTTCCTGTTCTTACTTCCCCTGCCTTATCAGCTGTTGAGCGCATCATTCTCTTCAATATCAAGTGCGTAGTACTTCCCCAAGCATATCATAAGTATTAGTAAATATATGAAAATTGCAATATTCAGCAGTGTCACTATGGTTAAGGGGTGCATGCGAAGAAGCCAATCATTTTTTTACGGTTGCAATTTTATTTTTTAATCCTTTGCAATAGCTCCTTAGAGCTATGGTTCTGACTTGTCTAGTTTTAAGAAACAAGTTAAGTAAATGGTTGCCTCCTGGTTCGCTTTTACATCCATTTACTTTATTTCCTAGTCGGAAAAATTACTCGCCGAACCCTTCCTGGGGTAATAGATATCACAGTATCACGACTGTTGCAGAGACTGGCTAAAATCAGTTCGCCTCTCTTACAGATGAGCATTCAATTATGAAGTCTTACCATGGTAGGGTTAGAAAAAAGAGCTGACTCCTGGATGGGAACCCTAAAAAGCCCAGCCTCGAACAGAGATATCTTTAAGAAGAGACTTTCGTAGCAAAGCCTATAAAAAAACAAACACTTAAGGAACTAGTTGTTCCGTGAAGAATGCAGCAATTTTATTGAGCTTTAAAGCAGTCAGCCCAAATACAGGAGCTAAGCGTAGTCCAAATGCAAGGGCTAAAACTAGTACTAGAGCAACAGCACCAGCAGCAGCAGCAGCCGGAACCAAGCTTGCTAAGCAAAAGATGATGATGCCAAAAGTAAAGTTTCATTTGCCAGAAAATTGAGGTCGATGATCCTGCTTAGACAAGGTTTGCGGAGAAACTTTCTGCTCCTGCTCAGAAGGAGCTCCAGGAGGCAGTTGATTTCACGAAAAAGGAATAACTTTCGCTCCATAAGGGCAAAAACAAAAAGTATGACACCCTCATTTTGTATACTTATATCTTCGATACACCTGATATGGACCTCGGCAGGGGGGAATTTAAGCTCAGTAGACGAATTATGAAAGTTTCCTATTGTAGATATTAGAGTTTTATTTATTGAAAGAAATAAAAGGGTAAATAAGAGTTGACTATGAGATATATTTTCTTACGTTTTTTAACACGATTTTTTTTTATTAAAATCTTTGGACACAAGCCTGGTTGCGACACGCTTTTAACTAAAAAATGTTGAAGCGCTTTTTCAGCGGTGTGAAGTTACTCTGCTGGCTCTCTAATACTAAAGGGACGATGTGAAGCGCCAATTCCTATACCTTTTTATATAGATCGGCTTCTTCTTCTTCTGTATTAGCGTAGACACCGCTGACGCGATTATAGCCGAGTTTACAACCGCGTGCTAGACGTTTTTCCTTTACGCTGTTTGGCGCCAATTGGAGATTCCAAGTGTAGCCAGGATTTTCTCCACCAGATCTTACCAACGGAGTGGAGGTCTTTCTATTCCTCTGCTTCTTCGGCGGATACTGCGTTGAATACCTTCAGAGCTGGAGTGTTTTTATCCACTCAGACGACATAACTTAGCCAGTGTAGCCGCTGTCTCTTAATTCGCTGAACTATGTCAATGTCGGTGTATAATTCGTACAGTTCATTGTTCAGCAGAATGTCATTGTCCATTCCTCTGCACCATATAGCAAGATGGGAATAATGAGGGACTTATAGATTTTGGTCATTGTTCGTCGAGAGAGGACTTCACTTCTCAATTGCCTACTCAGTCTGAAGTAGCGTCTGTTGGCAAGAGTTTTTCTGCGTTGGACTTCGAGGCTGACGTTGTTGTTGGTATTAATACTGGTTCCAAGATAGAGCATATTATCTACGACTTCGAACTTATGACTATCAACACTGACGTGGCAGCCAAGCCGAGAGTGCGACTGTTTGTTTGATCACAAGAGATACATATTTCGTCTCGCCTTCGTTCACTGCCAGACCCATTTGCTTCGCTTCCTTATCCAGTCTGAAGAAAGCTTATTAATCGACCACCATCTATAAAGTTCTTTTTTTGCTCAAATACTTACGATCTCTCTTTTGCTTTCTATGTATGGTTCTCTTCTCAATTTTAGACAATATGTAACATATCTTCTTCTTATAGCCGAGTTAACAAGAGTGCCCCAGTCGTTTCTTCTATTCCAAGCGAAGCCAGGTCTTTCTCCACCTGGTCCTTCCAACGGAGTGGAGGTCTTCCTCTTCCCCTGCTTCCCACGGCAATAAAAGATATGTAACATATATGTACATATAAATAGTACTTGTTTTTAATGGCAACCTGAGCTCACTTCTTTGGAAACAATTCTGGCTTGAAAATTCGATTTCCTAAGTGAAGCTTTCTGAGCCAGTTGCTGTCTGCGGCACTTGTAACCCCCCGTAAACGGCGCCACTTGTGCAACAGATAATAACCCTCTACTGCTTTGTATTAATTCTTCAGATTTCTTATAGATAATTAAGGTGTTGACATTACAATTGTTAAAAAAAAAGATCTGAATACACCAACTGTTATTTTTTATGGTTGTTGTATTCTGAATAATACATGCACTTATAATTTAAAGCACACACACAAGCACACAATTCCAGGTTAGCCCAATCATCATTTGACTGTCTTCACTTTATCACCTTAAGGGGTTTTTATCGCCAGAATTTTATGCGTTTTTTATACAACAACCGATAAGAAAGTGACTAAAATTCACCGCTATATAAAGTGTGTAAATTCAATTATTGTGATTGTTAGTTTTCAAGATGTTCGCAAAACAAGTTATCACCGCCTTATTCGTGCTGCAAATCGTCGCCAACATAGCGGCACAATCGCCGGCCATAGTAAATGGTGACGGCATTGCGATTTGGAATGTTACAACCAAAACGGACGACTACATCCAGGAGAATCGCCGCCAATACAATGCTACACTTCAAAGCTATTTGAATGAAATCAATAGCATCAAGAAGAGTCTGGAAGATCAATTGTTGGTGCTGGATAAACAGAAGCAGCTGGTGCTCGACACCATACAGGAAACCAATGAAAAAATCGATCCTTTGGAAGTGCTCAGTTTGCCCACGAAGCATTGTGTGCAAAAATATCGCCCCGAACTGCCTTACGCCAGTATCGTGAAAGATAAGATTGAGACCTGCATCAGCAGCGCACGCAGTTATGCCACCAGCATTGTCAGCACACCCAACAGTTACTACAACTCGCTGAACAATTATTACAACATTGATTTGCGTAACAGTCTCAACGCGTGCGCGAAATCACACGCAAATCCTTCGTTGAATTATACACTCTGCGTCACAACAGTGGTAAGTGGCTTCAATATTCGCAGCAAAAACATATTAATAGTAGCAACTTCTACTGTGTGGTGATTTTAGATTTCCAAGGCCAACACATACACCATAACGAGTCGCAAGAACTTCGCGTCGTCCATCGAGTCATCGCACTGCAGTTTGAGCAGTCGCGTAGATGTCGCTGTGAGCTGCACTTACACGCAGTACAATTCGGTTTTGACATCGATCGGCGCGGCTACACGCTTGATCGACGAGTGCATTAACGGTTATCTGGAGAATACACAATGTGTGAATAACACCACCACCATCGTTTATGGCTGCCCTCATGTGGTCTATATGGAAGTGAAAAATGGCGCGCCCGCCAATAGAAGCGCTAATAATCCCTTGGAGGGATTACCAAGCAATCAGACTTGCTTGGAAATTCAATTTGTGTAGAAAAGTGTACTACAAAATATCGCTAACACCAAAGGATTTCTGCAGTGTTCTAACAGTCGCGTGAAAAAGTGTGTGTTTTCATCAGTATTGAAGCTTTATGTGTTAAAAGGTGCTTTACTATATTTAAAATTTATATAAAATCTGTAATAAAATCGTTCTAGTGAAAAATTAGTTGTTGTTAATGGCTTTATTTGCATAGTTATTAAAGAGTGATCCATTTCGAGGCTCCATACCTTTTAAAAGAAAAACCACAGAAACGTCAAATTTAATGGGGAATGTTTATTATCATTCGAAAGAACATACATATTTTGGCATTTATTTTTTGAAGATTATCTCTTGCAAACAGATCAAAAAGATCACGAGCTTCAGTTTCAGGTATCAAATAGTCGGTTGTCATGGCGCGATAGCGGTCGCCATTGACGATTACGTTCGATGATTCGGCCGGCTCTCAAAGCACACCAAAACGTTTTTTTTTTTTTTATGAAGTTGCAGCTCATGAATCTCTTCAGGGTGCTTTTCGTCCTAAATCCGCCAATTTTGTTTGTCTACATACCCATTGAGCCAGAAATTGCCCTCATCGCTAAACATTTGGCTCGAAAACGTCGGATTTTCTTGGAACTTTTCAAGAGCCCATATAGCGAATCGATGTCGCTTAAGAAGGTCGAGCGGCTTCAGTTCCATACGTCAGAGTTCAGGCGAAAGTATTTGTTCAGTATCGTTTACAAAATCACGTGGATAGTCGATTTGGTGACGTCCTCAGCAACTCAAACTACAGTTCAATTTTTCGACGTTTCTATTCAATAATTATCGTTCGGTGGTTAGTATCTTCGATATCTTTGTTCTAATGACAAAACAATACAAGCAACACTTATTCCAATTTTCCATACACTTGTTCTAAGCCACGGTTGGGTTGGCCTTCAGTGCCTTCAGCGAATTTTGGCTTTTTCGGTTTCGGCTAATTTCTAGAGCGCCATTTGCTATATTTGAGAAGTTTGGACGTCGGATTAATAAAGTCACGTCTTTGCTTCAGTAATAATGATTTTGATGAGTAAGCGTTGTCAAGTATACGTATTCCTTTCGCGACTTCTATTCAACGTCGTGTTTCTTTAACTTTAACTTGTGATTAACTGAGGTGAATGGACAACTCACATGAGGTAAGTTCTTCGATGATTTTACGACCTTCACTGAATACTTTGTGCCACTCAAATACTTGTCTTCGTAATAAAGGAGACTCTCCAAAAGACAAGCAAACATTTCTGCGGTTTCGGTTTAATGGCTGGAAAAACTCAAAGTTATGACGTTGAAAATATTATATTTTCACTTTTAGTAGAACCATATACTTAATTTCAGTATCGTTTAATTACCCGACCATGAAGAAGTTCGAATAGCAATTACCCGTCTGAAGAACAACAAAGCGGCGGGGGTCGATGGATTTCCGGCTGAGCTATTCAAATACGACGGCGAAGAACTGATAAGAAGCATGCATCAGCTGCTCTGTATAATATGGTCGGCCGAAAACATGCCCAACGATTGGAAGTTAAGTGTGCTCTGCCCAATCCACAAAAAGGGATACCCTACAATCTGCGCCAACTAGCGTGGGATAAGCCTCCTCAACATCGCATATAAGGTTCTATTGAGTGTACTTTGTGAACAACAAACTGATTGGACCTTATTATAGGGGTTTCGGCCTGGAAAATCATCAACAGACCATATATCCACCATTCCCCAAATCTTGGAAAAGATCTTTGAAAAAAGAATCGCCACACACCTCTTCGTCGACTTTAAAGCTGCTTTTTTACTACACGAAAAGGAACTGCCTTTATGCCGCGTTGTCTGAATTTGGTACCCCCGCAATACTAATAGGGCTGTGTAAACTGAGCTCCGTCAGGGTCGGAAGGACCTCTCCGAGCCGTTCGATACCAAACGAGGTTTCAGACAAGGCGACTCCAAATCGTGTGACTTCTTCAATCTTCTCCTGGAGAAAGTAATTCGATCTGCTAAATAGAGGAGGTACAATCTTCTTTAAGAGTGTTACAGCAGCTGGCGTACGATATGATTTTAATATAATTGGCCTCAACAACTGCCCCGTTAGTTCTGCTTTCTCCAGAATGGATAAGGAAGCGTAGTAAATGGGTCTGGTAGTGAACGAGGGCGAGACGAAATATCTCCTGTCATCAAACCAACAGTCGTAGTACATTCGACTTGGCTCTCACGTCACTGTTGACAGTCATATCTTCGAAGTTGTACGTTGTTTCGTCTATATTGGAACCAGCATCAACACTTACAACAACGTCAATCTCGAAATCTAACGCAGAATAACTTTTGCCAACAGGTGCTACTTCTGAAAGAAAGGTTCTGCGGAAGATTGGCAACGGCGAATACTGCAGACGAAACGATAACCGACATTTACATAGTTCAGAGAATTAAAAGACAGCGGCTACGCTGGCTAGGTCAAGTCGTCCGAATGGATGACAATACTATAGATCTGAAAGTTTTCGATGCAGTACCCGCCAGGGAAAGCAGAAAAGAGGAAGACCTCCACTCCGTTGGAAAGCCAGGTGGAGAGGGGCCTGGCTTTGCTTGGAATCTTCAATTGGTACCACATACCAAAAATGAAAAACGACTGTTGTTAACTCGTCTATAACCGCGTAAGCGGTGTCTACGCCAATAAAGAAGAAGAATTCTCGATATTAAACAACAAAGAGTATTATAATTTTTACAATGTTTACACCAACAATGATAACTGCTGCGGATTACTGTTATCTCCTTACGGCAATAATGTCGAATCAACGAGCTAGAAAGCAAACAGCGTCACTATTGCCACATGTTGCTTGTGTAAATATAGTTTAGCGCACCGTTAATATCATGTTTGAGATGTAAACATTTGACCTTCTATTATTCTTTAGATAAAAGAAAGCATTTCAAAGTTTTTAATTGATCAATTTATATCCGTATCGATTTTTTGCTATATAAAGGGCTTTTCTCAAGCATTTTCAACGAACTTTTAGAAGATGTACACTAACAAGCAATTAGTAGCCGCGTTGCTCGCTTTCCAAGTAATCGTCATTGCGGTGGCGCAGTCTACAACTGTGGCAAGCAATAGCGCCTTCGAGCCCGGCAATGTGACGACAAGGACCGACGATTATATCCTGGAAAATCGGCGTCAATTCAATGCCACGTTGCAAGGTTATTTGGACAAAATGAGTACCGTGACGAACGGTCTAGAATTGGGACTGAAAGTGCTTAACCGACAGAAGGTGCTACTGCTGAAGACAATCCAGGAAACATACGAAAAGATCGATCCTTTAGAATTACTAGGCTTACCGGCCAAATACTGTGTACAACAATATCGCAATGAACTGCCCTACGAGCAAATTGTGAAGACGAATATTGAGAGTTGCATCACTAGTGCACGCAATTATGCCAGCTCAATCATCAGTTCTGCCAACACTTATTATAATTACCTGAAAAATTACTACACTACTACCTTTACACCAAATCTTAACGCCTGTGCAAAATCGAACAGCAACCCGTCGTTGAATTACACGCTCTGTGTTACATCCGTGGTGAGTATAATTGGAGAATATTTGAGTATTTATAGAAAAATAGGGCAAACGATTGCTTATTATTTGATGCCAAAATTTTAGATTTCCACCGTCAACAGTTATGTCCACACTAACCGTGAAAATTTCGAAGCCGGCTTGCAGTCCGCATACTGTAGTTTGGAGAACCGTCTTGATGTTGCCGCCAGCTGCACCTACACACAATTAAACTCGGTTTTGACTTCGGTTGGTGCTGCTACACGCTTGATTCATGATTGCCTCTCTGACTATTTGGAAAGTTTGAATGATAACAATAACGGTACAATCAGCGCTGGTTGCCCGAATGTCGTGTATGTGGAAGTAAAAGACAAGGATGTCCAATCCAGAACCATAAACAACCCATTGTTGGGTCTGAATACCACAGCTAATTGCGTGGAAATAAGATTTGTCTAAAAAATTTTAACAGATTATGTTGCTTTTCAGCACAATGTAACGAAAATGCATGTAATTGTTTTTTTTTTGCCAAATTAGTAAAAATAAATATAAATATGCACAAAATAAATTTCAAACATATTTTGATCTAGTATTTATATATTTTCGTTGTTGTGAATAAACCAACTTTCAAATTTTACATATATGAGCTTGGCAAAATTTCTGTTCCTTTATTTGTAATTTACCTCGACGCATTATGGTATACTGTTGCTTAACAGAAACAGAATCTGTCAATCAGCAACAGCATAAAAACAGCACTTCATTAAAAAAAAAGGTTATACTTGAAATTGCGTGGAATCACATAACAGCAACATATAACTAAGATAATTTACCTCGAAACATTATGTTATATCGTTGGTTTAACAGAAACAGAATTAATAACAGAATAAAGCCAGGAATTCATTGATTTGGGCAAAAAAGGTTATGCTCGAAACTGCGTAGAATCACAATGACCCTGAAGAAAAAAAACTTGCCTTTATTTAGAAGAACAGAATCAGTAACAGAAACACTACAGAATTTAAAGCAGAAAGGTGTGGTGGTGTCTTTTCATGGTGGCAGACCCGGAAATGCACAATCGATCATATATTCTCCGTGTGCTAATTATTGAAACAGGCCTAAAGAGAGTATCGATTCCCAATAATTATCCCTTAAATCAAAAAAATATCTGTTAGAAGTTGAACGACTTTCACCAAACATTTATCTCACGCTTAAAGTCAAATAAATAGTCAGCAAACTAATATCTCAGCTCATAGAATTGGACTTTGTCATCTTACTTATTGAGATCAGCTCTAACGTTCAATCTCATATTAATTGTCAACGTGAAGTGAATTCAGAAATAATATTCTCTCTCAATAAACTCGCAACTCTTTAAAGCGTGCGACGGTAACGGACCTTGATGCAAGCGAAATAGTTTCCTATATGAAGATCTCAAAATAGTTCAACGAATGTAAGACTTCAGGGAAGATTATAGTAATTGAGTTTAGATCCATTTTTATTAGAAGAGAAAGAACTTTTCTGCGATCGAAAAACCATATAGAGCACTAAGGAGTGTTTAGTTTTAGAATGTTCAGCAATATATGAAAAAAATTTACATTTGTTATGGAGGGTATAGGAAGGCTTAACTGCCTGTAAACCTGCAACCGGGTACACCTCATTTGGCTGTCGGGCATAAGGGGGTAACCGGCAATATGTTGGCCGACGAACAAGGACCGGCAGCGTCCAGGACGATGGGACCAGAACCATGAATTGAAGTAGGGTCCACACTTTTAAGGAAATGTTCCCCACGGAGGAGAGAGTGGGGAGAGAACAGCATTGGCAGCAGGCAGCAGGAATGCGCCATGCCAAGCTACTTCTGGGGGGTACAAGCTCGCATGGTTTAAGAAATGATCAACATCCCCCGAGACAAATTCCGCCTTATTGGCGCTTTGTACATAAGACACTGCAGTCTCACGAAGCACTTGTCCAACATCGGCATAGTCGCTTGCGCAAACTGCCGGTTCTGCGACATGGAACAGGAAACCACAAAACACCTGAGTCTGGATTGCCCAGCAATTTGCAGAAGCAGGCTCAAGGCCCTAGGTTCCATCCACGTGGACAGGGATCACATCACCTCAGTCGTGCCCAGCAGGCTCCTAGAATTGTTTTGGATGCTGGATCTTGGCAACCGTATGTGACATAGGGGAGGGCACAATAGACCGTAGGTCGGCAAAACCTCATTTTTTTCTATGTATTTCTTTATTTACAAAAAATAATCTTTATTAAAAACATTAAATTAATAACCTAACATCATTCTGAACAATCGTACTTAATTTACCGCAATACCCTTGGTAATGAAATTCACTTGCAAACAGGGTGTCGTTTTAGTGATTCCCTTAAAGGGATTATTTATCTTCTCGCTCGACAAATCGCTATCGGCTAGATGCCAGCTCATGTGATATGGACAGCGACCCTTAGTAAGCGCCGTATCATCGCCACAAGTGGGACAGAATTCCTGACCGGCAATGCAGTTTTCCACCAGGCCCATAACCTCGCCAATGGTCTTGAACGTTGGAAACACTTGCAAATTGTAGCAATCGGAGACTTCACGTATTTTCATAGCCGCATTGCATTCGGCCGCCTTCATTTGATTTTCGAAAACATTCGTGTCGGCGTAGGTCTTCGTGGCGGCATTCGCCACCTAGAATAGAGATTGTTTTGCAAATAAATACAAGTCATTTTACTGCACGCACACACACGGTCTGTAACTTACCGCCGTCGAGATGCATTGCGTGTAATTGCTCTCGGTGAAGTGGCCCGCATTCTTCTTCCTGCAGTCATTCACAGCCGTTGCGAAAGTGCTGGTGTAGTAACTTTTTAGATTGCGCACGGTCGCCTCTGCGCCCGACACAATACCCGCATATGCATTGTTGCCTTTCAACGTGCATTCCTTCATTTTGACGGTCAACTGTGCGATCTGCGGCAATTTGGCGCGATATTTATGCACACAATAATCATTGATATCGTCCAGCAGCACGAGCGGATTCAACTTGTTGTCCACCTCTTCCAATTTGGTTTCCAACAGTTCTATATTGTAGGCGATAACGTCGAGTCGTGCGTAATATTTGGCCCTGAAGTCAACCAAGCTCTGTTCGAGTTCCTTCACATTGATCGCGAATTGACGCTGGTGGTGCAAGTAAAAGAGATCGGCACGTGGCGTTGTTGTTATGTTGTAGTAGAGCACGTCGGGAAGAATTGTGATTTCGCACTGGAAAAGTTTAGTTAAATAAAATACATACAATTTGTGTATCGTAACGGAGGGTCTGCCAATAGTACTAAAGATTGTCTCTTAAATTTTCTACTTTTTATACTCATATTTACCTGTACGCTGTATGCACAGCACATCACGAGTAGTACCAGCGTTAATTTACCGAGACTTCTGCTCATCTTGATTTTTGGGAGGCAACTGATTGAGACTCGCTTAATCATTGCATATATTTATAGCAGAAATATTAAAAATCCCGAGATTGATTATAGTTGAGCAAAAAAAATGTTTTGAGGAACAAAATAAAAGCGGTAGGGACGTTCGGGTTCTTGGCTACGCTACTCTAACAGGGAATAACAATTTTATTTTGCCGCGCGAGTTCACTTTTGACCAAAAACAACGACGAGTTGATGATTCGGAGCAGTGTTTGGAGATGTTCAAGCGTAATAAACCCGAGTCCTATGACATCTATATTTTTTGATGCGAATGGAATAATTTTTATGCCCTGAACAGGGTATATTAAGTTTGTCACGAAGTTTGTACCACCCAGAAAGAAGCGTCGGAGACCCTATAAAGTGTATATATAAATGATCAGTATGTTGAGCTGAGTCGATTTAGCCATGTCCGTCTGTCTCTCTGTACGTCCGTTCCTCCGTCCGTCTGTCTGTATATATACGAAGTAGTCCCTCTGTTTTTAAGATATCCTTTTGAAATTTTACAAACGTCATTTTCTCTTCAAGAAGCAGCTCATTTGTCGGAACGGCCGATATCGGACCGATAACACATAGCTGCCATACAAACTGAACGATCGGAATCAAGGGCTTGTATGGAAAACTTTCGCATTTGACGTGATATCTTCACAAAATTTGACATGGATCACTGCTTAAGTTAACAATATAATCTGTGAAATAATTGTTCAGATCGGATTACTATAGCATATAGCTTCCATACAAACTGAACACATAGTTACCAAAAGAAATGCACCTTTGAAGGGTATATTAGCTTCGGTGCAGCCGAAGTTAGTTTTTTTTTTCTTGTTATTAACTACCTTTAAAAATGAAAGAGCATCAACAGCGTCTATTATATAGCATTATTGGACCATTTCAAGGACGAAATCGCCGAAAAACGACCTCATTTGACGAAAAAGAAAATACAGTTTCACAAGACAAGTCACAAGCCAGTGAAAACGAAGCCAAAAATCCATGCATTGGGCTTCGGATTGCTTACGTATCCACCATATTCTCCAGATCTGGTCCCCAACGACTATTTCCAATTCTCAGATCTCTAAAGAATGCTCGATGGGTAGTAATTTTCGTCAACTGAAGAAGTGATCGCAGAAACTGTGACTTATTTTGAAGAATAGCACAAACACCTGTTACAATTGATCTTTCGTACACCAAGAAGTCTTCTTTTTCGGCAGTCGGTTCCTCAGCAAGGTCATACATTGGTCTAATTTTTAGTCCATGCCTCATTCGAGGTCTTATTCTCGTTTATTGCCTATTTCTTCGCAAATCTACATCATTTCTAACTCAAATCGAAGTCCATACTCGAGGTTAACTCAATGAATCTTCGCCTACCATAAATGTAAATGTTGTGTAATACGATCAATCCTAGATGAACCCAGAATGTCTTGTGCAATAATTTCCGAAAGATCCCTGTCTCATTAAGAGTTATAATACAATACTAAAGTTCACAAAATAGTTTCTAATATGGTCGAACATTACCGAACAGTTCGGTTTTATTTCAATAAAATATGGGGTTGATAACGGTGGAATTTTATAGTTCACGAAATATTAATAGCGCTGCATAATTACAAATAAATTATTACATTTAAAATATACCTTGCAAACGAAATGTATAAGGGTTTAAAATTAAGTATATCACACTGTTTCTTTTGACGACTGGCTTGTCTTTCTCTCTCCTGCTGATAAGAAACATACAAAATAGGACTGGAGAGTCAATAAATTTGCAACACAAGCCGCTCAGGAAATTATTTTCAAAGGCAGAGAATATTTAAAACACAGAATTATCTGTAAGTATGTATTTTTTTGCAATTATGTACTTCTATATACTTCTATACTATAGTATATAGTATGTTTTACTCATATAATTTTGCTTTTTACTGACAAATCCGAGGTGAATCCCACAATTTCACCGACATAGGAATTTCTTTCATTTACTTTTTGTGCTGAAAATCCATTGTTTTCTCTGGTTAGGAAAAGAGGTGATTGATCTTGAACACAGATTCCATCATACAGTAAGTATATAAACGGTTCTTCACTTTTCCCACGTCAAAAGTTATTAAGTAATATGGAAGACAGCTTCGAGGATTTTATTGTCATTTGTTAAAAAAAAAAATCTGTTACAGAAGGTTTTTGTGATTAACTTACATTTTACAAGCTTCGTTTTTTCGAATTAGCATGATTTCAAGAATCAAACCATTAAAAAGTATGGAGTATTTAAGACAGTTCAGTTACTAAGTACTAAAGAGTACAAAAAGTACCACGTTCCACATTCCTTAACAAAAGGTTAAGACAGTGAAAAGTAGCAATAACTTTGAGAATATATTTCCAAAATTGAATCTATCTCTATTCCGGGTAATGCCTTGGATTGGATGAAAACTTTCAAATTGGCAATTTTAGCCCAGATCGAACTATCGAATTGAGGGCCTATAGGAATGCAGGGACACTCCAGTCAATGAGTCATAGTTCAGCTAGCCTCCATTTCCTTTCAAATCTCTAAATAAAAATATTTCTTAACGGTATGGAACTGCTTCATTCCTTTAACAAAAATTGAAATCACATCAGCTTTTCTGTTATTTAAAATTATTTATTTAGTTTCACAAAATTTCAAGTCATACAAATATCAGCATATTATAATTCAAACCAACGGATAACTAGGACGCATTGCAATACCGCCAAAGTTGACATGTCGTGGCACATTTATATAACCATCCATGCCCCAACTGACGCCCCAAGAGTTCTTCAATATCCAATAGTCCATATTCGTAGTGTTATCTCGACCATAGCCTACCAATAGCATAGCATGATTGGGTTTACGCTCCTCACAGAGCTCGTCGTTGAATACGCCTTGTCTATAGAATTGTTTGCGAAAGCATTTTGCATTGACTTTAACAGCAATTGGTCCCACTGTGGCCACAGCAGCCTTTAGAGCATCTTCGTCGTCGGGTGTAATTTTGACAAAACCTTTGCTCTTCGCCGCAATCGCGGACGCGTCGAACAAACACTCCGCGTCCAATTGAGCGCGATAAGGATACGCAGCGGCCGCGTTGATGCCACCATTGTCGCGTATATAGAGGAAACTGCGCTCTTTATTGCCACCATTACAGCCCTTATTTCCATATGTGATGGTACAGTCTAACAGATTCTGCTCCGAGAGCGATACAAGTTTCGAAGTTTTTCGAAAGTGTTGACCCTCCAGCGCGCCAGTGGTGGCAAAAGCCCAACAGGAACCACAACGACCTTAAAGTAACGGAGGTGAGGATAAATTCAGCAATATCGGCACATAAGATTTGGTGTAAATAAAAATAAACTCGCAATACCTTGCTTCTTGACCTCAGTGACCGCGCCCAATTCACGCCAATCCACCGAATCGGGCAATTCGACATTTGCTGGTGTTATAAAGGTGGCGCCTTGCTTCAATACACTTGGTACACTACAAGATGAACGCAAAAAATGGTTTTTTATATGTGATTTACTAAAGGAAAAAGCTAATTACTCATAAATCTCATCGCTGCCACTCATAGCGCTCGCAAACTCCTCCTCACTGACATCCGCATACTCATTTATTCCCAGCTCAAAGCTGGTTAGTCCTTTCGTAAAGTTCTGATTATGTTCCTCGATAAATGCGAAATGTTTCAGAAATATACGCTCACGTTTAAGCTCTTCGGTATCCGATTCGTAGTGTTTATTATAAACTAGCTGAAAAAATATTAGTTTTGATGGCACATTAGTGACCAAAAGAGTTACAATAGAGAGAGAGATACAGAGAGAGATAGAGTTCTTATCGTAACAACTGTCAGAGAATTTTATAAGTTCAGCTTTGTCTGCAGTAGTCTATAAATAATTGGACAAATTGGTCTTACCTTAAATTGTTGAAAATGTTTCGAATCCTCAACAATTGCTGCGCGACTTATGCGTAAAGCTATGCTTAAAGAAAGCAAACCAACAACAAAAAATTTCCACATTTCCAATCAGAAGACGCTGCCAGAATAAAAGCCTTTAAATTCACTTTGAACTACAATATATAGTATTCCCACCAACTGTCCAACTGTCTCCCTGCGTGTTTGACCAAGAACTGAAGTTTGGAAAACTCAAATTTGAAAATCTATGGTAATAGTCAATGACCTGTTCAAACTAGTTTGGTTAACTATTGCTACCTGCGGGTGATCTTTGCTGCAGCATAAGAATTGAGGAAAGGCAAAGAAATCAATTAGTGAGGCAACAACATACAATCTAAGTATCTGCTGCCACAGCTGAGATATTCCTTCTAATAAAAGTTGAAGCAGTCATACTGAGATAATACGTTAGATATTAACAAGCCTTATAAAAATGGAATTAGTGTTAAGTACTTCGAAAATATGACAATAATCAGCGTCATATTATGTTGCAAAGGGTGATAAATTTCGAAGTTTCCTTCTTTTTTTAAAGAAAAAACACAGATACTTCAAATTTAATGGGAAATATTTATTATCATTGGAATGAACATTCTTTGGCATTTATTTTTTGAAAATTATGTCTTTCAAATGTTGGCCGCGGCTACGTCTCAGATGGTCCATCCGTTGAGTCCAATTTTCGATAACTTGAGCATTTCGTCTGATAGCTGGTGAATGACACGTGTGATGTTTTGCTCCGAGGCCTGATTCAAGCGGTATTGTCCGCATAGACTTTACATATCCCCACAGGAAAAAGTCTAAGTGATGTCACAATGCATGGTCTTGGTGGATAATCGACCGGCCCAAAACGTTAATTTATATGCTCACCGAAGTGTGCTCTCAATAAAAACCATTGATTGATGCGATGCGTGGGATATGTCGCCGAGATCACCAGCTTCGATTTCAGGTATCAAATAGTCCCCATTGACGGTTACTTTCTCATAAACCACATCAAACCATTGTTTTTTTTTATGAACTGGCAGCTCTTGAATCTCTTCAGGTTGCTCTTCGTACCAAATGCGGCAATTTTGTTTTTTTACATACCCATTGAGCCAGAAATGAGCCTCAACACTGAAAAAAAATTTGGCTCTGAAACGTCGGATCTTCTTGGAACTTCTCAGAGCCCATAGAGCGAAGAAATGTCGCTTGGGAAGGTCAAGCGGCTTCAGTTCTTGCACAAGCTGTATTTTGTACGCTTTCAATCGACATAAAATACGGCAAGTCGTTCCATACGTCATTCCGAATTGCTACGAACAGCACCGAATCGACTCTCCACGGTCTTCGTGTAGTAGGAATATTATCCAATAATGAATGTTGGGTCTCAAGATAGGTCATGGAGTTGCGAATAGTACGTTCAGTAGGCCAATTATCCTCACCATAAGTTGAGCGACAACATAATTAGATAGTTTGAAGGAGAACTTTGCAATCGAAAGTTTTTGAAAATATAAATAATTCCAAAGAAATAAAACTCACAGCTCTTTTCTAGTGCTTTATTTGGGAATCTTAAACCAAAGTTACATTTGTAAAAATATATTTATTGTGGAACATTTCAAATAGTGGCGTTGTAATAATCCTCGGCGGGAATGACCCGTGGACCGCCCTGGTAGGCCACAATGAAAATATTTTCAATTTCCAATTCGCTAAAATCGAAATTATGACCTGCAAAGAGAAGAAAAAGAAAATTGCCATTGAATCCATGCATTAAAGAAGTTATGCTATAATTGTTCTCTGTCTGATTGCTACTGACAATTTGTGTCTTTCAGTTACTAAATAATATAATATAATGTAATTAATTTCAGGCATAAATTTATATTTTCAGTTCGTGCGAATATACCATATACGAGGCTTTATACAGCCGTCTTCGTTTCGCCAAACTGTGAAGAGTAGCGAATCGAACAGACAAGTGGTATTAAGGCCACTGGTATAATTACATAGAAATAGCATGCGATTATACCACTCTAAAAACTGTATAACACTATTATTATCTCCAAATGTAATTTTTTTGACAAGAAAGCTAAGCTTGAACCACATACATATGTATTATACATTAAAATGCCTTTCACTTACTGTGTGCCGCCCATTTCTCGGCATTTTTATGGCGATTATAGAATGCCTGCAGCTGGTCATTGTAGGTGGGGTCTGCTGTATCCAACTGCATTATTTTTGAAAAAATAAATAAATAAAAATTAATTAATTACGCATTCGCCACACTCGTTCACAACAATAAACCTACCTTTTTCACGCTGCCGCTAACCATAACGCGTGGGCATGCCGGTTCCATGGGATCGACGCCACGTCTTTGACAAGCGCCATTCTGATCGTCGGTAAAGAAGAAGGTGACCTTATTCTTTTGCTGCGTATCGCGTCCAGTAAAGTCCAGATTCAACAAGAAGAAGCGAATGTGACCGGTTGAGGAGCCATTCAGAGCGCTATCGTCCACTGCCATTATATTGACCATTGGAAAGTCGATGATTTTCTCATGGGTGGAAATGCTGCCCACTGCAGCCCAGTTGGCTTGATGCACCAGACGACGTGCCAGCGCAGCATCAGACAAGCCTGCCGGTTGACGTCCGTGCGCTGAGTATCCTGCGCAGCTATCAACTGCGAGCAGTGCGAAGAGTAGGCCGCTAATGATTGCGATTGCTTGCGACATGGCGATAGGAGTGACTTGTAATGTCGAATGTGCATTCCCTTCGTTTATATAGTAAGAGTTCACTATATTTCGATATGTTTCTGTGTATATATTTATTTAACTGAGACAAAGTGTATGCGGTGTGGCTGCATCATCATCTTTATTAATGATGCAGTTTGCTGATTGTACATATGTACTTATATGTTTGTATATTTATGTGCATATGTATGATGGGTGGCTATTTCTAAGAATTTAACAATAACAGTTGGGGTTTTTTCCTTTCCGCATACAGTGCCTGCAAAAATTACAGCTGCTTTGATTATATACATATCTATACCGCATTCAGTAGCCGCTACTCTAGCTTGGAACTTAAATGGCTTAGTAGTATTCCAATCTAAACAAGTGACAAACAAGAAAAAAAGTTAACTTGCTACACCTTGGCTATAATACTCCTCACAGGTTCAGTTCTTATAGCATAGAAGGGTTTCAGAACTTATCTTTCTTAATTTTTTTCGGCCAGTATGGAAGCTCAAGGACCTCAGTTTTTATGACAGCTATGTCATATAGTGGTCCGCTGTTGGTGGTTCCAACAAATGAGCCCTTTTTTGCAGACAAAATGACGTGTGCATTTCACAGCGATATCTCAAAAACTGAAAGACTAGTTTGCGGCTAAAATAAAATTAAATTAAATTAATTTTAGAGTTCATTTCTTGGACCCACTGTATATTACAGCAAGACAAAATCACCTGCATACATACAGGTATATTAGTATTGGTTGTCCCCGAGTTTAACATCGTCAACTTTGCTGATAAAGGCTGATTAAGTAACTGCAATACAATAATTTTATATATAATTTACATACATACATATACACAAATATCTATGTCTCTTATGGTATGGCACTTTAAACAATTTAACTCCATAGAACTATACCAAACTGTACTTTGTTTTTAAAACAAATAACGGTTAATCACTTTTTATTCCCTGAACCAAATGTCGATCTGAAATAAAAAACACGTACTTTTTTCTCCAAGAAGCTGCTCATTCCCGGAACCCCCTATTCGGACCACCGGACTTCATTCCGGTAACACAGAACTGGCGGACGTGCCAATCTCTGCGTTTTGGATATTGTAGCAGATTAAACGTCTACATGTCTAGGATTGACTCTGACATAGGAAATATAGGTCATGCGTGCAATGAGTAATGGTCTCCGCTTGACTCCAATCATCTCTTTGCATTTCGGTGTAACCGAAGCTAACGATCTTTCTGTTTTTTTCTCAGTTCTGAAAGATTTTCAAAGTTTTACCCTTGCCTACCTCGTGCCCACCGCTTTTATTCAAAATTTTGAGGTCTGAATTGCATAATCGGTTCACTGACTGAAAATTAGAGACACGATGGCGAACATATGTACATACATATGTACATATACGTATAGACAGAAATCACTCAAAACTGTGAACATTTCATTCGTTTGATAATATTACAAATATGTATTTATGTATGTTCACGTACATGTGTAAAAGAAATTTACAATTTTATTTTACTATTAAATACAAATAGTAAATGCGTAGTTTAAATATATAATTATGCAATATTCGTAATTTCATTATCATACCTACTAATCTAGTTCTATCTTCCGTATTCGAAACGATAAATGGCTTCATACATACATAAATATGTATATATATTCCACATAATCCTATTAATTAATAATAATTCCAGTGAATTTAGTTACTGCTATACTTCCTTGAGTGCACAAGCATTTCAGTTAAAAAGTGCAAATTTTAATTCTATAAGTATAATTTATTCTTTGAATCATAGATATTTAATACTACATACATACAAATATAATACATAATATTAATCAGTTTTATTCACAAATAGTTGCATTAATAATCATTAATTTGCGGGTGTTGTGGTTGAAAGTTCAAGCAGGCCGACGTCAGTTCAGCCTTCAGTCTATATAAAAAAAATTAAAACCCATTATATATACAGATAGATTTATATATTTGTTACCTTTGCGCGTCACTATACTCATATCTCTCTAGTTCACACAATATGAACTCGGAGAAGACTTGCTTCCACTTTCTACGCACTGGTACTTCATGATTATTGCCCAAATGCGGTTTGCGCTTATTCCTGGCCGGCAATTCATCTGCTTTCAACGGATCCATCGTCAAATTATCTAAAGTGCTATGCTCATTTGGATGCACAAACTTTTCCGAGGAAGAATAGTTATTGCCAGTTGCCATTTGCTGATTTAAAGTGCCATTGACAAATATTTCTTTTATGTTGGAATCAGAATAATCATTATTAACAGTCTCATATTTGGGTTCCAGTAAACTGGGTATAGATTCTATATCGCTTTCATCTTGAGAATGACTTTCAAGGGAAATGTAATCATTCATTTGGATATGCTAAAAGAATGAAGAAAATGTGTTTTTTTGTATATTTAATGTTTATCACTTCAAACAAGCATCTGTCATTGTTGTATTAAACTTAAAAAAAAATAACAATAACCCACCATATCCTCGACACTGTGCGCCGTTCGCCTGGGTTCGATTTTAGTTAAAAACTGCATTCCTGAGTAAAATTCATAACCCGATTCATATTTGTTGCCAAGATGTTTTTTTTCATAGAGCACTGCCTTCCGTCGCTCAGTCTGTAGATACAAAGTCACTTTAATGATACAAAACTGATACTTTGTACTATATACTAATGCATATGTATGCATGTACTTACATTAAATCTGGAGCGCAAGTTATTCCAGTAATTTTTCGCGTCATTTACACTATGCTTTGTAACCTCTGCGATTTCTGCCCAAATTTTCTTTCTGATGTCGCGATTTCTATACGAATCGGAATCGGGGTCCCATAAAGCTGGTCTTGACGCTATATAATCTATGAGAATTTTTTGTTCATCATGTGTCCAAACTTTTTCGAGCCTACGAAATCTTTTCCCCGTTGTAGCCGCCCCGTTTGTTGACCTTTGTAAGCTGATGAGAGGTTTATTTATTATTTTATCCTTGTTATCACTAATTTTTATTTACTTACAAACTATATCTGCTCATTTTGTTTGTCACACAAAAATGACCAAGTGAAAGAAATTGGCTTTTTGACACAACTCAATCATCTGCTTGTGTCAAAAAAAATGACTCAAAGTGACAGTGAACTGGTATTTTGACAGTAGAGTTGCATTTTGACATAGTGGCGTTTTGACATTTCCATAATATGAACAAAGCACAATTATTAATGCTTTATAATTTAACTTTTTTAATGGCAATTTGACAAGATCTATTCAATATCCAATGTTGAAATGTATAAAAATAAAAAAGCGAATTTAGATAAAGCAATCACTACCGCTGCATATGTACATACTTATATGTCAGCTTATAATTGAGCTGGATCTCAATTCTCCTTGCACAAAGTCTACATAAGAAGAAAACTATTTTCGTGCGCTTATCAAGCACAAAGATGCACATACTTATGTATACACAAATTATGTTGTTATACTTTATTAATATATCACGTAAAATGAAAACAAATTTACAGATATAAATTTTTTATATATTGCTTTATTATAAACCAGTCTCACTGTAAGTTAAAAATATTAAAAATTGCTTTTTAAGCAGCTAATGTGGATAGTACAATAAGAGTTTATAAAATATATAAGTGTAACTGTTTCTATTAACACAAAATAGAAGAGGTATGCCTATATTTAATTACAAAGCACCAAATGTGGTATGTTGAACATCCATTTATATCTCAGTCGTTGACTTTTATCACTATCCGACATGAATTAGTTCGGTTTCGCGTTATAATAATCGTTCACAGCGACATTGTGAGGACCGCCATAGAAGTCCAATACGAAAATATTTTCTATTTCCAGTTCGCATAAGTAGAAACTATGTGCTGCACAATGAAAGATATCAAAATATATATTAAAAAAGTAATACACATAATATCAATCTTGGGTCAAAAATACTATCAATATTGTTTATATATATTATATTCCAAGAAAGTGCTTGCAATATTTTACCTTTAATCCAAGACTTCGCAGCTGGGTGGCGAACTGTGAATGCCTGCAACCAGTCGTTGTAATTCTTATCATTTTTGTCCAACTGTCGAATAAGCGATATATTTTCTATCAGTATTTCATAGAAGCAACTAAATTCATTTAAAGTTACCTCTTTAACCTTTCCGCTAATTATGGTACGTGGGCATGTCGGCTCCATTGGATCAAGTCCATGATTTTTGCAATTCAAAGTTTGGTCATCGGAGAACAGAAAGGTGACTTTATTAATATGCTTCCAGTCAGGACCAGTGAAATCCAAATCAGTTAGCAAAAAATGTATGCGCCCTGTGGACGTACCATCCACAGCGCTGTCATCCACCGAGATTATGTTTACCATGGGATAGTCTGCAATTTTATCATTTGTGGATATGCTACCCACTGACGCCCAATTAGTTTTATGCACCAAACTGCGGGCAACTGCAGCATGATCGGTTTTACGCAAATAACGTTTATATTCTGCAATTATGCGTGCATCTTCAAGCGCCGAATATGCTGCACAATAATTGAACAAAATAAATGTTGCTAGCAAAAATGTAAATACACTGCTGTTTGCTTTCGCCATGTTGTAGTCTATTTCTGGAACTATCAAACTAGGTTTTTACTGTTTCCGTGCCTGCAAGAGATTAAATCTTATGCATGTGGTAAAGGAACAATGAAATTATATAAGTACATATTATATGCATAAATATTTGTGCGTAAAATGTAAATAACAAACAATTTCCATGTTTGGAATCACAATATTTTTATTTGTTTAGGCTTATCAAATCAGACTGATGTTCACAGCAACAAAACACATTTGCATCAACTTATGCATGTATGTATGTACATACAATTCATGAATAAATATCTTTTCAGCTTAAAATGTTAATGAATGTATATTTCACTTCAAAATGTAGCAAATGGAACGAACACAAATATTTCTATGTATTTGTGTATATTTTACTACATTCACCTTAGAATAAAGAAAATTAAAAGAGAAAGGCGCCTTTGTCACGTTATTAAGATTTGCCCACAGTCAGCAGACAAAATTAGCACATTATCAGAAATATTTGCGCAGATCAATTTCTATACTTATACGTATATAAATTCACTTAAATACAAACTGCGTCTTCCACAAAAATTTAACAATAATATTTACATTACACATTTATAGAAACTACCATTTCCACCATATTTTTGAATTTGTTGGTGCACCTTTGTTTTTGTTTTACCTGTTTAAATGTTAATGTTGTTGCTGTTACACCCTTCCACGATCTGTTCTGTTTTAGTTTTTGTTCCGCAATCAGTTCCATTATAACAATGGTTAGCGTTTTTATACCAACAGCGATCTTTGTTCTCGAAGCCAATATAATCTATCAGCTGATTTACATGTTCGTTTTTGAATTTTTTTTCGTAACAAACAAAGTTATTGCGGTGTTGCTGTGCGCTACTTCGCTATAGAAATTGACAGAGTTGCATTTTGATTAAATATTTAAAGCATGAATTAGTGTTAACGTAACGTGATGGACATCGCGTGAGACGTATAAACGAAGTGAGGTAAAATTTACTATTAAAATATATCTCTTGTTGTAGCAAATATAATAAAATTACTTGTGAATAATTATTTCCTTTTGTAGTATTATGTATTTCCTAAACAACACATTTGCTAAGCATTATAACAAATAAAAAAAAATTAGTTATTTGAATTTTCACATAAGATTTGAGGTTATGTGAAGCAAATGGTAATACAAAATTTGTAAATGTTTTTATTACCTAGAATTGCCTTTTATGCAACTGCATGGGTATTGAAATAATAATAAAAAAATAAACCATTTTTAACTTTTAAGATTTTAACCACCGCCTATAAATTATTTTTATTGTAATTTTTGTTATTTTATGTTTTATTTTTGCTTTCAGAAATTATCTACTCTACCTATTCTATAATAAGTACCCGGCATTTAGCATCGTTATAAAAACATTATAACATGCATAATGTACTTAAATATTTAAGATCGCAATTTCTACCGGCCTCTCAGACTTGTTGACTGTCTGGTATATCGAAAAAATCAAATCCAAAAATAATTAATAAACAAATAGAAACTTTCAAGGTACCTTTTGTAATTATTAACTGAACATCTTCACAGTATAACAACTACAACTTTTTCCCTGAAGTGTTTACAAGTATCTTGTAACTATTTCCTTGCGATTAACATTTGGTTTGTTCTACATAATTCTGTCGACATTCTACATATTTTGTACTCGAGTATGCTTTTGAAATATTCAATGTTATCTACTTCAGTTTGGAGAACGGCTATTGAAATCGCTTTATAAATAAAAACTTGTTATTTATATGACAATGGAATTAGGTTGAGTGGCGGTTGCATTAAGCTTTCTTTAATAAATACTTACTACTAGTTCCTAAGAGAGTCGGACATATGTACATAGATATGTATGTAGTCAGAGGCTGAACGCGCTTTTGTGCTGTTATCGAAACAGCTGTTTTGCATATCAAGAATAATTTAGTTGTGTAACGCATACTTTTCCAGTAATAATTAACCAAACATAAAATTGCTAAAGAGTAGGAAATTACATGATCAAGAGGGGAGAAATATTACCACCAGTACAATAAGAGAACAAAAAGCTTAGAAAAAAGCTGGAACTGCTTGTAATTATATTTTAATGGATAAGAAGAATTATGTGAAGACAGAGCGGAAATGAATGTGAAAATTTCTTGAATTACAAACGATCGTTGAGAAGAAATGCATTTTCTTTTCTTTCTTGCCAGATATTTCTTGTCGAATATCTATTGTTATTATTTTATAACTGGAAATAAATGTTGATGTTTATAATCAGCTGCTTTTTTGCAGTCAAAAATTTTACAGCAAAAATCGTGCAATCAAGTTTACAAAATATTAATCTTAAAACACTCTTTTTTTCAGTTATTGACAATCAATAAAAGTCCACTTAAAATTTTTAAATATTTTTTTTGGAGAACTTATTTTATGTGGATGCCAAAATATAAGTAAATTACAACATTTTATTAAATACAATAGTAAACAGCGCCAAAACTGTCACGAAAGGACTCAGCCAACACACATTTAAACGCTCTTTGTAAATGCAATATTGTAAAGTATATACTGCAAAACAACCTTCGAACCAGCTTCAAGGCTCACTTCACTAAAATTAATATACTTTATTTTTTCTTTGATTTTCACCGAAAAAAACGTGCCAAATGGTTGTGTGCTGGCCCTGAAAGAGTTCATTATCGAGCAGGTTTGTTGGCGTTGAAGTCAGTTTCTAACCGCTGACCAGAATCCATAATGAAATTGCAAGCAGTTTTCTTGCAACATATGCACACATATACCGTTGTCAGCATATGCACTCATAATCTAAAAAAAAATGCTTGCGCTCAGATATTTGCATATTCAAACATATGTATATTTACCATATACTTATGTAAATGGAAATTTGAAAAATGTTTGCTGGGGTCTGGTTGGAATGGACTGAGAACGCATATAAATGACACACACACACACGGTTTTTTCGGGTAAAATGTTTTTTTTTCACATAAAAAATGAAATATTTTATGCAAACTTTTTATATTCCAAAGATACTCATTTTATTAAGATTTTCGCAGTCCCTCGGGAAAAAAAGTGGTTTCGCGTTGGCAGCAGAACTTTTTGCAGGCCTTTTTTCAAGAATGTTTTTCTCATATAAAAAATGAAATACATACATACATATGTATTTTACAAAAAAATTTTATTGTTACAAACATACACTATTAACAAAGAAATTCCAAAATTTTGGAAATTTAAAAAATATAATTATTTCGTAATATGGAAAATCTTAATTAAAACTATTTTTTAAATTTTTAGACCCAAAATACCGGATTGACAAACAAATCTATAACTCCAAATGCCAGATAAATAACAGAATAAAAATATTAAAAAGAGTAAATTTGGTAAATTTATACAAATTATCTTTCACGTCTTTTCGTCGATTTACTATTTTTTAAAGGTTTTTTTTTCTAATTTAATAAACTAGGACTTTAATTTAAACAGTACATGAAATTAATAATTTAATTAACAAAAACAATACTTTTATTATAAAAACAATGTGTTTAAAGTAAATTTTAGAAAGAAAAATTTAATAAAATAAATTTTTAATTTTAAAAAATATTAATAAAAATAATTTGAAAAAAACTAAATAAAATTTCATAAAACATTTTTTTGTGTTTTCAATATTTTTTTATTTTATTTAAAATTTAATTATTTAATTCAATTAAAAGTGTTTTTGTTTTTGTTTATCATATCTTTCAAAAATATAATTTAAAAATTTTATTTAAGTAATTTATAAACCATTAAAAATTAATGTATTTATTAATTGTTCAAGGCAACGACGAAGAAAAAAACATTTCTCAATTTTGAAAAGTTTTCTAATGATCCAAAGATTGATTGAAACTAGATTACAGAACTTTAAAATTAAAAAATATGCGGATGTATGTACTATGTATGTGTCTGTGTGAATGATAAAGAAAATTCATAAGCCGTTTTATCTTTGTTTTGTTTTGTGCCTGCATTCCTTTACTTTGATTTTGGTTTTGCTTTATTTCCAACTTCACGTTTCTTTATCATCGACGATGAAGTTGCCGGCTGCCAGCAGGCAATTAATTTTAAATACATACTTGTATGTGTGTATGTGTGCGTGCGTAAATGTGCCTACTGCATGCCCGCCTGCATTTAAATAAGCGCAGGCGATTGTTTTTTCAAATGCCTTCGCAGCGCCGTCGTCTGTGACAGCGAATGTGGCTGCGACGCTGGCGTTGACTTTGACTTTATCGTTGTCATCGCAGGCAACAACAACAACCAGCGTCTGCGTTTTCTTTTTCGCATACGCGCCGATCACACATCTGCTTTGTGCATTCTGCTGCGTTCACACACACACATGCGCTAATGCATGTCAATGCATGTGTGTGTGTGTGTGTGTTTGTTCATAATCCATCTTATTCTACATGCCGGCAATACGAGAATTTATTTTTTATAAAAATGCGACAATGCAATCGCAATAAAAACGAGTGCACATTCACAATTACAAAAACATCGATAGATAATTTAAAGCTGGAAAAAATAGAAGTGCAATATGGACAGACTTACATATTGTATACATACATATGTACATATACATATATATGTATGTACATAAATGTGTGTTTTGTCAAGCGTTGTTCTGGCGCAATGTCCGGATCTCCAAACACATTTGCAAAAACAAAAATGCGTTTATTTGGTATGCTTTGTATGTGTAGTTGTGTGCATGCATTGATATGCTGACTTTAATCTGGTCGTTGAACCGTTAAAATTAAAAAAAGAGGTCTTAAAAGTTGAATATAATCTAGGATTAACTGTGGGAGTATGCAGGGTGATTTTTATGTCTACATAAAAGATAATATATGTAGGTACATATGTAAATACTTTTTGGACTTCCTATGTAGATTCCCACCGCTTTGGGTACATGCCAACTGAGATTCGCCGAGAACTAGTAGTAAGTAATCCCCAGCAGATGTAATACATTTATGCCACCGATTTTTCCAGTCCTTAAAACACTTTTCATAAGCACTTTTTGGGATGGCCTTCAGCTCCTTCACCGAATTTTGTTTTATCTCTGCGATCGACTGAAAACGGGTTCCATTCCGACGAGACCCATGTCTCATCGGCAGTTATAATGCTCTCCATGAATGTGGGATCGGAATTCGCATTGTTTACACAACCACATAAAAGATCACGCACCCGGTTTATATACATATATGTAAATAGTTGGCGCCTAAATCTCTGCTGTGACGCTTAAAGAATGTTGACGTATTTTTTTGTCAATGAAGGTTTCTGAAACAGTACGTAAGCAAATAAACATTTGGGTCATTAGTGCTGTTTTTTAAAACTTAAGAAACTTAAAAATTGTTCATACGAAATAAATTCTGAAAATACCAAACAAGTGACAATGTTGCAAAAAAATATCGAAAACACCATTACAATTATGCTTTGGTTGGAAAATCATGTTCGAAAGCAAAATATTTTTGAACAAACTTTTAAGAAACTCTTCGAGGTAAAAAAGTGTCCTAAAAAAAAAATTTTCTCAAATAAAAAATGTTATATATTTTTTTAGCATTTTTTGTTGTTACAAACATACGCTATTAATAAATAAAATCTGAGATTTTTCAAAAAAATGTATTAAACTCGGCCATTGCGATGCCAATTCCGGTGACTCCTCGGAAAATGATGCGCCCGCCTTGGCAGGATAACTCCTTTTAGGATCACCTAAAGTGAAAAAATACTTGTTTTAGTTAAAGTCTTAAATTGAGACTTGGACAAAGGGAAAAAAGGCATAATTGGATTTTTAGGAATTAAAAAAAAAATTAAAATTTTGCGATATTTTTTTCAAATATTTGTAATCAAAAAAAAAAATCATTCGTCTAAGTCTTAAAGAGTTATATCTCAAAGACCTGTGTAAAATTTCGTGGAGATCGGTTGAGCAGTTCTCGAGAAATCTTGCCAAACCGACTTAAAAAATACAGTTTGGAGAAAAACGCGTTTAAAAACGGCGCACTTAGTCTAGCTAACCTCGAGCGTACAGGTTCTTAAGGCTGTATCTCTGAAACTATTACGCGGACCAACTTGAAAATTTTGGCCAATATACTAGATATGTTGTAGAATTTAATAATTAATCGGTTTTTCGAAGCCCGTAAACCCATGTAACCCCTTCATTTGCGACGAGTGAAAGTTTTCGCACTATAAAGATTCTATAGTTTACCGAAAAATAATTTCCAATATGATACAATTTCTTCTTTTTTGACATCATGTATGTATTTGGGACTGGAAATAAAAATAATTTATTGTCGAGATCACACAGTTCGAAACATGTTTAGCGGCAGTGGTTGAACGCCGTTTCTCATCCATAAATAACACCTGCTTAATATATACCTTTAGAGATAGTTCTGAAAATCATCAATACTCCAAATACAAATGAGTAATTTGCCATCTAAGAAAAGCTTCTCTTAACCACGACATCAAATATACAGTAATTTGAAATTACTCATGAACGCACGCAAAACCGCTTCACTGTGCCTTTGCAGCTTCTGTTGCTACAGCTGTGACTGCGGCGTCAGCGTCAATCCTGTGAGTGATCGCACAAGTGTCTGAACAAACGAAAGTACTCTTTTAGAGGGCGGTGGGCCGTCTTACTTACTAACTGGCTGGTCGGCTGTCTGACCACATTCAAGTGCTTGCGTACAGTGCGATTGCCTTTTAGCGCACACATTTATTTAGATGTGTGTGTGTGCGTGTCACTTATTAACGAGTCAGACAGTAGTAAAAATCAAACACAATTCAAATTCAAAACATTACTCTGGTTTATTTTGTCTGCATATAATTATACGAATGTATACATATGTACATATACATATGTTTGTATATACTTATGAGTATGTTTCTTTATATGTATATTTGTTAGTGCGTGGTTTCGTTTATGACGTTTGTGCTTTTGTTTTCCCACAAATGCGTGAGTGCCCTTTTAGTGGTTACTATTTTTGTAATTTCACAGGCGCTGCCGCTGTCAGAGTCGACGTCGCTGCTGTTGTAGCCGCTGGCGTTCACTACAAATGCTTAAGATTTATTGTAGACTGCGCCTGTGACGCCGTTGTGACCTAGTGGTACCCAGCTGGCATTTGACGTTTGAAAGTTTTCATTTGTGATTGCGCATTATATACCTACTTATGTATGTATATGTACATACATATATTTATATATTCATAATATTAGCTTTCTCGAAGAAAAAAAATTTAAAAGATGTGATTTTAAGTTTTTCGGATGAAGTAAGGAGGTTTTTCAGGTGGCTGATCAAGAATTTTTGTGAGTAATATTCACAATTAGCATTTAAACCGTCACGGACACCAAATGGAGTACCATTTGCTGTAAGACGAAAACTACTTTTTTGTGTTAACAGGCAATACTAAACAAATGCCTTCCAGAAATGATTTTTTCGACAAGACTAAGCGCTAGTTAAGTTCTTATGTTTTTAAAGGTTTTTTTTAGATGTGTTTTTCAATAAGGCTGTATTTTTTTCAGAGTGGGTCTTTTTGACAGCTGTAATCTGATTTATACTCAGTTTAGTTAGTAATTTATAAAAACTTACGACTTAGTTATTTATCAAGCGCATCCCACGATCGGAGAATGGACCTAAAACAAGATAGAAATCGCTCCCTATTTTCAATGGTTTCAACAATACGGCGCTACATGCCATACTGCCAACAAAACAAACAATTTTTTGTAGGAAACTTTCGCTTTATCTCGCGTCGTGGTCCTGTGGCGTGACCTCCAAAATCGTGCGACTATTTTTTGTGAGGTTATGTGGAGTCGATTGCCTACGAAGATAGATTCGAACCGTTAGACGTTTTGGAACAGAATATTTGCTGACATAGTGAATATTGTAACCCTCTTCCAATTCAATTATGACGAGACTCTACCCTGGAATTTCAAGCCCTTAGTTAGAGCATAATAGAGAGATGTACATATGTAGTTTATACGCTGGGAAGTGGCCAGCTGCGCACTTTCACTTTATTGTGGCTGAATATCACCCAGTTCCTATTAGCGCCTAATCACTTATACATACTTATACATATCTAAATATCTTTTAGGACCATCGAAGACATGCTTTTATAGTTTTTTGAGAAAAGAAATTTAGTTTTTCCCAAAGCACTTTCATTGAAGCTTAGTTTATATCTTAAATTCAAGGTTTTGAACATCCGTGCTCCCATAAAAAAACCAAAGATCTGCAAAAACTTGTGTTTAAGTGGTTACATGGGTTTACGGGTTTCAAAATATCGTATTTTTTTACTGCCTTATGAAATTCTACAATTGTGTAATCGTTTCGGATATACAGCCTTGAGAACTTGTGAAGAACACGAAGCATTCTAGGCTAAGTGGGCCGTCTTTAAACGCGTTTTTCTCGAAACTGTGTTTCTTAAGTCAGTTGACAAGATTCCTCGTGAACTATTCAAACGATCTTCATGAAATTTTACACAGGTCCTTGAGACAAAATTCTTAAAGACTTGGGCGAAGGATTCTTTTTCGATTAAAACTATTTGAAAAAAAAAATGTAGTGAAATTTTCACTGAAATTTTAATTTTTTTGTTTTATGTAAAAATGTCGGCCAAAATCCAATTTCCAGTTTTTTTCTTTCGTCCAAGTTAAGGCTTTAACTAAAACGCGTATTTTTTAGATAATCCTGTAAGGAGTTATCCTGCCATCTTGGGTGCATTTTTTTTACGAGATCACCGAAAATGGTGTCGCAAAGGCCGAGTTTTAAATTGTTTTTTTTTTTTGAAAGATTTCAGAATTTCGTTGTTAATAGTGTATGTTTGTAACAACAAAAAATTCTAATAAAATATTTCATTATTTATATGAGATTTATTTATATGAATAAAGGCTGTTTTTTAACCGATTAAACCCACATAACCCCTGAAATCCTAATCATTGTTGGCTCTTTCGTTGCACACGATGCAGTTACTCTTAAGTACCTTTAAATATATAGAAAAATAGGCCGTAGGCATTAATCTTATGCACTCTCTCATAGGCAACGGTGTCCAAACATTTTTTCTTTATTGGGTGTAAACGGCCGCAGAAGTGCACGCTTTTTGGTCGGCTGTTCGTCTCGTGCGGCCAATTTCACAGTCGAAGCGCCGCAACAGCGACGCGACAGTGGCGCAGCCGCAGTCGACGATCGAACAGCTGCACAGAAATGTTCGGGCGCTCGACTATAACAATTTGCGATCAGCAGGCGCTCGATTTAGTCGGTGTAACGCACTCGACGCGAACAGACTAAACGTAAATAAACAATTTAAATACGAAATAAATGAATAAAATTAGGCACAAAACATAAATTAAAAAGGAAATAAATAAATAATAAAAAAAAACTAGCTAAGGCTCTAAGTTGTACTCCGCGATCAGAGATTTCCGTACGGCACTGGGCGCACTTTTCACCTTTCTTTCAGTCAGCCTTATTGGTTGTATTGTTATTGTTGTTCTACATTGAAAATCGCGTGTTTTTTTTTTAAGCGCAAACGTCGAGACGACTGGGAAGACAGACACCGCAGCACAACGTAAAGGTGGTTTGCGAGCTGACAAGAACACGCCAGCTGCCAGTTGGCCATTGCAGCGCAGCGCCATTCTAATTGACGTTTGCAGTGAAATTTGGGAAAAGCAGACCTCGCTGCGTTCAGATTTCTTTTCGCAGATTTAGCATACATTGCCACACACAGAACCGTTAGCGACGCAGCCGGCTGCTATTATCGGCGAAGACTTCCCAGTCACGCATTTTTGCAGCATTGTTGTTGCACTCGTTGTTGGCGTTGTGCGTGGGGCTGTAAAAATAACGAAGCGTCGCACTGTGTTGGCGCTGTTGAGATCACATTCACATTTCTATTGTTGTTGTTGGTGTTGTTGATCGTGCTATATAAAATCTTTTTATACGCGCCACTTTTTGTTGCTATTGTACGGGTGAATTTACGCGACGACAACAACCAGTTGACCGCATTTGGCGCCAATGAAAAATTACAACAACAACAACGCGGCGAACACAAAACGTAAAGAAGGAAAATTCGGAGCGCGGTTCGCGTGATGCGTGAAAAGTGAAAGTGCAATGAAGTGTATTTTCTAATTGGTAAACACAAACAACAAAAGACAACCATCAAATCAATAAACATTAAAGTGTGAAACCAAAAAATTTTGGAATAAATTTAAAAAATTATAAAAATACTAAGAAAATAACATTTAATAATAAACAAAAAATTTTGAAAATTTTTGTACGAAAAAATATTTTTGCGTAAATTTCAAAACAAAAATTCTTAACTAAACTCTGTCAAATCAAACAACCGTTATTCGTTCATTGACAATACGAGAACCAATATCCAAACGATGACGGCAAAACTGAAATCCGAATGCAGTGAGAAGGCAAGGGAGACCATCAGCGAAGAGAAGTTGAAAGATTTACTCACCGAACAGTTGGAACGTGTCGGCACTGGCGGCGCTTTTGTTTGGTAATTATTTGCTCCATATTCTAATAAGTAGCGAAATATGTTTTTAGCCATTTGAAATACAAACAAAAACAAAAACATAGGTGCGCAGAGCATGAAAATGTATCGATTCCCTTCGCTGCCCTTCGTCTGTGTCTGTCAATCAATAATTTCGGCATTTCAAAATATATTTCTTGCAAACAAGTGACGCGAAAATAAATTGAAAGGAAAGTGCATCAACTGATGATTTCAAGGGCTCAATGCAAATACATTATGGTAAATGTGAAGACACTGTCATGCAAAAATTTACGAAATTCAATTTTTTTGGAAAATTATCTTTATTAATAGCATAGTAATGGTTTTTAGATGGGATTGAATTAAAATTTTAATACTATACTTCTTCGAGCAATGCCAATAAAAATAAATGTAGTACAAAAAACAAGAAAAAGTGTTTACTTCAGCTGCCCCCATAATACGGCGCCATATGCTATAGTGATCCGATCTGATTAAGTTCTTCGAAGTTTGTGCTGTTGACTTAGACAATAATCCAGCTAGAGCTGTCAATACAAGACTAAGAGTTGGATCATTCAGTTTGTATGGCAACTACATTCTATAAAGAAGATATCGGCGGTTCCGCCAAATGAGCAACTTCTTGGTGAGAAAATGATCTCCAAATCTGAATGTGTAGTTCTCGTACATACTTACAAATAGACAGACATGGATAAATCGATTCAGTTCGTCACCTTTCCGTGATTTCTTTCTGGGTGTTCCAACTTTATAGCAAACTTAATATACCCTACATAGGGTATAATAAATTATAATTTCTATTAATCTGATCCAGTATTTTCGATTGTTATCCATTATTTGAGCGAACTATTCGGCTAAATTAAATATATAATTTAGTATGTCATTCAAAAATGGCCGTTCTTTGTTCTCTAAGTAAACGACGATCCTTCCTCATAAGAGATCAGAAACCGTTGATCGGTACACTAAGTTTGGTATAAATCATCTTCAAAGTCATACAAAATAAGCGTTAAAAATGTTTCTGAAATTATTCTATATTTTGCTTTGCGGTTAGAAAACCTATTAATTGTTCGAAATAGACTAAATTTGTTGGAAAAAATCGTCCAAACATCTAGCAGAGATGCCTACATTCTGTTTCTGCGACAGTTCGAAACGGACCCAGCGTTTTATCCTACCAAGTGCTTATAATTCCGTGTTATTCCTCAACATTTTTTTTAGGGATCCTTTCTGCCACTAAAACAACAATAACACGTCTGATAAAATAAATATTTTGTGGATTTTCCGACATTTCCTTTTGTGTGTTACAAATTTCGGGGCCCGAGAGGGCAGGGGTTAGAATTTGTCCGCGGTAAGGTATGGCTGTCGTAAGAAACGACTAAAATCCAATATGCACTCTGTATTTTTTGGCTTGCCTCGATATTTCAGAATAGCCTTTGTCCAAAATAGTGCTATAATACTCAGCTTAAAATGATATTATATACATACTTTGAATGAGATTCCTTCTAATGGGAAGACATTTAGCGACAAATGTCACCAGTCATTGAGTTTGATGGGTGCTCAAATGGTAGTAGCAAGAGTTACAAGGTCTGACCGGAGACTTAAGTTAGTTAGCCTTTGAAATTCTCTCCAATATGCTCGTTGGGTTTGGCCCTTTAGGTAGATTCGTGGTGGCTGTGGTTTAAACTTAAAGGCAAGTACGATTGAAAAAGTCAATTCAGTGAGGAGTCGCACTGCGGCCGGGTGCCAGACACACAGTATGGCAGAGGTTTTAGATCGGCCTCGAACTCGACCAAGTGGAACCAAAAAATACTTGCAAACAAATGCATTATTTGGGGCGCTGATCAAGGCATTGTTTTGATCTATGTGCTTTAAAAAAGCACCGTGGAGTTAGGCCATCGCCGGCAGATACTCACGTAAATCACAACGATTGTTATATACGGTTCACGATACGAGTGTTTAGGCTTCAGATAAGAAGTTATAGACTTATGGAAGTTATTACCGTTTCTCAATTGGAACTTTAACCCAATAAAAGAATGTTCAAGATAATTACAATATCTCTGCATAATTTGGACCGATTGAATAAAAATTTTCGCAAGTTTTAACACCTAGTTTCGCATATAAGAACACTTTATGATATCGAAAAAAAAAATTAGTGATTTATTTGACAAATTCTCAATAATATCCGATACATAATACTAGGTACAGCTTATCTACATAGAAGAGGCCTCTACTACTACAATTTGGCGCCAATAAATGCGCATGCAACTATTTTTGTATTCCAAATACAAGTGTCTTTAATAAACGCTTCAGCACACAATATAGTAGCGTCAATTCTGAGGTGCTATAAAGTTTATTTTACACACGAAATTGACAACATTTTGAAAGAAAATTTAAGAGGCAAAATAAACAGTCATCAAGTTTTTGACTAAAATTCTGGCGAAAAACAAAATTTGGCAAACACATAAAACTGCACAAACTGCTAAAATTGCTTAACTAAAATTTGATTTTTAAGCGAAATGAAAAGATTGCAACTTTTTACAATAATTTTTTTGAAGTGTTAATCAAAAATTTTAGGTAATAAATGTGTGATTTTTGGCATAAAATAATAATTTTTGGTCTTTAGACTTTAAAGATGCTTATGGAGAAAATTTCAACTTGATTTATGTCATTTTAGAAGTTTGCTTGCAATTTTGGCTACTTGCACGTTTGGTTTGACATATGTATATGTATGTATTACACATGTAATACATATAAGATACATACATATGTACTTATATATTAATGGTGTGTACAAATTTGCATATTCTAGCACAAATGAGCTTTCGAAAGATTTTAAAATGCAAAGGTTTTGAGTTGAATACGTGCAAACACACGTTCAAGAATGCAATTATCAATGAAAGCACATACGAGCAAATAGCATTTGTAAACGTTTAATGACGAAAAAAATATTATTAATAATAACACATACATATGTATTTACATACGTTTTCATTATTCGTCGCACTTGACTGACACTTCGGTAGTATTTTTGGGCTATAGTTTTTTCTTGAATTTCAAAATAGTTAAAAGGTGTTGAACGACTCACAGTTCAATAAAATTTATAAAGGCTTATGATTACTTTCTCATGCCCACAATTAACCATATTTTGCATATACTTGTATAGTAAGAGGTATTATTGAACAACAAAATAAAAAATGGCGGAAATATCAACGATCCCGTTGATTGAAATTTTTTGTGGCCGTCAACTTCCTGGCTAGGCTACTTTTTTGAAACGAAATTTTTTTTTAATTAAGAACCTTCTATTAAGTGCATATTAGAGGGGTTTTGAGAATTTCGGAAAATTGCCGATGTAGGCCTGGATTTTATAAAAACTGCCGCTTTTACCCTTGTTTTTCGACATTAAAATAGTTAAACCACTGTCAAAATGCCATTTTTCTCAGAAAAGCGCTCTATTACGCACTTCAGTATTAAACTGTCTATAAAATACGTTTTAGTTCAAGTAAATCGGTTAAATAATTCGCTCGCAATTTTGACGACTGGAAAAAAATGTAGTTTTGAGGAAACGAGCCTCCAAAGTTTTGGTACCTACACAGCCGTTGCTTGAAGTGCACTGGTTCTGCGGCCTATTTCTTCGAAAATATTCGGAGTATACCAATGAAACTTTGGAACTATATTTTTGAATAGTTTTTCAACTGATTGGAGCGAAAACAAAATTTTTAATTTTTTTAAAATTCTAGGGGTATCTCCCCGCTTAAAAAAAAAAACGTTAATTTCGGTTGCATCGAAGCTATAATACCCTTTACAAATTAAAAAACCTCTATACCAGAACTTGATTTTGATCGTTCAGTTTGTATGGCAGCTATGTATATACTATAGATCGTCCGATCTAGAAGTTCCGTTGCCTCGGACAATAATCAAGGTCTACATTTTGACCGAATAGTTTGTATGGAAGCTATATATATAATTAGGACGATATGAAAAATTTGTGGTAGGATTGTACCGTTACCTTGGAATATATTCTTTACCAAATTGGGTGAGAATTTCTCGTCAAGTAAAAAAGTTTTCAACTCAAGAACTTGATCGTGATCGTTCAGTATGTATGGCACCCATATCAGATAGTGATATCGGCGGTTCTGACAAATGTACAGATTCTCGGGAGGAAAATGACATGTACAAAACGTATAAAGACGGACGGACATGGCTAAATTGACTCAACTCGTCATGCTATTCATTTATTGCATTTTATAGGATTCCCGACATTTCCTTTTGCGTATTAACTACAAACTTAATAAACTCTGTTCAGGATATACATACATACATATTAGATATAAAATCGTTAGGGCTTAATAGAGACTGTTCAGGCATGTCATACATGTGTCAAGGGCCATATTACTGTCAGAAGATTTAAACCTATTTTGTGATATTTTCGGTTAGCGTGTGTGCCATTTTGAGAACTGAGAAAATTTGTGGGTTTCCATACAGTAAACTGTACTCCACTACACGAGCGTCACGACCATAATATCTGCAATACAACGCAAAACACGCTAAAGTTACACGCCACATCTTCCAACAGCACTAGCATCGAGGAGTGTGTGTTGTTTGAAAATTTTTCCACGTGAAAACAAAAACTTGTATAATTAAAATAAAATAAATCGATTTGTTTTAATTAATTATGTGCCCAAATTTATATTATTACAATATACATAAAGGGCATTAACTAATCCATATTTATAACTATGTACATACATATATGTATTTCAGGGTCATATGAAATTAATTATTGTTATTTTAATTTTTTTTTGTGATTAATTATCACAACAACCAATTTTCTCAACTTTACAACCATGTAATTTTACATGTTCAAAAAAATTAAATAAATAGTATAATTATTTAGTTATTTTCATTTAGTGAGATAAGTTCATTGCTTAATTATAATACAATAGCCCTAATTGTTTAAAAAATTTGCTTACATTTAAAATTATATAATTACTAAAAACAACATATAAAAACTTTTAAAACTAACATAAAAATTTGTATTTAACGATGTTTTCATCAAAACAATAGATTATATGTTTTGATAAAAATATTGTGAAATTCAAATAATTTGTGTAACAAGTAAGAAAAGGCTAAGTTCGGGTGTAACCGGTCATTTTTTACTCTTGCAACTTGTCAGTATCAAAGCCAGGGGAAATAAGGCTTGTAAGTTATATGGGGCCTAGGGCCAGTTTTCCCCAGATTTTATCCAATTCGGGCATGATAATAGAAATACTCGTTCCCTCAATTTTATTAAAATAAATCACATATTTGCCCATATATGCGGTATAAGACAACTGTCGGAAATATTTCTAATAGGTACGTGGGTTCGATCTAGCGAACTGAATAGTCGGTTGTATGGGAGAAATGTGATAAATCTGGCTGATTTCTACAAACGATCGTGGCATAACATATATACCGATATCAACTCCATTATTTTTTGGTGATACATACAATCGTCAGGTGAAAAAAACTATTATACTCTGTAGCAACATGTTGCAAGACCATAAGAATGATTTCAATAACAACGGTTATACACTTTTCAACTTTTTTGAAAATTTCTCCAACAAAACCAAATCTATGCATAATATTCTCGATTAGTCGATACTAATATCGATGAACGGGTCGAAGTTGGGAAATGTGCTTTAAAATTTTCTTCCAGCAATAGTGTTGCCCTCTTTCTTAGTAGAGGAATTCCTTTCTTCGCATTAAAGGGTTACATCGGGTAAAATACAGCCTTTTTCAATATTTTTTTTCTCATATAAAAATTGAAATATTTTCTTAAAATTTTTTATTGATACAAATATTCAGAATTATCAAAGAAATTCTAAAATTTTTGAAATAAATATTTTAAACTCGGCCACTGCGACGCCATATCCGGTGACCCTCCGGAAAAAAATGCGCCCGCGTTGGCAGGATACCTCCTTATAGGATCATCTGAAGTGAAAAAATACGTGCTTTAGTTAAAACCTTAACTTACAACTTGAACGAAGGAAAAAAGTGAAAATTGGATTTTTGGCATACATTTTTCCAAAAAAATTAAAACTTCAGTGAACATTTTGCGACACTTTTTTTCAAATAGTTGTAATAAAAAAAAACGTTCTTCGTCCAAGTCTTTAAGAATTGTATCTCAAAGGCCTGTGTAAAATTTCGTGAAGATCGGTTGAGTAGTTCTCAAGAAATCTTGCCAAACGACTTCAAAATACACAGTTTCGAGAAAAACGCGTTTAAGGACGACGTACTTAGCCAAGCTAGCTAGTTCTCAAGGCTATATCTCCGAAACTATTACCCGAATCAACTTGAAAATTTAAGACAATATTCTAGAGTAGACTTTTGTAGAGTTTAATAAGACAATAAAATAATTGACTTTTGGAAACAAGTAAACCCATGTAACCCCTTAAAAACGTTGCTGGAACCTTTTACTATGGTTTTTTATAAATTATGATATAAGTCTCATGTTTTAAAAATACATACAAAAAAAAATAAAAATTTTAAAAATTATTTTTTTTTTTGGCTAAGCTGTGTTATTACTTAAATTGGATTGAGTTAATATTGTTAGTGAGACAAGTCAATTATTTTGAAAATTTCATCCAACAAAAGTTAAATTTTTACGAAAAATTTATAAATACTTATATAGTAGAACTAGTATCATCATTGGGATCAAGGTTCGGAAATAATAATTTCATTGAATGCTAATAACTGTTATTTACTTGCCAACAGCTGTAAACTGTTGCATGCTAAAAAGCGGAAATTTCAATTTTGCAGCAATCTCTAAATGTAATTACCGAAAAAAATTTAGCATTACACAATATCTATTACTATTTTCGAGTAAAAACTGCATCTATTATTCGCTAATTCGCTAAAAACGATTATACTCATTCACCGCCTTTTCCCATAAACGAAAAACAAATAATTAGATCAAATCATGAATCAACTGACTGTGATATAATACATAATAAATGGGTATACATACATATGTACATATTTATAAGTGAAAATAAAGCGTTGTGAATTTGGTGCGCATTCAAAGCAGTTGTAATATGCAAAATATCATATCTGAACAATCGGGTTTTTGGAAGCCATTTGCATATATTTTACGCGAACTTGTTACACGTGTGATTAGAACTAGAAGTTGCTTCTCTACACGATTTTTTAAGAAGTCATGCAATTTATCAGCTGATTGGTTTATTTCGGATTTTATTAATCAATTTTCTAGAATATTCAAAATACTTACTTAGCTTCTCTTTTAACTCGAAATAAATTTGTTGTTATTTAAAGCGACCATGTTAGACTGACATTATATAAGCGGTTCTGCAATCGTTCCACAAGTGTCATTTGTTCTTACTTGAAACACCCTGTCGCACTTTTGCTTCATACTTGATTATTTTCCGATTGAACGATTTCGCATTAAAAACACATAAATGACATATTCTCATCAACAATAATGAAATCAATGCGGAAGAAAGTGAAAAATGGGGAAAGGTTAGCTTAACAATACAAATTGTATTTTATTTTTAGCTTACGCAATAATGTGAGAAGAAAATTGAAAATAGCTTATACAAAATAAATTTCATATAACCAAGAATCGATTAATTAAAGTGTCAAAATAAAATTTCAATTTATTACAATTTGGAGTTTTTAGGTTATAAGAGAAGTACTTTCATATAGATGAGTATAGCAGATTACAGAGTATTAAATTATCATCAGAGAGGGCGTAAGATTTGCAAGAATATAAGCCAAAGTAAAGCAAGAATATAAGCCAAAGCAAAAGTAGAATATTTCTTTGTCCAAGAGACTATGGTTCTAAAACCGGTTTCGAGCTAGCAATTTTCAAAGCGAACTTTAAAAAACCTGAATAATCGGTTGTACGGGCGATATGTGATAAAGTTATCCGATCTGACCGATTCCGACAAATCATCAATAGAACTTCAAAATGCACATTTGATATGTAGGTGTATTCCGAAATCTCGAAAACTGACGAACTATTATGATCCCTAAAAAACTTCGCCATGAGTTTAGTGGTTTCAAAAAATCGATTTTTTTATGGTCTTATTAAATTCTACAACACCTCTAGAATATTGTCCTATTGATCCGAGTAAGTAGAGTAAGCTATACTAAACGCGCCTTCTTTAAACGCGTTTTTCCCAAAACTATGTTTTTGAAGTCGGTTGGCAAGATTTCTAGAGAACTACACAACTGATCATCATGAAATTTTACACAGGTCTCTGAGATACAATTCTTAAAGGCTTGGATGAAGGATTTGTTTTCGATTACAACTATTTGAATGAAAATAAATGTCGCGAAATTTTCACTGAAATTTTCTTTTTTTTCGTAAAAATTTCTGCCATAAAATTTTCAGTTTTTTTCCTTCGTCCAAGTTGATGATCCGGTAAGGAGTTATTCTGCCAAGGCGAGCGCATCTTTTTTCCGAGGGCTTACCGGAAATGGTGTCGCAGTGGCCGAGTTTGAAATATTTTTTCCAAAAATTTAAGAATTTCTTTGTTAATTATCAATCAATTAGAAATAAATGAAGTCATTTATCAGTTAATGAATAATAAATTAGTATTCAATTAGAAGTTATGTTAGTGAATCATTAAGTAATTACTTGTCAATTAAGAAAAATAGTTATTTTTAATGAATTTTGAATTAGTTTAGTCAATTTGTATGTGATTATAAGTCAATTAGGAATTAAATTTGTTATTTTATAGACAATAGTTGTTTAATTACGAATTAAATTACTCAATTATTAGCTAATTATTTATAAAATATGAAAAATTGTTTAGTTATTGGTCAAATAGGAAATAATTTAGTCAGTTACTAATCAATTTGAATTTTTTTAGTCATTTATTAGTAAAAAAAAGAATTAACTTAATAAATTAGTAATTAGTTATAAAATAATTCAGAAAAAGTTATTAATCACTACATAATTAATAATTAATTTAGTTTATCCTTGTTAATTAGTAGCCAATTCGAAAGTTGTGGATAATTTACTTATTTAAGAATCTGTCTGAATTGTTTATTGCTTACATATGAGTAATAGGTTGGGTTTGGTTAATCTGGTAGTAGGTAATGAGCCACGCATAGACCAGCTTTGGACCTTTACGATACCAGATGGAGTTCTGTTACTAGGTTCATGAGGAGTAGTCATTCTTTAGGTTGCCTTCGCTTGACCCAAGTTTTAACAGACTCTGCGACCTCATTAGCGATACCTCCTCCAGTGTATTATACCGTAAGGACTCAAAATGCTAATAGGGTAGTATTGCCAATTTGGGACAAGTGATGTTCCATTGTTTCCATGGTGTCTGGCTCTAGTCATTTCCAGCAGTCTTCTTGATCTGTCAGCCCTATTCTGCGGGCGTGTGTTTCCACCATGAATAATAATTATCTCGTTGGTTTTTGGTTTAAAATATATAGATATTTATATTTCTTGTCACTTAAATTCGTTTATATTTTGTAGCCGCATTGTTTCAATTATTTGAAGTAAATATTCGACAAGTAATTTTATGAAGAAAATACTTATCTATTGAAAACAAAAACACTAAATGTATCGCAGCTGTCTTTAACCTAAATGCGTTGTTTCAAAGTAAAAACTAACATAATCACTGACGATCTGCACAAAATAAAACATATATATTTTTAAATATAAATGTACACATACATATGTATGTATACATTTTGTTAACGTATACATTCCATTAACAAATCTGGCACGTTACGATCACGTTCTACAAAAGCACTATAGTGAACATAGTCTATATGCGCATATGGATCTCGTGCTGTCAGCACTCACTACTACGTATGTTTTCGGCTCATGTATAGTATTAGGGATGTTCTGAAATATGGGTGAAGAAACATAATTCGTCAGATTTCTTCAATGTAATTTTGGTCTTGAGTTAAGAATATTTAAGGCTCTCGTGGCGATTATAGTTCATTATACAGAGAGCAGACTACAATCGGTTATATTTTTGGGTATTAGGAAAAAAAAAATTTATTTATTTATTTATTAAATTGCTGAAAGGGAGGGACATTAAAAATAAAAAAATTAATTAAAAATATTTTGAAAGACCTTCCCAATGTATGTGCGCAAGCATATGGTTACATAGATCTAACTATGTACATACATATGCATGTATGTGGCCACCTTTTGCCCCTGGCGCTATGCAATCACTGCGAGCTGATAAATCTGTTTCTAAATATAGTAAGCTTCTATCAATTATTACTTATTCGTTCACGTTTCTTTGCACATAAATATTGATAATGCGGATGTAGTTACATTTGTACTAAACTGAGTGTATTTGCATATAACTATGTAAATAAGAAGTTATTATATAAGTACGTGTGGTCGATTATGCACCAAGTGGGCTAATAATGGTTAAAGTACAACTGTCAATTTGATAAGAAGGGGCATTTCTTAAACCTAGAGGGATATATATATTTACATGATGACTTTTTTGAATGTCCAATAACTTTACATATGTATGTATGTATATTTATGTAAGAACTTTTTTCTAACGAGGGTCATTCACATTTGGTTTTCAATTGTTTGTCGCAAGCAAGTGTTTTTGAGTGGTATAAATTATTCAAAGAGGGTCGAGAATTCGTCGACGACGCACCACTTTCATGACGGCCATCAACAATAACTGATGATCAACATGCCAAAAAATTAAAGGATTGCTGCTTGAGATTCAATTGTTAACAGTCAGAGATCTTACCGCCATCGTTGGAATATCGGAAGGATCATTAAAAACCATTTTGAAAAATAATTTGGATTTAATCGATCAATCGGCAGAATATCGTGGCAAGATGAGTCGAAGCCAAAAAAACAAGCTGGTAAAAAATCAAGGTTACATTGACATTTTATTCCGACCAGCCAAACTATCAAGAAGGAATACTATTTGAGTGTTATTTGTCGTTTGCGCGAAGTTATTCGTAGAAAGAGGTCGGAATCTTGGTTTTTGCACCACGATAATGCACCGCCGCACACAGCCTTGATTCTTCGTGAGTTTTTCGCCATTCATTTAACTCCGTGTGACTTCTAGCTATTCAGCAAACTCAAACGACCTCTTCGTGTTTGAGAGCTATTCCGAAAATTAACATTAACAACTGTTTCGAGAATTGGAAAAATCGTTGGCACAAGTTTATTTCTCACATTGCCAAAATTATGAGTTGTTCGAGGAAAATGGTATATAACTCAAATTTGATAAAAAAAAAATAGAAAAATCCGCAAAGCTCCTGCACGTAAAACAACGGAACATGCTGCTGAAACCACCAGTAGAAAAAACAAGGCTGATCCTTTCAAATCTTCTCAAAGGATTTTGGCTAAAATAAATGTAGTTTGGAGGAATGAGTCGAAGAAGAACATTGTAATCCAAAAGAAACATAAAAGCATGGTTGAACTTTACTAGAGAACATTTAGAAAAGATCATCAAATTTTGGAAAAGAGTACTTAAGAAATATCAAACAAAGGTGAATCGTATTGGATGCCTTGGCAAATTATTTGTCCATCGCACCGGGTGTAAGACATATAACTACAGATACACCACAAAAACCACATCACAGCGGTGGTAGTCTGGGGAACGTATTCCTGGTACGGCGTTGGACCATGTATCAATTGAATGTTGATAGGATGTATCAATTGAAAATTCTTGAAAGACGAAAAACGTTTTGCGTGTCCAAAAAAGATTACTTGAGGACCTGGAAGCATTAGACGTTGAAGACTACTACCAAACATAAGGAAAACTCGCATTATCTTTGAGAGTCACTCAGGCAGTCATTTCCAAACGTTTAAAAACAGCCTAATACGAGTACATACAAAAACAACCAAATTGGATTGCCATACGCAATGAAGCCAAGAGTCGTTGAAAGACGATTTTGCTTGTCAAAAATACTGCTTTAAAGTAATCGTTCTTGCATCGGATTGTGAGTGATGATGAAAAATAGATCCATAGTGCAACCCTTAATGCAATTTTTGTATGTCAAAACTAGCCAAATGAACAGCAAAGACGAATATTCATAAAGCCAAGTTAATGCTCTGTATTTGAAGGGATCAGAAGGACATATTATATTATGAGCTGCTAAACCTGGGTGAAAACATTAATGGGGAACGCTATCGACAACAAATTCTCATCAAATTGAAGTGAGCGATTGCCGAAAAAGAAACCGGACTAGACAATAATTTTCCATCATGGCAGTAACCAGTGAAAACAGTGGTTTGAAGTTTCAAATTAAAAATCAATAACGGTATACCGAGAACATTCTTACATCGGTAACAAATTAAAAGTTCTAATCACAACCTATATCTAGTGCCACCACATACTTATGTATGTATACTTATAGATAATTGTGTGTGAAATACACCTATTAAATACGTTGCACAACTTGTACTCGATAATTGCAGTTTTGCATTGTCATGCATTGTTAAATGTCTGTAAGACTGAAAGTATTACTTATGTGTATACAGGGTGCGCCATTAAACATTGAATTACTGTGACATTAACTAACCGGTTGAGCTAAATTGCTATATTGGGGGGAAAAGAAAATCGATTCTAGATTGATGAAAGATCATTGTATAATAAAAAAGTTGCTGTTTGGGCTGACTTTAACCACATTATCATGGGGCCACATATTATATTTTCACACAAAATGAAGCGGATGTCTTTGTGAAAGAGGTCTTAAGGCGTCTTGTTGTTACCTTGGGTCTTGACGAACTTCCAATCAAACTATTCAGTTAAAAAACTTAAATAAAATATGGCGCACCCTGTACAAACACATATTTACATATAATTATTTATACAAGCTGTGTAGTTTAATTGGATTTTAATAAAAGGGCATTGACTGATAATTTATTCATCACGTTACTCTTGGAGATAAAAGTGAAAACAAGTTTTTATCAATGTTTATCAATACTTAAGTGAAATCGCTGTAAATATATTTAGTATTTATAGTATAGACGAAACTTTAAGAGGGAGAAGTAATAAATAACAGTGCTCAAGTGAAAGTAAATAAGTAATCGCTAGTGTATTTAACCTTTTTATCAAGCTATGTCCTTCACTTCAAATTATTAATATTAAAATATGAAAAAAGATAACTTCGGCTGCACCGAAGATTAATGTCCTTCAAAGGTGCGTTCTTATAGCAAATATGTGTATGTATTACATAAATATAGCAGCTGCGGTCGGTACACCTTAGTAGTGCGTTGCGATTTTTACAGTGGATAAAAATATCGGACATAGAATTTATCTAAAATTTTGTATTTATAAACAAATTTCGTGTGCGGAATCGTTGCGGTTCAGTTTGAAAACCACAGTGGTACAAAGCTTTCAAAGACGGTCGAGAGATCGTTGAGAACTTGCTTCGTTCTTTTTTTCTCTTCAGCTGACCTCTTCAACTAATGAAAATATTAAAAGGGTGAAGGATGTGGTGCTTGAAAATCGTCAGGCCAGTGTTAGAGAGATGGGTCGACATCTCTCTCGAGTCCGTTCGCATTCTTGCTCGACTCGTCCCGATAAAGTTGAATTTCTTCGAAAAGAGTACCGTAAATAGGTCTCTTTGGACATGCTTGGTCGTACGAATACCACATTCATGGAGAGCATTATAACTCACTACGAGATGAGTTATGAGTTTGACATGCACAAAAGTCAACAATCATCGGAATGGAGGGGAAAAACGAGACAAAAGCCAAAAAAAAAAACAAGAAAAATCCGTTTAAAAATCAAGGTTATGATTATTGTTTTTTTTTCGATATTCATGATTTGGTGGATCATGAATTTGTTATATTTGGCCATATTGTGGCGCTTACGTGACAACATCTGTCGAAAATGGCCGGAATTGTGGAAGAATCGAGCCACGATCGTGACCGAATTTAAAACCAAAAAGGCAATGAATACCATCGATAAACCACCGGATTCACCAGTTTTGGCTCCGTGAAATTTTTTCTTGCTACCGAAACGGAAATTGGCGCTCCGCGGAACCCGTTTTCACTCGATAGAAGAGATAAAACAAAATTCGCTAAAGGCGCTGAAGGCCATCCCAAAAAGTGCTTACGAAAATTGTTTCGAGGACTGGAAAAATCCAGTGCATAAGTGTATTACATCTGGTGTGTATCACTTTGAAGGCAATAAAATAAATATTAATGAATAATTAAATATTTTTTTGCGTTTTATTTACAATTTCCGGGTATTTTTTTGTCATAATATATCCCATAAAAATATCACAGTTAATCAGTATTCGATAATAGACAAACTTGGAGACTAATTGCGTCAACATTTAGATAATCTTTTTCTAAGTTTTCTAAAGTGCGCGTACTTAGGTATTCTATTAAGCTAATCTAACTTATTAGTCGAGATATCTTCATTAAAGTTAGTAAAACAGTTCACACTAAAGACATTTTTTTCAATATCTGGTTAGCAGCCATCTGTGAGTTAACTAAGACTTCTTCTTCCGATCAAGAATTTTTTTAACTGGCAGATGGTTGTAAACTAGACATTGAGAAAACAATCCTAAGTTGTGTTCAACATGTTCATCAAACTTTGTTAAGAAATCTTGCATGTTGGCCAATAAATTTCCACATACAGACTAAAGTTAATTAAAGGCATGTAAATAATTATCTTCTGGAATCGGGTAAAATATACATACATATGTACCAATTACATCCATTTTTGTACTAAATTATAGAACTCTTTGGGAGCTTAAAGTTATAACCCAAGAAATTATACTGTTATTGTAGACCTATAGCCGCCACCGTTCCCACAACAGTCGGGGCTAAGTAACTCGAACGCACTTGGATTTTTATCCAGCCAAAGACTGTCAACTCGGCACCATTCCTCGAAATTGCTTCAAGAATGTATTCTGCCGCTGCAAAAACAACTTATATCCGCCAAGTACTCAAAGTCGATGAAGCGTCAAAACAATTTCTGCTTTAAAATTACACCGAACAAACGCTTTTTACTTTAACAATATTCATTTGTCGACAAAAAAGCCTAATTAATGCAATTCAGGTAGCATTGTGTGGCAAAATAGCCGTCATAACCTTCAAACCGCAAAAAATTCGCGAGCAACCACAAAGCACGAAGTGAAAATATTACATTTCAGAAAAACAGTTTTGGTGATCAATGTCAAAGACAAAGCAATAATATTGACGAACAATAGCAATTTCACACATACATACATAAATATGTATGTATATATGTATGTACTTGAAAGAAATGTGTCGTTATTCAGTGGCATGCGCATTTATCCGGTTATGAATGTGAGGGCCTATAATTTACATTGCGAGCACATTAATTTTTGTATTTTTGGTATTAAAAAATAATGCTAAAAATAAAAATAAACCAAATACAATGAAGGTAGTCGTGACAAATAATAACAAGCTAACGAAAATATTTGCTTATTCGTAAAGGCAAGTTTTATATTCTTCTTTTTCTTTATTGGCGTAGACACCGCTTATCCAGTCGTTCCTCCTTTTCGCTGTTTGGCGTCAATTGGAGATTCCAAGTGTATCCATGTCCTTCTCCACCTGGTATTTCCAAAGGAGTGGATCTCTTCCTCTGCTTCCCGCGGCGGGTACTGCGCCGAATACTCTCAGAGCTGGAATTTTTCATCCATTCGGGCGACATGACCTGTATGTCTGTAAAAACAACATTCAAAACCTTTGTAATTTAAGAAAATTTTCATAGACTTCATAAGCCACAAATCCTGATAAGGTGCTTTAACAGCCAAAAGGTAGGATGTAAAAGCAAATATCAAACATTGGCGCCTTGTCATTGGTTAGTCAGTTGAGTGCTAAGGAGTGATATTTTCAATGCATAAATCGGACTCGCCATCCATCTGACTTGATGCAAGGTATCTGGAGATTGACCTTCAAACGTTCGATTTTTATCTACTGAGAGCTCAAATAGTTCTCGATAGTCATCCAAGCCGCCTTTGTCTCTTCCCTTACTGATGAATACTCTAATCTTGGCCAAGCTATTTATTTTTCTTTACTACCATTCTTAATAACCACCGCAAGACGTTCTTGTTTTGATTTGCAAGCCTCTAACAAAAGTAGTCTATAATTTTCCATCACAGCGAACTAACTCTGCCATCTGATTTTAAAAATCAATTTTAATGTATGCTGCTCGCTTAAAGAACTTTCCTCACTTGTGTGAACTTCTACACATGGCTCCATCCTTCTCCATTAACACCAATAATAACGTCAGCCTCGAAACTGAACGCATACTAACTAAAGTAAAGTTCTCTCTCGACGAACAAATACCAAATTCTACAAGTCGCTCTTCATCCCCGCCCTGCTATATGGTGCAGAGGCTTGGACGATGACAACATCTGATAAATCGGCCTTACGTGTTTTCGAGAGCAAGGTTCTGCGGAAGATTTATGGTTCTTTGCGCATTTGCAGCGGCGAATACCGCCGTCAATGGAACGATGAACTGTACGAGATCTACGACGACATTGACATAGTTCAGCGAATTAAGAGACAGAGGCTACGCTGGCTAGGTCAAGTCGTCCGAATGGATGTAAACACTACAGATCTGAGAGTATTCGACGCAGTACCCGCCGGGGGAAACAGAGGAAGAGGAAGACCTTCACCCCGTTGAAGAGATCTGGAGAAGGATCTGGCTACACTTGAAATCGCCAACTGACGCCAAATTGCTAAAAGAAGAAACGAATGGCGCGCTGTTCTTAATTCGGCTGTAACCGCGTAAGCGGTATATACGCCATTAAAGAAGAATAAGTACCAATTTTCCTGTGCGGAGTCATTGCGAAGGTTGGAAAAGGCTTATGGTGACTCAGTTTTATCAAAAACACAAGTCTACGTGTGGTAAAAATCCTTCAAAGGCGTTCGAGAGGTCGTTGAACATATGCTTCGTTCTGGACGACCTTTGACCTCTTCAATTGGTCAAAATTTAAAAAGTTAAACATATGGTGCTTGAAAATCGTCAGGAAATTGTTAGAGAGAAGGCAAGAGAGCTCGACATCTCTCGCGAATCCGTTCGAATGATTTTGGTGGATATTTTAGGTATGAAACGGGTTCTTGCTCGACTCGTCCTTATAAAGCTCAATTTTTTTTTTTCAAAAAGAGTACCGTAAAAATGTCTCTTTGGTAAAAAAAATACAGTGAATATCATCAATCAACCACCGAATTTAACAGATTTGGATCCATGTGATTTTTTCTTGTTCGCCATTGAAATTCCACTCCGTGGAGCCCGTTTTCAGTCGATCGAAGAGATAAAACAAAATTCGCTGAAGGTGGTGAAGGCCATCCCAAAAATTGCGTATGAAAAGTGTTTCGAGGACATAGAAACATGTATTGAAATCTTTTTTTGACTAGATATACTAAATAGTATTAACCAAATTCGCAGTGTATTATTGTTCAAGACAACGGTACAATCTCCGAGTAAATTATTCAGATCCGACCACTATAGCATATACATAAATATCAAAATCAAAATTAAGAACTTTTTATACCCTTTTACGATATAAGAAATGGAACTGTGTGCGAAACTAGCTTCAGTGTAACGGAAGTTAACGTATTTTCTTCTTTTTCTGATAGGAAATAGTGGTCACCTAAAATTGAATAACAATTTAATGAAATTATTTGAATAAGGAAAACTGTATACTTAATTCATGAGACAATAACGATCCACATTCGATCAGATGATCGAACAATGATCATTATCATGAGCATCAGAATACGTTACTTATGAATATCACTCATACGACCTGTAGTGCTAGAAGTAATATATGTAAATTCATAATAATAACATATTAATGGTTATGTAAGAAGCTTTAATCTGTTAGCGTTCATTATTAAACTAAACTATTAACATTAATCGAAGCATGTGCTTATGCAGAGATAAATCAAATTTTTTATTTATTACAATATTATAAACATTTGCTTTGTAATTAGCCAACTACATACATATATAGTAGTATAATTAATTGACATTAGCCGCCACGCAAAAACCTGTTAAATCGGAAATTCGGAAGTAATTATTTATTCACAAAACGAAATATATTTATATACTCATATGTGCATATATTTGTATTTATGAATATTTTATAAGCCTAAAAAGCGTTCCGACGCCGTTGCAGTTTCTTGGAGCCGATTAAGTCTTCGAGTTCACTGGAGCAGCGGCACTTCAGATAGAGCCGCTCGAATAAATTACTAAATTCTAATTTACTGCCAAAAACTCAATACATACATACATACCCAAACAATACAAATTTCATGAGTCACATGTGCCGCGACGAGGCTACGAGTTTTATATCCGATTTATGATTTTTTATGTACGCATATAATGATATGCTACAATTTGCATTCCGATCGCGCAGATGACCGCGACCAGCCACGAATATTGAATAATTTGTTTACGCATTTAATCAAGCACAGCGTTATTTAGATATCAAGCTGCGTTTTAAGAACGTTTGTATGTATGTATGTGCTTGTAAATAAATCAAAAATTCTACTTTTGTGTAGTTTTAAAAATTGACTGATTGGGAAATATCCGACCGCAATTGACGAAATGCGTACTCGTACATAATCTGTTCTACGAAATACACCTTCAATCGCTGTAGCTGTTGTTGCTGCAGTCTTTGTTGACGATTCTACAGATTTACTAGCTTAATTAATCTCAAAGTTAGGCGAATCCGGATAACCTCTGGTTACAACTAATTTTCCAGTTCTCAAATCGACTGCGTTTAGCTGCGTACATTATCAAGCTCTAGAATATGAATACTAATTTAATCAGCGCTGATTTGCTTTCATTTCGTCAAGGTTGGCTTGTTTTATTTTTACACGTATTTACGTTTTATTTAGTAGGTCGTAGGGCAGCCAGCAGCTGTAGCACTTTAAATAAAATGTAGGTAAGATGGTAGTGCACCACTGACACACATTTTGAGGTACATACATACATACTATCCATATTTGTAGTTGGACCCACATTAGTATTTGTTTTGATCTAAAATTTAGTCTGGGGTATGTGTGGTGTCCCTTTCGGAGTTTCAAAAAGAGATACCTATAACCCCCTTATTATCTATTTTTGACTTAGCTTGTTTCAAGTATGAAGTGGGACTTTCTGAAAGATATCTTCTTTTACTTCTTTATTAGCGTAGACACCGCTTACGCTGTTATAGCCGAGTTTACAACAGCTTGCCAGTTTTTCTTCCTTTTCACTGTTTGGCGCCAGTTGGAAATTCCCAGAGGTGCTAGAACCTTCTCCTAGTCTTTCCAACGGAGTGGAGGACTTCCTCTTCCTCTGCTACTCCCGGCGGGTACTGCTCCGAATACTTTCAGGGCTGGAGTGTTTTCGTCCATACGCACGACATGACCTAGCCAGCGCAGCCGCTGTCTCTTAATTTGCTGAACTATGTCAATGTCGTTGTATATCTCATACAGCTTCGCAGAACCCTTCTCTCGAAAACTCGTAAGGTCGATTCATCAAAAGTTATCATCGTCCATGTCTCTGCACCATATAGCAGGACGGTGATGATGAGTGACTTGTAGAGTTTGGTCTTTGTTCGTCGGTACTCAGTCCGAAGCAGCACCTGTTGGCAAGAGTTATTTTACGTAGGATTTCGAGGCTGGCATTGTTGTTGTCGGTTCCAAGTTCGACGAAATTATACAATATACAAGTGTAGTCTTTTGTTTGTAAACTGTAAATCCTCTCCATTTTCGTCATTTACAGAGTCTTCTATTTTCAAATTTAAACAGTTTGGAATACTCTGTGACATTTTTAGGCCGTATACGATCAATCCAAAAAGATTCGAACTTATCACGTGGTCAATGTCGTCAGAATGTGTGCTGATTTGTTAATTTTGTATTTCCTTTGGAAAAGTAATTTAAATTTTATTTTAAGAAATTAGTCTTTAAAATAATACATAAAAAGTTTCAAGCGAGTTTTATAATAACAAGCTTCAACCAAAAGAAATGTAGCACTTCATTAGTCTTAAAGAAAATCAAACACTTTCATCATAGTATCGATTTTACCGTTATGTCTATTTCAATATCTGTTCCGCTATTATTACGAACGTAGCCAGAACTTCTCAAAGGTTATTTCTTACTCTAGAACTAGATCTAAGCCTGTACTTGATTTAAGATAATCACTAGGTCATTGATAGCAAGCCATCGTTGCTGTTGTTGCAAGAGAAAAACTTTTCTCTTAATGAGTGTGATATCATGTGGAAGTTTTATATAAATATTTATGGGATTTAATTGATTGTGTTTATTTAATTGAAAGTAAAAGTATCGACAATAAAAATAATACTGGGAAAAGTTTTCACGTTTCCATATACATATATTTTGTACGTATGAAGCTTTGATCTTAATTCTCTTAGTCTGAAATCTTAACCGCAAAGTTACTAAAGGGTGATGTTAGAAGCATGAAACTTATATTTCCCAAGCACAAACAAGTTTTTGAAAGGCATTTACTAAGTTCACAAAATTTCAGACAGAAGATCTTCGACACTGCCTCTTACGAAGACATTTTTGTCGGTTAAATGTTAAACCACTTTTTCCAAGTCGGAGTTAACTCGTCTATAATCTGGGGTATGTTAATATCCAACTGGTCGGTCACTATGAGCAACAACTAGTAAGACTTTGTCCATAATTTTAAAACTCTTAATTTATTCTTCAAGTCGTCCTCCTCAAAGTAATCCCCCTAGACCCCAATACCCTTGTGCCAACGTTTTTTCCAATCCTCGAAGCTGTTATTAAAGCAAATTTCTCGAATAACCTTCAATGCGCGTAGCGATTCATGTTTAATGTCTCCAATTGACACAAAACGGTTTCTCCGAAGCAATCGTTTGAGTTTGCTGAATAGCCAGAAGTCGCACGCAGCTAAATCAGGCGAATACGGTGGTTGCTAAACGAATAATAAATACAGTATGGTCCTCAATTCCGCCCTGTTTTTACGAATAGCTTCGTGCAAATGACACATGACACTCAAATAGTATTCCTTGTTAACGGTTTGGACGGTCGGGAAAAATTCAAAGTGCTCCACACGTCGATAATCGAAGAAAACTGTCAATATTGACTTGATATTTCACCTGCTTTGACGTATTTTTTCGGCATTGACTCACCTTGCCACGATATTCGGTCGATTGATCGCCTGTTTCCATCTGTTTTCACTGGTCATTCCGATATTTCAACGATACCATTAAGATCTCTGACTGTTAATCATCCATTCTGAAGCACCAATTCCTATATTTTTTTGACGTTTTGATCATCAATAGATGTTGAAATTTTAAGCCTCTAAAATAAACACCCTGTATTTACACATCAGATTAGAACAGATTCACATTGAATCATCGTTAGATGTGCATAAAAATGTTTGTAAAATAAGTATGCAACAACTTAAATGAGGAAGTAAGCGATCGTTTAACTAATTAAAGTCACAGACAAATCTTAAAAATAAAATCACAATTAGCACGTAAATAATTGGATAATCTATGTTTGTCTGTATTTAGTATTGCAATTATATTATGTAAATATTTATGAACTGATATGTGCTTTAATTTATAAATACATTTTCATTTCTTTAATTTTCGAGATCTGGTTTATTACTACATGCTCCAGACATTTTGTGGTCGAACCGCAGCCGACTTTGGTCGTCTAACGTTTGTTGGTATCAGTTAAAACTTATAGTGATAGATATAGAGTTAGATATATACAAATAATCACATTGACGAGACGAGTTGAAATGAGTGACTGTCTATCCGGCTTTCCGCCTGGCCTACACTTTCTGGTGAACGACTTGATTAATCTCAGCCCAACTTGGTTCATAATATTATGCTGATGTCCTTGGAAGATGGAGTCATGTGTAGAAGTTCACGTAAGTGAGGAAAGTTCTCTGATTTCCCCTCACTTGCGAGTGGCCTGAAACGATTCCTTTACATAGAGCTCAAGCAGCTCACGACACCGGTCTTAGATCAAGTATCCTCTGGATAGCGAAATAACATCCATTTGAAGGCGAGATAAAATGAGAAGGCGAACCATTCGTCCACGTTCCAATGAAAACGAAAGAACAGTCTCGGCAGAGAAACCCCCCTTTTGATTTCGAGAGAAAGGTGCTGTTGAAGACTTATGGTTCTTTGGGCATTGACCTCGGCGAATATCGCATTCCATGAAACGTTGAGATAACATAGATGAATTAAAAGTCCGAATGGATGAAAACACTCCAGCTCTGAAAGTATTCGACGCAGTACCTGCCGGGGGAAGCAGAGGAAGAGGAAGACCTCTACTCTGTTGGAAAGACCAGGTGGAGAAGGACCTGGCTTCGCTTGGAATCTCCAATTGACGCCAGATTGCGAAAACGACCTGTGCGCTGTTGTAAACACGGCTATAACGGCGTAAGCGGTGTATATTCCAGTAAAGAAGAAGAGGATATCCTTTCGATACATTGTGAAAATAGAAGAAATGAGGCTACAACCACGCCTACTTCCCATAAATCACAATTTAAAATTCTTTGTGATTGTTTTACTTTACCGTATTTGAACGAGAGCCAATGACGTTAATTTTTCAAACGTCATGACACCCAATATTTGGCCCCAAAAAAAAATTAGTCTTAACCATATTCCCTAATATAATATCCGATTCTATGGTTGACTATTTTCACATATGTATAAATACTTATTAAATTAAGCCCATTTGATTGTTTAAATTATTATAGACTAACAATAGCGTTTAATTCTCTTTCAGGAGCCTCTTTTTCCTCTGCGTTACACCGAACATACTCAATGGCTTCCACGTGTCTTCCTACACGCTACTGGGCCACTTACCCGAAGATCAATGGTGTGCCGTCGCCAATCTACAGTCGACCAATTGGACCGTGGAGCAACAGCGTAACATAGCACAAAACAATCTCAATACAGATGGTTGCACCATATGGCAGTATGACTACCCGAAACTGGCGGCTATGACATACGAAGAGGCACTGCACTACACCACACAACAAACGGCGAACGGCAAGCCGGCAGAGATACCATGTAAAATGGAAGGTGAATACGCGTACTCAGATGCCGACACTACATTTGTGGCAGACTGGGATTTAGTATGTGATAATGCCATACAACGTACCACGGCGCAGGTTGCCATATCGTTGGGAAAATTTTTCGGCTCCTTCTCGTTTGGCATATTTGCGGATAGGTAAATATACATTGTCTCTTGTCGAAACTCGCTTATGTGGCGGTATTTAAATTATTTCGCAGATTTGGTCGTAAAACTGCCTTCAGTGTAGGCGCCATCCTTTACATTGTGGCGAGCTTATTATGCACATTTTCGCCCTGGTATCAGCTCTTCTTAGTGGGCCGCTTTGGTTTGGGTTCGGCCTCCTCGGCGCTCTTCTATCCCGCTTTTGCTATGAGTAAATATATTTTGTGTGTGTTTGTTGATTTCTATTTATTTCTAACGGCATTTAATTGCACATTGCAGTTGTGGAGAACGTGTGCCTGCGACATCGCTCCTGGATGTCGATCGCCTTTTCGGGCTCCTATCCGATTGGCTTGATCATGCTTGCGGTGATCGCATATCTGGTGCCGCAATGGCGCTATGTGCAGTTGGCGCTCACAATGCCGGCGCTTTTGCTCATCTTTAATTGCTAGTGAGTCGGTCTTTGTTTGCAATATGTTTAATGTTGTGATAATTTTTGCTAGATTTTTATTAAGTGTAATTAAATTTAATAAGATTTTTGACCTTTGCAATTATTAATCTAGATTTTTTTTATTAATTTTGTTTTATGTTTTTCTCGTTCAATTTCATACACGCTTGCTTTCTTTTTGGGAATACAAACACCGCTGCTGCCGTTATCGCTATTGCTCTGCGCTTTTGTTGTTGTTATGTTATGTTGCTGCCGCTACTGTAAATTATAAAAACTCTCGCACAAAATTTTTGTTGTTATATTCAGTTTGATGAATGAATCGCCACGTTGGCTTATAACGAAGAAACGGTACGCGCAGGTCTACAGAATTTTGTTCAAAGAGGAATGCCATTATGAAATTCAGAAAGCGCCCATTGAAGCCATCACCGATAAGAAAGCCGTAAGTTCTTATATTACAAAGCTCTTTTGTTGTTGTTATTTTGTTATTCTTAAGTTCCATTCATTTTGTATGCAGTAAATACCACATTTCGAACAATATGTGTATTCATATACATATATATATGTATATACATACATGTTCGTGTGAAAGTAAAGGAAGTCCATTCACCCACATAGTGTTGTTAATTAATATAACACTTAGCATATTAATTCTTAAGCAACTACTTTCACTTATTTTTATAAATTCACATATTTACATATTGTCTGATCAAATTTGACTCGGAAACGCGCAAAATGGGGAGTTACTTTCAATTTTTGCTTCATATTAAGCGAGTTCATTCTTTTCGCTGTTTGGCGCCAATTGAAGATTAAGCAGATCCTTCTCCAACTGGTCTTTCCAACGGAGTGGAGCTCTTCCTCTGCTTCCCCCGGCGAGTACTGCGTCGAATACCGTCAGAGCTGGAGTTTTTTTTATCCATTCCGATGACATGACCTAACCAGCGTAGGCGCATCTCTTATTTCGCTGAACTACTCGTTCCATCGAATGCGGTATCCGCCGTTGCCAATGCGCAAAGAACCAGAAATCTTCTGCAGAACCTTTCTCTCGAAAACTCGTAACGCCGACTCATCAGATGTGATCGTCCATGCCTCTGCACCATAGATATATACCTGGACGAGGATGATGACTTGTAGAATTTTCACTGTAGCTCATCTTCAAATGGATGTTGTTTGTCTACGCAGAGGAAACTTGGTCTAAGGCCGGAAATTGTGAGCTGCTCAAGCCATATGTAAAAGAATCGTTTCTGGTCACTCCCAAATGCATAGCGCTGAGTTCACTTTCCTCACTTGCGTGAACTTTTTAAAAGACGCCATCCATATTTTAGTTTTAATTAATTTTTGTCAATTTACATACATAAAATAGTGTCTCTATAAATATGCTTCAAGAAAACTTTTTTCACTTTCTAGGAGGCACAGCCTGAGCCAGCAACAACACTCTGGGTTAAATTAAGAGAAGGCCCATTCAAGCAATTCCATGAACTTTTCGGCACATGGAAGGTGCGTCGTCTCATATTTACCGCATATTTTATGTTTTGTGTAACCTCACTCAGTTACTATGTCACAGGTAAGTGAGAAAATCGTATCAATATCTCTATGCTCTATAGTACTACGAATACTTTCTTGCAGCGTTGAACGCCGCTAATATGTCGGTTAGTCGTTTCATTTATGTCGGCATTACCGGTATAGTGGACCTGCCCTCATATCTGTTGCCAGTAATAATGCTGCGTTTCACGGGTCGTCGCACAACTACAATGTCACTGTTTATGCTAACCGGAGTGGCCTTACTGATGGTGTTGGCTGTACCCAGCGGTAGGAAGAGACGTTGTCAAAATAAAAAAAAAAGTTACAATAATAATTAATGATTTTATTTTTTGGTGTATCACAGACAATGCTGTATGGATAATATCCTTTGCTATGTTGGGTCGTTTCGGTATTACCGCTACATATTCCATTGTTACCCTATATACTGCCGAGCTATTTCCCACCGAAATAAGAAATTCTGCTCTAGGCACATGCTCAACGTGGGCGCATGTGGGCTCCATCTCAGCGCCATACGTGGTGGATGTGTTGGTGAGTGAAAGTTGTGATCTTGCTTTTAAAATTATATTTATTTATATATATTTTTTGTATATATGTATTCTATAGGGCTTACTCGGCTGGTATATTCCAACGACTATTTGCGGTTGCCTTGTGTTAGTAGCCGGTCTGCTGACGCTCACTCTGCCCGAAACCAGTACCCACAAACTGGTTGATCGCGTTGAGGAAGTACCCTCTGAATCGGAATCGAGCACTGAAGACAACACAACTTCTACTACTGTGGCCAAAGCGAAAGAACTCGAAAATTCTAAAAAAATTTAATTTGTTTTTTAATACATACATTTTCTGCACATACACATACTTCTATATATAAGTACATAGATACATAAGTAAATAATTATATAATATTTACAATTATGTCAACTAGAAATTGCAAGAGTTTTGCAAATGTTCCATTGTTTGTATTTTAAAATAGCTTATAAATTAACAACTAAGATAAACCCAACATATTATGGCTAGTGTTATATATTACATGTATAATTTATGTTATGAGTGATTAAATACAAAAATTAATAATTTATTTATTTATATAGTAAAAAACTATGTATTTTGCACATTATATAGTAATACACACTGAATTGTAATAGCCTGTTGCTTTTAATAATGACAATAAAGCCATAATGCAATGAAATAAAATTTAAAACATTTGTAAAGTCAATTTATTTTAACACTACAGCTTCACCATTTGAGGTTTCCTCCAACAAGCTGAGCTAGGCGAAAGTCAAAAGTTAGAAGTCAAAAAACGGAAGGCTCCAACCGCAATCAACTATTCTTCCGTCATGGAATTATATTTTCATTGTTAAGTGTTTTTCCATTTTAAATAATTCCTTAATTAAATAAGCACAAAACTCGAATTCAAATCGACAACCGGAAATCGCTTCAAAAAATTTATCAAAAACTTGCTGTGCGTGAAGTTTTAACTCATTCACAACACTTACTTTGTGAACTCTTCTTCCAACCATTCACAATATGCGAAAACATAGCAGATGATGCCTTACTTAATTCATCGTGAAACCAAAACAATTTTTTATCGTGATTGTAGTGCTGCCTACTTAATATAAATATGTATATATATATACTTCTTCTTCTTTCTGCAATAATAATGATTTATAAAGTTTTCTATTATGTATTTCTCATTTTTTACCAATTCTCCTTCAGTCTCAAATATCGAGAGTATCGATAATTCGAAAACGATCAGTGCATGAATCAATAGTGCCCATTCGAATTTACAACAGCGATGCCATAATTTCGAACATAACCTTGGCATTTTCGTTGAAGTAAAGTGATTGTGAAGTTTTTCATATTTTTATAAAAGTAACATAAAAACCAATTTTTCTAAAGGATTAACTAAACAACATCAATAATTACGTGTATATAATTGATAGAAAATATATTTTTAACATCTAAAGACTTGTTAAGTTTAAAAGTGAATTTTTAATTTCGGGAAATACGAGGTTATTTTATAAAAATAAAGAAAATACATATACATATTCGTAAAGTAGAATTAAATACGAGTATTTTAAGACATTTCCCTTGAAAATTGGTGCACGTTTTCGCAAAAGCCGCTCTCCTGAACCTTTACCGAAAACCTTTCTTGCTTGCTACAATCATACCACAAAAATATCTATAATTCTCATGTAATTAATTTTTGCATTAAAACAATTGTGAATTAATTCACAATAGTACACAAATGCAACAGTGCATGACAAAATCGGAATCTATTACAATTCCTTTATGTCGGGCCAACTACCTACAAAAATTTGTATGGTTTCGGGAACGCATTGCACATTCTAGTTATTTCAATTGCTTCAACATGGATTATAAGTAACATTTGTGAATTTAATAAATAAAGCATATGAAAATTTACAGAAAAATATTTACAGGGCGAAAAGAAACAAAAGGGCACAAATCAACAACGCCGCTTCAGATAAGTCACCACAAGCTGCCGGCCAAAATAATTACCAACACAACGGATTCAAAAAAGATATGAATGTAATTATAAAAGCTTTTTACTGAATTTTATATTGCAAAATTTTTAATTATACATACTTATTATACCTAGATTTCACCAAAGCAAAATGCTGTCAACCATTCTGCCGGTACTACTTTTCAAACCGGCGAGTGTATTGCTTGCCGTAAGACATCAATATGTGTATGTGAACGGTGTGGAGATTATTACTGCTCACCGGATTGCCAAAAGAAAGATTGGCAAAGCCATAGATATATATGCTTCCCAATGCCGTAAGTGTTTTTAATTGCTTTTAAATTGTAATTACATTTATGTATATATCAACTATATTTAATACATACATATATTATTTAGGGAACCCCCTTATTATGTGTGAATCCGCTTAAAAAATGTTTACTATGGTGGTTTCATTTTCCATTATATCTTGTGTTCTAGTGATGTGTGATTGATACAAGTGGTGTATGTAATTTGAAAGTACTTTGAAGCAAACACTTTTTACATAATACACGTTCAAAAAAAAAAAAAAACAATTGAGCAATTCACAACCTGTCGTAAAGCATCGTAAAATCGTAAAATTATAAAAAATCAAGTGTAAAAATTTATAATTTTACGATGCTTTACGACAGGTTGTGAATTGAACATATGATTGAATATCAAGACACGTAAAAGTAATATAAACAAGCTTCAATAACAAGAAAAATCGTTAATTTTTGTTGAACCGAATAATACCCTTCACAAGTACAAAACAAAAGTTTGCGCTCAAACATTGATTTTATCGTTCAGTTTGTATGGCAGCTATATGCTCTAGTGGACATATCTGGAAATTTTCTTTAGATGTAGTTTTGGGGATTAATCCATGGAAATTTTTGCGAAGATATCTAGTCATCTAATAAAGTTTTCCGTTCAAGGACACGATTTCGATCGTTAAATTTATATGGCACGTATGTATTGTCCGATATCGGTGTTTTCGTCAAATGAGCGGCTTATTAGGGCGATAAGGGTGCGTGCTAAGTTACAGATCAATATCAAAAACTGAGGGGTTAGTTCGCGAATATACAGAGGTACAGACAGACGGACATGACTAAATCGAATGAGCGGTCGGCTATCATCCATATTTTTTCGATGTAAAAACTCCATTTTGCGAAGTATTATACAGGGGTCCAGCTCCCCGTTACTTTTTAATTTGTGTATTCCGAAACTCTCTCAGCCACCAGAGTGAATTTCCATCAGCTTGTACGCTGATGATTGCACGATGATCGATGATAAGTAAACGGCTATTAATTCCAATCTTATTTTGTATCTCGGGTGTATAACATAATGCCGACAATCAAAATCTCGAAATTTAGAATCCCGAGAGTCAAAATACCGACAAATCAAAATACCGACAAATTAAAACACCGACAAATCAAGGAAAGGTGGCGTTGTTCGTTCGACGATCTGCGGCCTCCGGCCATGAACACGCTCAGGATCATAATCCTTAGTTGGTAGCATTCTTTTTCTGTGCTTCGTAGAAATAAGGGCGGACAAGATAAAATATTTTTTACATGTCGGCATTTTGATTTGTCGGTATTTTGATGTGTCGGCATTTTGAACTTCTGTATTTTAAGTATATCCCTGTATCTCCTTTCATATTTATAGAAAATTGGTTCAACCATCATCAGTCTTGTCAACGGACGCTGTGTATCCTGTCAATGCGCCATTATTAACTGTTAACCAAATTTCGAATGCCAATAATATTCAACGTACTCAACAACAACCACAGAATTCTCGAAATAATTCTCAACAAAGTCATAGCTTGATGGGACATCCACCATTCTCAGATACCGATGGACAACAACAACAAGCAAATATTAGAGCACCACAGAAGGCTAATAATAAAGATGCAAAACAAGCGATCAAACACACCACAACAGCTACTATACCAACGGTAGACCTACCCAAGCCCAATAGTCATGTAACTTTGACCGGGTTTCGAACACCAAACCGTTGTTATGTGCGCGCTGTCAATCCGTCCGTTGACGATGACTCCATGTTGAATGCACGAAAAATTGATGTTTATGGCAAGGTTGCAAAACCTCTTGACGCAATGCCCAAGCTGCACAGTTATGCCATAGCACCTTATAACGGTGTTATGCATCGTGTAGAAGTGTTATTTGTACGTAACCCCGCCAACATTCGTGTGCTCTTTATTGATCGCGGTGTAATTGCGACACGAAATCTAAGGGATTTGCGTGAAATTTCCGATGAAATTATATCGCTTAAACAATATACATGTTTGATACAAATGCGCAATGTGTCCAATTATGTGTTGAGTGAGAAATTGACAAAACATTTTGCCCGTTACGAGGACCAAGACTTCAAAATAAAATATGATCGCGTCGAAAACGGTGTGGAGCTATTGCATTGGCAAAATGAAAAATCATTAAATGATGAAGTTGAGCAGTTTTGTAAGGAATCAGGCGCTGAGGTTTGGTCTGATGCTGTACGCAGCAGACAGAATACTGCTAATAAGAATACTAATGCGAATGTTAATAATGCTAAACAACAAAATTCAGCAGGCGACAGCCAAAATGTGGATGAGCCACACGATGACCAATTCTATGCGCTTGAACCAGGCTCGTCCGCAGGGAACTCACATGTAAGTGTGCAGCAGAAGCAATCTATACAAGAAGATCGTAATGGCATAAAAGAAGAGAAGAAGAACGAAAGTGTCGTTGAAGTAGAACATCCGACGATGAGAGCGGTAAGTTGTTTTATTTTTTAATTTTCAAATTTGAATCGTTATATGCAATATAAATTCTCTACAGCCTTTCGAAATTAACTACTTCAAAGTGGATTGTGCCCCTTTCAAGGCGGTTGTGCTTGATGTATCCTGCTTAGAAATCGGTTATTTGGGCTGTATCGCTCAGCATGATTTGGAATGTCTACAGATTGTTCATAAGCAGTTGGAGTCCATAACAGTATCTGATAAACCTTATAAGCCGCAGTAAGTCTAAAAAAATATGTGTAATTTTGTTGAACTTTTTATATTAACACTTTGGCAACATGTACACGGTGTATTATAGTTTTGTATGACTAACGGTTATTTAAAAAGTTGTCTTTACAACATATATGGCATATTAATAAAGTTATGTGATACCTCGTGATCGATCCCATGCTCAATATTAAAAAAAAAAAACATTTTTCTGCTATTTTTCAGATTGGAGGAGTATTGCATCGCAAAATTTGAAGGAATGTGGTATCGCGCTCAGGTAATCGATATACCTAATGAATCCGAGTACACCGTGATGTATATCGACTTTACGAACGAAGCAACTTTGACTAGCGCCGATATACGCCACTTTCCTGCAAGCGTAACAGGGGCATGCAAAACAAGTCTATGTTTAATTGATGGTAAGTTCCTAGATAAACTTTTTTTTATTATAATTATTGAAATAAATGTGTTTTTCGTTGTACAGGCTTGCCAACAGATTTGAGTGCTGAGCTTATAAGATTTTTGAATGAAGAAATTCAACTGCAAACTGTCATTACCATTGATCGTGTGAAGAATATCGATGAGCAAGTAGTAGTTGTTGAATGTAAGAGTCTTTTGGACAAAATTCGACAAAATAATTTGCTAACTTAAATTCTATAAGTGCGCAATTATCGCTGGGACGATATATAATCTGAGCAATGATTCTTATTAAAAAATTGCTTAGCCTCCCACTATTATGAACACTCGCTTCGAGAAATACAATATGTAATTTTACATGGAAGTTAATATACTTCCCCTATCTTACTGAACAGTTGCAACACCGCATAATTGTTACAAATCCTTCTACATTGATTATAGCGAGTATTTTTTCTTTAATATTATATATTTTTTTTATACATTACACCCACTTTTTTTATAATATTTTATTATACATGATGCATGCAACGTACGTGACCGCTCCAATACGATTTTAAGACTTTTCTATCTCAATCCTTATATAACACACATCGGTAGATCCGTGAAACTGGAGCCTTTTGTCACTTTTGGTCTGCATCCTTGGAATATTTTGGTTTCGAAGAAATTTTTTCCTTAGCTACATAAATTTTGAGATGTAGCATTTTATTATGCCTAAAAATTTGTAAATGAAAAAATATATATTAAGGGGAAGTACAGTTATCCCTCTCTTGAAAGAAAATCACTGCACGGCCATGCTTTTCTTTTCATTTCATCGATAATATTTTTAAGAATATTGCATGCAACTAAAGATTATCCAACTTTTCGGAAATTAATTCTGGTTCGCATTTCAAAAAGTTTACAAATCCCTGAAATATGTACTATGTGGTTTAAGAATGAAATATAATATTCGATAACCGTATCTTCACATATTGTTATATTACACTAAATATGAAATTCATATTCGTTCAATGAAATTTCAACTACTGAAAATTTATATGTTATTTCACTAATGAAGTTCGCTAAAGAAAGCAAACAAATGCAATTTAATGCCCCTATTATGTGTGGTATAATATACAAGGGCTATTCGACTAGCCCTGGCAACTATAACAGTAATTTATATTATGTATGGCAATCTTGTCTACACAATCCAAAATGTAGTACATGATTGCTAAAAGTCTTCCGTTTTTAAGGGCCCCCATTCCTTCTTGTCAGAGCAACGCGGAAGAGAGCACCACTGATCTAACCCATTACCTTGTTACTCCAGCAACGCAGAAGGAAGCGTTACTGACCTAACCTACTGTGTTTGCTTAGGGTTTAACACTCTGTGACCTCGTCCACTCAGCTAATTTGCAAAAGATGTGCGTGCGTTGCTTTTCGGTGTTTTCGACTTTTTGCCACCATTGCCTGTTACGTGTTGACTATGTTGACAGCAACGTCGAAAAAGTCGTCGCTCTATGGTGTAGAGAGATTTCAGATTAGTGATGAAATCTCTCGTGCATATCTTAATCCTATGTACATCTTTGGTAAACCGGTTGACAATGGTAACAGCCGAATTTATGGTACAACATTCATGTGCGAATTCATACAACGCTAGTAGAGCTAGGAAGATGTCAATACACTAACTGTCAATGTCCTTTAGAACGTCAGCTTATTATGTTGCAGTGTTAGACTTTAGGGTTTTGGGTTTTGGTTAATATTGTTTTTATTTCCGCGACATAAAATATTCTCCAAATAGTTTTGGGGAGTCTTGTTGAGGTCCAGCAGTTCCGCTGCTGGATTTTCTGCTAGCATATGTCGTTGAAAAACTACTGATTCTCAATTCCAGCTCTTCTAGTGGCTGCCATCAACACACCTTTCTCCTTTCGGTCTTCTTTGTTGGTCGCTGGTATACTATTTATCACTAACAGCAATCAGACAATGCTGTTCCTGCCTTTTTCAAGTCTGCAGATTTCAAAGCACTCGTTGCTAAAGTATGTTAACTCAAATCGCCTTGCGTTTGTTAGGTTATGTTCTGGCGGATTCAAAAATTATATTGTAAGAAATGAAATCGTAATAACATACAAAAACGTTACTAATGTAACACATATGCATGTAAGACAAACAGATTGTGAACTATTTGATATTTGAATGCAAAATTGAGAGATAAAATCAAAAATACTGTAATAAAGATGAAATGTTTGGTTACAAAATTGTTGCTTACTTTTCTTTTGTAGTTCATAAAATTCTAGCATTGCAAGAATGTTTACCTTTTTTTTATCAAAATAATGTTTGAAATAGTTGTAAGCAAGAAAAATAGTGTACTTATCAAACCTACGATTGATAAATGAATTTTAATGAGCGTAGTTGCCACAATACTAAAATATTATGACTTTGGAAACGAAATTGCACGCTTTAAAAAAAACTAAATAAGGAACAAATTATTATCTTATTTGCAAAATATTTTTATACCATATTGTCTATGAATGAATAAATATAAAATACATACTTACTATATATAAAATCATTGTTTTAATTTGACCACCCAGGAGAACGATTGAGGTAGCTGCTACCGCCTGTAACACTTTGTTGAAACACTTTAAATCTTAACTCATATTTAAAGTGATTTCAGCGTTAGCAGGTTGGTTGTGTATTGTAGTTCTCCTTTGCTGCGCCGAAACCGAATAGCGCCTTGTTGAGTATATAGTATAGTAGTATTTTTTTCTTCGCTTTTTGCTTGGAACCGTCTGTTCTCTTTACGACTCTTTTGCTAACAGAGACAAAGTTTGGTGCTAGATTGGGCGTAAGAATACCTCTTTACAGAGTACTACCTGCGGTGGATAGGATGTACTTTTTGTACTGATTGTTTTTTCGTTTTACCTAACCTCCTAACTGATTGAGGGATTTTGTGCAATGTTCTACTCTAGGTTAGGTTCGCTATGAACTTAAACGGTTCGTCGAATGCCAATGAGGTACCGCAGCTTTTTCCATGTTCATGGATACTGACGACGCGTCTAGTCTTACGATTACTCTTTCTTCTCACCTTCGTTTTTTCAAATTAAGTAGCTGAAAGATTGATATTCGTGAGTTCTAAGTCAAAGGAAATATTGACAAACATTGGATCGGCCGCAGGCGTTGTTTGGGCACCCACGTAGCTGCAGTTGAGTATAATCGTGCTTCTAATGGGTATCTGTGGCGAGCTGCTGTAGTCTATCTTCATTCCGCAGCTTCCAGGTGCACTCACAAGACCTGGACTATTAAGAAAGATTGGAGATCTTGTCAACTTAACAAGTGGGGTGCAGCTGAATTGAATCGAGTTATGCATTGCGAAATCAATTCTATCACCTTCGTACCTTCGTTCGTCAATGCAGGGGATTTTAAGTCTGAAGTTATTGTGCTGCGGTTTTCGGTGCATTATTGCACCAAAGATCGAGTGGAATCACGGAAGGAAGTGTATATTAGTAATAGAAGTGCCATAATGCATTGCACCATTGGTGGAAAAGTAAATTGACAAGTATGCTGATGTGATTCTTCTTGACCGCATTTCTCGAATCGATCTGACCAACGTACGATCGATTCTAAGTATGCTCCACGCTGCTTCGAGTAAATCTGACCACTATATGACGGATTATAAATTTTTCCTAAATTCAGCTGCTTTGCCTATACGCATAAACAGACATTTTTAAGAAAATTTTTATTTTACTCAACACTTAACTGAATTAAAAACATTTCATATTCCGAAATCTTTTTTTTTTTTGTATTTGTATTAAATTTCCATTCTCATTTCACTTGCATCAAGCATACAAAAATTGCTTAAGGTAAGAATTTACGTTCATTTAATAATATTTTATTAAAACTATGAACACACTAAGGAATTTCGAACACTAAATTAGAGGTTATGTGAAATTTAGTAAAAATTACGTTATGCATTAAATATATTTTTGCTTTTTCTTTAATTAAAATGCGCAATCATAAAAATATACATACATATAGACGCGTACATTGGCATAAGAAAACAAAAAAAAAAAACAAAATAAAAGAAACTAATAACATTTAAAATATAATCACAGTTAAAAATTTAAGTCAACGCTAAAACAATTCAAAGGGATATACATATAAACATATCTGTGTACGTGTGCGTGCTATATACACATGAATTTACAAATGCCTCGTTAAAGTGCGTTCAAACAAAATTACAATAAGTTTACAAAAGAAACTAAAAAATTAAATAAAATTAATATGTAATTAACAAAAATAACAAACATTTGCATTAAAACTAAGAATTTTGTTCGACATTTTCAAAAATTAAAAGACAAACATTTATGAAATATTCAAAAGAATTTATTTTGCTCGTCTGCAATTACATGAAGACTCATAACAGACACTTGGAACCCTTTGATTTTGCTCTGGCTACTTGATGCAATTGGTTTATTGTGTGGAGTTTTGCTCACTTCTTAGCAGAAGAAGTCGTCAAGACACAATCACGCTTATTTCAAGCCCCCAAAGTGTAAGCAACAATTTGTTGCTTGCACGCTCTCGCGCGCCGCTCAAAGTGGTACGACAAACTATTTTAAATTTCTTGCTGAATTTCGCTTTTCTTACTCTTTTTTTTGGTTGTAATTAAAGCCATGTAGTTTTGGTTGATAAATTTTTCTTATATATTTCCTTTTTTATATATTATTTTTGTATTGCATTTTTCATTTTTGTTTTCATTATTTTTTTGTATTTTTTCGTGTTGTTTATATGAAAAAGAAAGCTTTGCTTTAAAAAAATAAAAAAGGGGTTCTTATAACATAAAATAAGCGTAATTGTTTTTAACTTTACGTTGAATTTGTTTGACTGCAGCGGGAACACAAGTAGTGTGTGTGTGTACGTGTGTGCCCAGATGCTAGTGCTAGTTGGTTGCGTGCGTTTCTGTGCGTACATCAGTGTACATATAAACATATGTATGTGTGCTTTGTATATATATATACATGGTTATGAATTCTTATATTGTGAATATTTCTTATATGTATTATATGTATGCGTTAATTAAGATCGAAAATCGAAACAAATATGAACCGAAAATAAACATAAAGAAAATCAATTTATAAACAAATTATTTGCATGTAAAAATATATAGCTTTACATTGTTGCTGCTTCATTTTCATTTTAATTTTTTTGTTTTTTTTTTTGCAAATTTCTAAATTGCTTTTACTGTACACATACAAATTATACATAATAATGCACAAATTTCGATTTTTTTGCTTTTGTTTTTGTGATTGCTTAGCATAGCATATCCTATAATAAACATACACATATATGTATATACATACATATATACTATGAATTATTTACGCATGAAATTCACTAAGAAAATATATTACATTTGTATTTTATTTTATACTTTTGTAACTAAATAAATTAAGGGTGCTTTTGTGCATACAAAAATTTATTATTATAATTTACAATGGGTGAGTTATGCGGCGCACGTTTGTTTGTGCGTGTGTTGCGCGTGCTGTGTTTGGTAGCGCCTCTTCACATACATATATAACTAGGCAAATTAAATTAAGCTAACTAAAGCTATTCATAGCAAATAAATTAAATATTTTAAGCATTTTTTTACAAACGTTGCGTTATGCTTAACTCATACATATAAATACATACATACACATTATTTACATGGAGGCGCTAACACAGGCGCTCACACAGCGGTACATGGCATTGACTCGATCCCCAGTGACTTAGTAGCCTTGAAAGTGTCCTTTCTTACACTTACATATGAATATATGTACAATAGTATACGCGCATGCATACACACACGCACACACACATGCATAAGCACTCGCATGCAGTCTATGCATAAACGAGCTTGCAAATTATGTTTTGCTTTGTTTTTTTTTTGTGGTTTTGTAGTACATACATACACATAAAACGTTTCTATAAAATAAAATCCAAATTGGACATAAAACATCGAATAAAAAATTCAACAAAAACAAATTGAATGTAAATTTGATGAAAGTGGTGTGTTTGTGCGTTGTGATTTTGCTAATGCATGTGTATATATACATGTGTGTTTGTGTAGTATGAGTGCGAGTGTATGTGTGCCTGTCCCAAAACTCTGTTGGGTGTTGGCATTGGGAGCTCAACTGCAAAAGTTGGTGTTGAAACTGTTGTGGGTGAATGTTTTTTTCTTTTGTTTTTGTAGTTTAGCGTTAGTTAAAGCTGGCCGTTTGAATTTGTACTGCAATCGTGAATTTGTACTCCCTCCAACCGCACTCCTTGTCAAATTCGCAGCCTTATTAGTTGCTGCTGATGTTTTATTTAACGTCGACCGCATGCGCGCCCGCCTGCCGCTCAGCTTCTGTATGAAAAATTTTTTTTTTCATACTAACTAAAGCTGTGGCGTTGGTTAAACAAGCGTATAGTGATTTGACTCATTTGCTGCACTGTTGCTGCTGCCGCTTGCACGCATCGCCTTACAACATTAGCCGTGAGCGCGATTTCTTTAGGCGTCCTGTAGCACCGCCCAAACCGCTGTCGCCGTTCCAGGACTTTGTCTTGGAGCGGAAATGACGATACGCGCTGTTGTACGCTGGCTCCAACATGGGGCGGTAATCAGTCGGATCACACAGCTCCGAATGATGTTCGTAGAATTCTTTGTAGCCATTGTGTAGCAGATAGATCTCGGGGTAGTCGAGTGACGGATAGCAATTGGTATTGCGTTCACGATCGGTGCTGCGCAAGAAGCGCGACAATTTCGGGCCACGCTCTGATGAGAATTCACAATGGAATATAATGATATTGCGACGATGATCATTGGTTGCTTTACGCTGTTCCATTTCAGTCTTTTGTTGCGTGAGGAACTCCTCGAGTATCTGCTCGTGCGTGTACAGATTTTGAGCGCCGCGTATGTGGCCACCTTCGAATTCGTATGGATAGCGACAATCGATGATGCGATAGTTGGCCACAACATTGCTGAATTCGCCGCGCACCAGGCGAGCCATTGTGTCACAGGAGATTGATTTCAAATCGCGATGTCGACCATCCATTAGTGGTAGTACATAGGGTTTGCTGAAATCACCGATGAGATCTGGTTCGTCCTTGTTCTCCGAACGTGCAAGCGCCGACATGATTTCGGCATCATTCATCGACATGCTCTTGCGCAATGGTGGTGGATGGCTGAGTTTGGGTTGAGGCGCTGGTAGTGCTGGTAGTGACATTGTTAGAGAGTCGTCGAGATTCTCCTTTTCGGCTTCAATGCGGTAACGCTTAATAAGTACCGGCGAGTTGGTCTTCGATGGTGGATCGGGACGTTTGAAACAACCGCTAATGGCATTCTGGTTGCGTTCCGTTGTTAGCAGCTTAACGCCATAAGGACTGGTAGCAATTTCTTGCACTTGTTTAAGCAGCGTCTCTGGCGTCTTGGGTAGACAATTGTCAGTCATGCTTAGGCAACGCCGCACTGGTGGACGGCGCATCTCAGGTGTTCTCAATGGTTCGAACAACTGTGGCTGTTCGACGGTACGGTGGGCAGGTGATAATATATTCTTGATTTGTCCGACAAACAACGAATCTAGATCGCTGGGAATTTTTGGCATGTTATTTGATGGCATCATTGAATTCCCAAGTGATTCCATTTCAAAGAGATCCATGTAATCTTCTTCCATGGACGAAGACCCCATCGAACCAGATGACAAACTGTGGAAAATGCGCAAACTTTTCGGTGGTGTCGGTGTGCGAGTACTACCATTGGCGGCAATGTTATGTTGTAGCTTCTGTAGGCGATTTACGAATGACTGGCGTTGACGACCACCATTCTGACCGTTAGCTTCTTGATTATATTTCGGTACGCTTGGTTGTTGTAATATTTGGAAACGACAAGGCGATCCTTCAGGTGACAGCAAACCCATCTGTTGTGGCAAATCGAAAACGTTCGAACTCTGATTTGGTTCTTCAACATTTTCCTCATCGCCATAAAATGACAGTTGATGGTCGACTACCATATCATTAATCGGGCTGCTCAAAATATTCCGGGGCTGGCGTTGACGTGTAGCTCCATTACTGCTGGCAGCGGCTGCGACTGTATTCGAGTCGTGTGGCATTTGACAGCTAAAATGCAAACAGAAGAACAAATTCGATATTAAAAATATATTCAACGATATACTTATGTTAAAAATTAATCAAAATAAAAGGAAAAGTTGTGAAACAAAAATAAATAAAAACAAATCGGCAGGTATTTACAAGCAAATCACAAAATAAATATTCCTCGCAAGGAGCGTAGTGCGAAAGTCAGTGTTTTTGGAGTTGTAGCTGAAAAGCCACAAGGCAGGAGCCATTCTTAAGCACAAATAGAAACGTACAATGTCGAAGGATACACAAAATAGAACTGAATCAAATTGGAAGAATTGACGCTACAACTACCAAGCACAGCGTGCTAGCACGGCGCAGGCGTACACAGGCAGCTGATGGACAAAGTAGGTGTGCGCCTGTGCTGGTGTGTGCATGTAAATGCATGTGCAAGTGATGGGTTCATTCAACTTGAACAGGCCTAGCACAAGCGCAGTTGTAAATGTATTTATTTATGGTATCAAATAGTAGGATGATAGCGACGAACTCGGCTGCTGTTGCTGGTGTTGATGATAGTGCTAGAGCGCTGGTGTTAGTATTGTTGGTGGTGTACATGCGCAGGAAAATGCGACCCACAAGCGATCAAAATATATACTATAAACATACATACATACAAATATGCTTACAAAGTGAGGGTTGTTCCAAGCAACAACAATAAACCCAAGTAGCGCATGTTACACAGCTACGCTGCTGGGGTACTGTACCCTCACTGTAGTAGAAGTGCACATCAGTCCCATAGCTCGAGTCAACATTCACATTCGGTTGATATCGATCGACAAAGTGGAGGAAGGCGAATATGCTAGTACAAATGTACATAAATATACATATACAGACATAAGTACGTGGCGTACATATGTGGCTATGTGCTCCGTATGGAATTCAATGCACAACAAGAATTAGAGGTCGACAGCACAATTGGACTCTTATGAATTGCACAGAGCCGCAGATGTTACGGCAGTGCCGGCTGGCTGGTCGCCGACTTGGCCATTGATATAACAGTTAAGAAAATAAGAAAAAAGTTGTGCTTGACTTACTACACGGACTAAATGACGGACCCGCAAGAACGCGGAAATAAGGAAGTAACCAACTAAGCGTACACGTCAAACATAGTAACACAATTACGTCAGGCAGAGGCCGAATGCGGTGTGCACCGAAATGCAAGTAATTCCCTAAGAATTTCAAACAAGATGGGTAGGAAAACTATAAAGTCACGCTGCGTACACGACATAAACGAAGGGACAAGAAGAAAATAAAACTTGCTGCCATTCCCCCACGGTTTTAAATTGTGCAACACTGAGCTCATATGTGTTTATAAAAGAAAAAAGTAAATATTATATACATATGTATGAAATAAAACTGCACGTAGAATATACACGAACGGCGGAAATATTATTATTAGGCCAGGTCGTTAACTTAATAAGGAAGTTGTGAATGCCAGAAAAAGTTGCTAGGAAGACGCAGTCAAGCGGAAAGTAGATGCACAAGGCAAAGAAGTCGGAAATAGGAAGCCAAACAAAAGCAGAAAACCGCAAGACGCCAACGTACCGCAACGCGCTGCCAAGTGAAGGCAAAAACACCTATCCAGGCGCTTTAATACATATAAATACATACGTACATATATATTTATGTACATATTTCAGGCTGTGGTCATGCCCCAAATCACAGCGCTCCATTTAATTGTAAGCTCCCGTTTAAGAAGGAAATGACGAACGCGACGGTGCGATTTGTACGTGCCAGCTTAAAGCCAAACAAAAGCGAAAGAAGTAATAAAAAATACTATTACTTACGAGTCTGGCATATGAAAAGCAACAGTTAAAAAAAAAGTAATATAAAATCAACAGCAACAGCAACGCACATACAAAAAGAACTCTCACTTTTCTTTAGCTTATTAATGGGGAGAATGACCGCATACGGAACTGATTGGCCGGCAAAACGCCACAGCGCAATCACGAACGTTGGTTATTGCAGCGCACGGAAAATGTAAACACGTTGTAACAACAAGAAAAAAATCTAGAAAATGTTGGAACTGTTGAAATGGAGTTCAAGTTCAGCATTGTCTGCTTGTTGGTGTTGTTAGCGAGTTGGGGCTTGCGCCGCAGAATGAGAGTGAATAGCAGCAAGGGAGCGTTAGAGCTCAGCGAAAAAACAGTGGCGTGGAATATTTTTGTGATTTGGGCAATGAAGTGGGTAGGTATACTTATAAACTGCAACCGCACTAGAAGTCGTGTAGAATGCACTGAATTACTATTATTATTATTTTTTTTCAAATTAAGAATTGCACTGGTTGTTTTGCACTTTTTAAAATTTTTAGTTCCTTCAAATTATATCCGCATCCGGGTTCATAGCATGCTTTGTAATTTAATTTTTGAAATTACTTGGTATGCTCAAAGTCTGATGCCTTACAAACTGCACAATTTTTTCAATGCACTTCGCTGTGATATTTACCTTGCAAATTCCATAGCCATTTCTCCGTTGGTTTCTTCGGCAATTGTGTCCCACATCATTTTGTAGTTTTCTGAGATATTTTGTTTTAATTAAAAGATTTTAAAATTTTGCGACAGTGTAATGTCGGGCGTTAGTTTTTTTTTTGTATGATGGACGCGAGAATTGTTGTAGCACAATTTTCCGTATATTTTATCTGGCAGTAGCACTTCGTCAGTTTCAACTCCTTCACGTGTTACTGCTTATTCCTTTGTGGTTATTTGCACTTAAAATTTTTAAAATTTTTGCTGCATTTTTGTGAGTGTGTTAATTTCACTTGTTTTACTATTTGGTTTTGCTTTTTATTGCAGTCTTTTTACCGGCCAATGGGCTTTGTACTCTTTGCACTTTTTATACACAAATTAAAAGATTTTTGCTAACTTTTTGTGGAAAAATGTCCGTCACTTTCAATTGATTTCATTTGTAGCGTTCTTTAAGTACTTAATATTATTATTATCCACATATACTTGGTAACATTTTTTGTTTAGCATGTAATCCAATATTGCTTCTAGTCCCGAATCGTCGTATCTGTTTATAGTTGATATGGTTCAAATAAACTTGCATTGGATATTGAAATTGATATATTTAAACACCACAAAATCCAATCTTAACCAATTTTTCAGTGAACAGGCCAAGCGCACTATGCGATACTATAATATAATACACATAGCACTAAGCAAAAACTCGAACTAATCCACTCATCGTCGAACCACCGGCTTTTATACAAAATTTTACGCGCGCTCTATTTTACATTAAACACTCAAAAACGCTGCACGCACACTACAGAGAAACTGCAGCGCTGCTACCACTGCAACAACAATGCCTTCAGTTTGGCCGAAAGGCCAGAGTGAGAGAACAAAGAACTACCCCGTTGCAAGAACAAATCTTGTGCGAATAACTCGAAGTCAGTTAGCGCTAGAAGAGAGCGGCGCTCAACTACTCAAACTCTGCACAGCTGAGAGAGTGCAACAGCATCGACAATCAATAGTGCACAAAGCACCACCGAAAAGGTGCGAACAAGTGGAAATGGCAAACGACTCGGAGGAAAGTGAAGAAAATTGCGCGAAAGGCGCAAAAGGATGCTTTGATTTCTCGTGGTAGCATATGGCGCCAAGGCAGACAGATATCTTCCTGCGGCTGACGTACCTTTTGTTCGCTTGCATGTATGCACTTTTTAACTTACATACCAGTATTTTTCTCACTCTAGCTGCTCCAAAGAAATATGCAGTTTTCTTCAAGATGCCTCTGGTGTCCTGAGTGGGCCTAGTCAGCTGTTCGGGTGACTATGGTGTCTGTCGTGACAGCAGTTGTAGAGTAACAAGGATGCACTCTTTTTCCTTACAAATTTTGACACAAAGAACACACGAAACTGCACAAAAAAGTAACAATTATGTATCTCACAAGACGGCAGAACAAGTGCAATAACAATATCAGTTTAATATTTTTGTGTTCAATTGAAAAAGTGTGTGAATTCCAGATTTTGGATACAGAAATGTATAAAGTTGAAAAAATCGTATAAAGACCGATAATGGCCACCTCGTTGTCAGGTAAGACTTAATTTCGCTTTCGGCGGTTCACGGGCTTTTTTCAACAATTCTTGGGATTTGCTCAAATGGCCGCTAATAATTAATTTGTTGTTGCCGAACACTTCGGCAGAAATTTGGCACTTCTTCGGGCGTTGTGCGCTTTATCATTAACATACATTCGCACAGCCATGCATGCACTGGCACATGTGTATGTGTGTGTGCAGAAACTCGCCGGTACTGTTCTACAGCTGTTCGCCTAACCGGCAACAACAAAACTTTTTTTGTGTTGTTGTTTGTAATGTTAATTAGTTAATTGTTGTTTTTCCTTAACACATCTTCGTACATTTCAATTTCTCTCCTTCCACTCAATCCTTGCAAGTCATCAGCTGAGCAGTGATTTTTCATATTTTTTTCTCGTTTTCATTCTGCTGCCACTGTCAGTGCTGCACAACTCAGCTGTGATCTCTTTCTTGCCTACCATCTCTGTTTACATATTCTACCTTTTTGCTCTTAACGTTGATAACAACAAACGAGAGTAAATGGCAGTAGCAGCGCCCGAAAATGAAGTCAACGTCGACGAACGCAACAACAGCAATATTGATGGACGGCTCTGCAATCAGTTGTTGATCATATGGGCCAGGCGACAAAGCCAAAAAAACAATGTGCGCGCTCTCGGCAACGAAATGACCAACAAATAAGCAAACACACAACAACAATACTAAAGTAAATCACAATTCTAGAGTTTTGGAGAGTTACCAAATCTAAGAATTTAAAAATACCCAACAATTAAATGGAGTCTTATATTCGAAAATAAAATATATGTACTCATTACTTATACATATTTACTCATTTAATCAACACTTCTATATGTTTATATGTATATCTCATATAAGATATATGTATGTATATCACATGTACATAACGATATATGTATACTGATTTAATCAATCCCTTTAGTTTTGGTAAATTTTTCAATCTGTATTAATAATAGCCCTTTGCTTAAGCAAGATACTTCCTTCTAATATGTTGTTAGTGTTTTGAAAATATTCGAAAAAATATCTGTTGACAAAGGCTTTAGAACGTATACAGGCCATAGGGAAAACCAGTGCCCAATGAGGAGTAATGAATTCATTCCTATTACCCCTCCATTTCTTCGTCCCTCAACGTTTATGAATGCCTCACTCAGCCTTTTCATTATAGTAATTCTTTGGAGTCTTAACTTGGTATACTGTTTATAGAATTTTGGGGTTTACAACAAAGTTGGCTTAGGCACTTGGTTTTAGTCGAATATAAGGAAGTAGTAGCAATTTTCAACTTTAAACTTAGTTCAGAAAATTTTCTGCAATATATAGAATTTCATGTTTATTGTTTATGTTTTTAAAAGAAATTATTTAAGTCTCTGAAAATAATACTTTTTGATACACCTTGCAATCAAATCCTAATCTTTATTAAATACCATAATTTTCCCCGAACTCGAATTTCAGCACTGCCCATATTATAAACTTTCTTAAAATATCATATCACGTTGGACATTCCAAATATTGAGAGATGAGAGACAAGGATATAAGCTGCAATATTCTTAAAACACATATCGGGTATTGAGTACTAGATTATTGTATATTCATCCATGTTGAAACAGTTAGCAATTAAAATTTGATTTTCTTCATTAAATAGTTTTCCTCGAAATAACTGCAGATAATATATACCTTCTTAAAACGAGGAAATCCTTCATTCATTGTCGTGGATATTACAAATATCGGGTGTGATTTTATAAGAATCCTTCTATCATTGTAGTTATAAAGGTTGGATATTACAAATATGGGGAGATGATTTTATAGGAATATGAGCTTTAGTATGCTTTGATCAACATAGTGCGTGTGGGTGGGACATTTATTATAATGTTCATGTTCATACTAAGTTTTGAAGCACTTGTTTTTTTTTTGGTAATTTTTGGACAAAATTCTCGCCAGCTAAATACGGGATATGGCAACCGTAATTATTACTTTTCTTATCTTACTTATTCTCCTCCTTTGCTCTTTAAAGGAGACAAGCGCGAGTAATAAACCAGTACAATATTTTCTCTTTCCACTTTGGTACGTCTTCTTTTGTTCGCAGGAGTTCTGTCTTTACTTGGCACGTACATACATATTGTCAGTGGGGAAGTAGTCCCATAAAAATGCCAAATATTCGAGAGATTGACTCAGAGCGCATTAGAGATTGCATGCAAGAGAGCACGTATGTATATGAGAGTATGAGTTTGGGGTTTGAGTATTCGACTTAGCTTTCTTTGTTGTTGCTGATAAAAAGTACGTTACAAACGTTGCCCTACAATCTGTTGTTGTTTGAGCCATTCAGCTGATTTGTGATTTGTTCTACCAGATATATTTATGTGTGTGCATGTATGTACATATGTACATACTTATGTATATGGTTGGATGAGGATAACTCGGTATCTTTATGCCTGCATGTCCACGAGAATTTCATTCTCTTTCGTCTTTGTTTTCGCCGGTCTTCCTGAAATCGCTGCTTGCTTGTGGATTTAGGTGGGGTCAGTTGTAAATTCTGCTGCACTTGGCTCTTGCAGCGCCTACATACATATGTACATACATACGCACTGTTGTACCTGCCTGGATGTGTGTTTGTGTATCCAAAATGTGGATGCAGCAGTCAACAGGTACTCTGACTATACTAACGCATATATACATGTATAGGAATGCATGTGTAACGTTAACAGAAATAGCTCCAACTACAACATGAGCATACGAAACAAGGATGTTAATAATGACGAAAACAACAAAAATCAACACGCTGAAAATCACTTTATTGCTGGCCGCCAACATCGATGGCTTTGTGTACACATGCACTTGTATCTACATACATATGTATGTATGGTAGGTAGGTATGTATGTGACTTTGTATGCGCGGTTATGTGCAGTGGATCGGTGTGAATTTATGAATCTTTGGAATGTTTTCATACAGCCGAAGGATTTAATTCGTAGAATTTCATATGAAAAGCATACAAATATACATACATACATATGTATATCTACACATACATACGTATGCATTTATTTATATACATATGTACATACATATGTGTATGTATTAACTATATTTTGCAAGTTATCAGTGATTAGCACAAAACAAAAGCGGAAATAATATCACATAAACACATGCATAAGTATGCTTAAATGATAATTGAATTCGGTAACGCATACATGTACATATGTTTGTATGTCTGTCCATATTATGAAAAAGTAAAAAAACAATGCGCAAATGCAGAGATTTGATTACTACTGACCTTCCGCCGAAATGTGTCAAAAACAAATTCAAGGGCATGGAGACATATACATATGTACATACATATGCACATATTATAGATGTATATAGCATCTACACATACACATATGTATAGTGGGAAGTCCTAAAATTTGAATACAAAAATAAAAAATAAAAAATACTTTTTACATGTCTTTGTGCATGGGGATAAACGCTTTAGATTATGAGAAAAAATCTGCCCCTAATTAAAAACTGTAGCAGCGATTTATTATGTTATGATGGCTATTAATATAAATAAGTAAAACTATTTAGTGAAAAGAGATTATTAAATGCTTGCCTGGGTTTCGTCAAACAAAAAACCGCCTATTTTTTTTAAATTTTTGTCTTCAGTTAAAAAATTAAACATTTTATTCAAACTTTTTGCTAATCCAAAAATATTTATTTCACAAAGATTTTGAGAAATTTTCAAAGGAAAATATTCACAACTCGGCCATTTTGACGACATTTCCGACAGTCCTTCAGTGAAAAGGTGTCTCCGCGTTGACAACGGAACTTCTTTAGTTAAGATCATAAACCAGGTATTATACGAAGAAAAAGCTAAAAAAGGGAAAGTTGTATTTCGTTTTCGTAGAAATATTTCACACCGACTCGGAAAACAGCGTTTCAGTTATATTTTTGAGGCTAGATGTTAGTTCTATGTTTATTTTTAAGTTGCTCTCCTTCTTCCCGTTAACTTTGTTATACCTGTTGTTCCCAATTAGCATAAACATTTTGCTGATACTGGCGAACTGATATTCGTACTAGGTCTTAGGTTTACGTTGTTCTGCAAAACATATGTATACTGCTCTGGATGAAAACTGTTTGGTATAAAAATTAAATATTTTTTTACCTAAAACTCGATTACTTTGAGATCGGTTCAATATTGTTTCGAGGTCTTTCCAAGTATTCATCTTGGCCTGCCTTTTTGAGTGAAACCTTTTTACAGCGAGTCACTTTTTGAGTCCGGTAAAGAGTCGCTAGTAGTTAAATCGGCGTTTATGGCAATGTTTGAAATTATTATACAAAGAAGTTCCATTAAATTTATCAAATCGTAATCAAATTTCTGGTGTCAAAATGTTCAGAATGTTGAAAAAGACCTTCGGTGATAATTGTATTTCGTGTTTTTGATTGGTACATTCAAAGAGGGTCGAGGAGGAGTTGACGAGGAACCACGTCCAGGACGACTATCAGCATGGACTGATAATCAACACGTCAATAAAAAATAGGGATTGGTGCTTGAGAATCAACTGCTAACAGTCAGAGATCTTACTGCAGTCGTTGGAGTATTGAAAGGATCAGTGAAAACCATTTTGAAAGATCATTGTACCTAAGAAAAGTGAAAGCTCGACTGCTTCCAAAATCACTAAATTATTTCGAAAAACAGCGTCGCATTAAAGTCTGTGAAACAATTTTTCCGGCTACAAAGAAGTCGTGAAATGTAATATTACTAGCGATGAGTCTTGCATCTATGCTTACGACCCAGAAACGGACGATCAATCGACTGCATATCGTGGCAAAAATGAGCCGAAGTCAAAAAAACACCTCAAAGCAAATCAAAAATCAAGCTTATTTTGACAGTTTTCTACGATTATCGAGGTGTGGTGCAATCCGAATTCCTTCCGACCAGCAAAACTATCAACAAGGAATACTATTTGAATGGTATGCATCGTTTGTGCGAAGTTCTTCGTAATAAGAGGCCGGAATTGTGGGCCGAAAACTGTTGATATTTGCACCACAATAATGCGCCGTCGCATACTGCATTGATCCTTTCTGAGTTTTTCCCCAAATTTTAACCAACAACGTGAAGAGAAGATAATATATTAGAATCACAACGCGCATTTAAGACTATTCCGGAAATTGACTTTAACAACTGTTTAGGGGATTGGAACGTAGGTAGAAATGTACTGGGGTCTAGAGATATTACTTTGAGGGTGACGACTTGAAGAATAAATTAAGAATTTTAAAATTATAGACAAAGTCTTATTGTATACATACATACCCAATTAAGAGGTTATATCCATATACATATGTATGTATATATTCCACTAAATCACAAATAACAGTAAATTTATCAGCTTTTTATAAACTCGAAAATATGAAGATTATTCCACTTTATTACGTATCTCAAGACAGATGGAAAGGATTAATTGTCATCCTTACAAAAATAATATTCTTAGGATTTCGGGTGACTTTTCCTCTTATAAATTTTTTTTATAACATTTTTTCAAACTAAATACTTGTAATATGAAATTTGGTTAAAGTATATACATACATACTTATAATATACAGATAAATCTACATATGTACATGTATATGTACATATATACTTATGTATGTATATGCATATATTATATGTATGTACTATATAAAGAACTCAAATATAATATACAAATATGTATGCCTCTTAAAGAGATATAAATACCACATACATACCTACATATATTCATATATAAAAGCACAAATGCAATTTCTGAATACGATTTCAAAGAATTCTAAGAATTACACTTTGTAAAGCAAAAAATTGTTTATCGACATGCGACACATGATCATACGTACATACATATGTATGTACATGTATAGGACGAGAGTAGTCTTCATGGGATATCTCGTCCCAACATTATAGACGCTGTTGCTGCCAACTCAGCGCCACATACTGCCTCCAATGGCAGACCGGCCATTTTAACGGCAACAGCGACCGCCCAAGCGGCCGAAGCCGCAATGGTAAACACTTTTTGGCGCGCAAGCTTTTATACCGCCAAGCAGGGCCAAAGAAAATAACAACAACCAAAAAAAACTAAATTGCAACCGGCAAATAAAACAAACACCGCTCGCAGTGATTCGCCAATTGCACGAGCGCAATTTGTCGCCGAAAAGCCGAATGTGAAATGTACATATATGAACTCAAGAGTGCAACTCATTGGAGCTTAAAAGCACTCACAAGTGGAGCCAACACATGCTCGTTTCAACTCAATGGTGGAGCAAAGCTCTCAAATAACCCTCCACAGCTGATGCGAGCGCCAACAACACGCGCAGAGGGCAGCTGAGTCTCTGACACTGGAGGGCTGTTAAGCTGTTGGCGTTGTTGGAGCCGCTGTGAGCGGCAATGTGTTGTTGCAACACACAAATAAAGGGCGCCACAAATAACAACTTTCCGGTAATTAATGGACGCATTAAAATCTCGCATATTTTTGGGTATGTGTGCGTGTGCCTATGTGTGTATGTATGCATGTGTGGGAATATGCAGATCGCTCTTGGCGCAGGTAGGGCTTTCGCTGTCACCGATCACATGCTTTCGGGAGTGCATTAGGGGGATGCTGTGGGTCTGTCTGTAGAATATCCAAGCGCTTTTGGGCCAGTAGAAGTAAATGTTTAGAATAGAACACACAGGCATTTATATCTATTATATATGTATGTATATGATGCCACATATTTATTATGCGCGCAGGTAATGAGAGACTTGAATGCGCGGCGACACGCTTCCAAAAGAAGCTTTAATCAAGCCAGATAACAAAGCGTTATACACACGCGGCTTTTGCAACAATAACAATGAGGAATACCGAAGGAAACCTAAGACCTGCTGAAAGGCACGTTCGAACGTATGTATATTTGTGCATGCAGTCATGTAGCATTCTCTGCAGCGCAAGCAAATCGTTAAATGAGCGGCAAACGTCTAACGAAAGTCTTCCACAGGAAGAAGAGCGGAAGAGCAGCAGTGAGACGCGCCACGTGAAGATCACAGCAACGGCGACGATGTTTGCAACTTTACGCAACCGAGGTTGACATCAATGGCAGTCAGCAGTCAGAGGATGTGGTGCCTGGTATACATACCATATCACTTATGTATGCATATACTCTTGTTTTTTTTTGTTGTGAGAGTGGGCTGCAGAACTGCTGAACGTTACTTGAGACACGAGGCACAAGACGAAGGCAAAGAATGCCAAAGAATGTGCGATGCAGAGAAGTATACAACAGGGAGACATGTCCACATACATTTGTCAATGCATACATATATACATATTTGTATATATATGTATGTATATATACATATATGTTATAAGTAAGTGGTATTTATTTAAATGAAGATCGGCTTTGGCGCAAATACTGGGAGGCAATTAGTGCCTGAGACGTGGCGCTCAATGGCAGCGAAGCGCAGAAATAGCGCAGGAAGTTTGTGTAAATATTGTTGTTGCAGGTTGGTGTGGGGGCTAGCGCGTATAGCAAAGCTTACATTTGTATCTAGATGCGTTCATACATTTTTACACATCACTAATATTGTATATTTGTGTCCCCAAGTGACGCTCTAATTACTTTAAGCAGAAATGCAACTGAAGGATATACTCTATAAATAAATCAGCATCAAAATTCACATACTACAAGCATATTTGTGTAAATATACAAAAATGCGCTGTATGTTTGAGGCTAAGAAGCTGAAATTTCGAGAGAATGCCGCCTGTCCCAGCTGATAAATTAGATAGCAAAATGTTTCTTGAATATCATACATACATATATGTACATATGTATGTATGTATGCATAAATAATTTATAGATTATTATGTAATTTTTGGTCATAGTTGAATTGTTTGCCGTTTGTCTTCGATACGAATATCGCAAAATAAATAAATAAAAATTTAAAAAAGATACAAAAATTTCTTCCAAAATCAATTTGGCTTTATTTAATAAAAAAGCAAGAAAATCCACGTTAACCGATTGCGCCGAAGCTAGACTACCCATCATAAAGTTTCCACACAAGAACTTCATGTTGGTCGGTCAGCTTCTATGGCAGCTATATGCTCTAATAGTTCGATCTGTACAATTTGTTCCGAGATTTTGTTTTCTTTGGCAATAACCCACGCCAAATTTCTTAAAGATATCTTGTGAAATGAAAAAATTTTCCACACTCGATTCCGGTCGTACAGTTTGTATGGCAGCTACATACATATATGCTATATTGATTCGATCTGTACAATTTCTTCGAAGATTGTACCATTGTTGTAGGCAATAAGCAGCTTATTTTGAACATTTTCAGAACTATATCTCAAAAGCTGAGGGAATGGTTCGCCAATATACTGACGGAAAAACGGACATTGCTAAATCGACTTAGCTCGTCATGCTGATCAATTATCAATATATTTTATAGGGTTTCCTTCTAGATATTACAAACTTCGCGCTAAAGTAAGGTTAGATCGCCAGTGCACTGCTATACATATGTATGTATGTAGTCTTTTGTGAAGACATAGAAAAGAAGAAGAAAAGAAGGAATGACTGAAGGTATGCGCTCCCAAGTGTTTGAGTCTTGACCTCCCTAACACGGGTCATTCAAGAAGGAGGTGTTCAGTTGCTTCCACCTAATCTTCTTCAAGACAGCTTCTGCATGTCACGTCTGGTAAGATTCACAACCTTAGAGTAATGCCTAACGGCGGCAATGGCCTGTTAAAAGCCTCACAATTAGCGAGAGGCTAGCCTTACTGAAGGCAAAAATATCACTAGATCTTTTGCGTCCGATCTTGAGCCAAAAGGCGTTTAGGACAGCGCGTTTACCGATGGTGGCTCAGCGCTAGCAAAGCTTCTGCGAAGCCCAGCTATCTAGTAGTAGAACACAAGGAGATACGGGAGCACCGACCTGCCGATAGCGGTTCTAGGGTGCCGTTCTTTGACAGTTAATCAGCTTTGCAATTTCCTGCGATTCCGCTATGGCCTGGTACCCATACCAGTCTTATCACAAAGACAATCGATACTATTGATAGCGAGGTTAGGCATTCTTCGACCAAACCTGAAAGCATTTTTAATAAGTTCAAGGCTAGTATCACTGCTCTGATGTCTGTGTGACTGGTCACTTCTGGAGCTGTCGATCTCCTGTTACCTTAATGGCTGCAACCTTGGCTTAGAAGATACTGAAGAAGCTTTGACATATCCGTAAAGAAGCTCACTGCCCCTCTCCTCCAACGGTTTCTTCCCACCCACAACTCCCTCGTCGGTATACCGGCAGAGAAAGAGCTGCCAGAGATGGGTTTGGCGCCTTCATGATCCGAGTGATCCTGTATGATGTTAAAGCGTGTGAGGATATCCGAGTGTTCAGATACGTGTTCTTTTAAGAACCCAGATTCTCTGTGTCTGGTAGCAACTTTCGCAGTCATACACCTACCGACGATGTCTAAGGGCACAATTTGCAAGATGTCGTTAAGTGCCATCGTTGGAGTGGATCTTCTTCTTCTTAATTGGCGTAGATACCGCTCCTCTGCTTCCCCCGGCGGGTACTGCGTCGATTACTTTCAGAGCTGGAGTGTTTTCGTCCATCCGGACAACATGATATGAGTGGATCTTAAGACTAATAAACTTAATATACCCTGTTCATGGTATAAAATATATACATACATATGTATGTACACAGGGCGCCTTGCGCCTTGAATAAACTTACATACATATGTATAAATATTCTAATTGTGTTGTATATCTAAAATCTTTGAAATATTTTACTCATACACTTGTTATACACAGAAAACCATTTACAAAATTCGCATATTTTTATGTATGCCAAGAGCGCATGCGTAAATTTCAAGGCATATTGAATATGTCAATTAAAAAATGTACATCTGTACGTAAGTATGTATCTATGTAAGTCTACATTTTCGAGCGCTTTAACATGTATGGTCGATTAAAAAATATGCGTAATACTTATGATATTTGTATGAGCTACGCATAGCTTCAGCCAAGCTTTTGATGGTTTAGCGATTAGCAATTAATGGCACAGAGGCCTAAAAGTGCGCGCGTACAAATGAACACAGATATATGTATTTGTATGTGTGGTTGTGGGCGGCGGCGTTGCGTGTTCGCTATTATTTTGTTGACAACACAATTTATTTTAATTGCTAATTTATTAAAGACCATAAATAAAAAAAAAAATATCAGCATAAAAAGAGTCAAAGCTAAAATGTATCGAAATGGGCGGGGTAGATAAACTCGCATTTGCCAAAAAATTGTGCGCGCAATGAGCACGCACTCATGGGAAAACTACGAGCGATTGATTACGCGCATAACCCAACAAAGCAAAAATATTTTGATAGACATTATATATAATGATTATAAAAAGCGAACTTCAATTGGAAAAAATTAAGATCAGCCACTAAAGAGATGATCGCTAAAGAGATTTTTGTATTTGGAGACCAACTGGTTGGTTGTAAGTTCGAGAACAAAATGCCATAAATTTCCGAAAATTTTATTTTTATACTCTTGCTCGAAACAATTGGCGCTCATTTTGTATGGTTTGTTGGGTGTAACTTAACATTGAAATGTAAATATTAAGTTATTTGAGTCTGGCTTTGCAAAATTCTGCGTCATCTTTCACGCTCTTGTATCCAACAGCAATGTTGATATGTGATAGGCCGTTTTTTATGCTAGGGTTATTGGTCGTTAACGAGGTTATATACAAACGTATCTAACTGTATAAGTATATAGAAATTGCTTATGTATAAAGTATGCTTCCTAGATTGCTAGCGCAAAAATGTATGTCAAATTTGAAACCAGATGTCGTCGGATATTTTGCATATGCAAACATATGCACAAAAAGATATACATACATCCATCTGTATGTGTACACATATGTACGTGCTTGGGATTGAAGCATAATCCGTAAAATTTTTTGAAGATTAAAAAAGAGTTTATGATTAAAGTCGCGCTTATTGGCATTATTGTAGACATAAAGACATATATACATACGTATGTTTAATACAAAAAGCCATACATATGTGATTAAAATAATTTATTTTAAAATACCAAAAATTAGTTCTAAACCAAGCCAGTTTTTGTGATACCGATCTGAAATTTAGTAGACGTTTTTTTTTGTCCAAGAAGCTGCTCATTTGTCGGAACCGCTAATAACCAACCACTATGGCATATACATACATATGTAGCTGCGTTCCAAAGTTGACTGATCAAAATCAAGTCCTTGGATGAGAAATTTTTAACAAAACCTCTTCATGAGATTACGTTTACCGTTTTCATAAGGCAACGCTACAATACGTGAACATATTTTTCAGATCGAACCACTATAGAATATATCGGGGGATCCAAGTAGAGGTACTTTTTACAATAGCCTTTTTTTGACAGATCACGCGTGAGTAGTGTCGAGTTGTCATGTTATTTTTGTCTAATATTGCTTCGCAAGAACAAAAAATCGTTGAACTTTATTACGAAAATTCACACATGAAGAATGTGTTTCGCGCGCTTCGCTCAACTTATAGTCAACATAATCGGCCTACTGAGCGTACTATTCGCAACACAATCACCCATCTTGAGACCTAGCATTCATTATTGGATAATATTCGACCGAATAAACCACGTCCAGCACGCAGTGAAGAAAATACATATAGCAGCCGTAGCTGAGAGTGTATACGATGGCCGTGGAAAGTCGATTCGGCGCCCTTCACAAAACAACTTCGACTGTCCATACGTCACTTGGTGCATTTTACGTCGAGATCTTAAGTTAAAAGCGTATAAGATACAATTTTTGCAAGAACTGAAGCCGCTTGACCTTCCCAAGCGACATTGCATCACTCTTAGGGGCTCTTGAAAAGTTCTAAGAAGATCCGACGTTTTTGAGCCAAATTTTGTTCAGCCATGAGATTCATTTCTGGCTCAATGGCTATGGAAACAATCAAGATTGCCGCATTTAGGACGAAGAGCAACCTGAAGACATTCAAGAGTTGCCATTTCATCCAGAAAAAATAACGGTTTGGTGTGGTTTGTGGACCGGTAGAATCATCGGCCCATAAGATGCGTCGTTACCGTGGCATCACAACCAACTATTTCATGTCTGAAGTTGTTACTCGTGATCTCGGCGACATTTGGTTTAAACGAGACGGCGTCACTTCCCACGAATCGCATCATTTAATCGATTTATTGAGGGAATACTTCGGTGAGCAGATAATTTCACGTTTTAGGCCAATCGATTGGCCACTAAGATCGTGAGATATCACACCGTTAGACTTTTTCCTGTGGGGATATGTAAAGTATATGCTTGCTGTCCACTTCGATTCAGGCCTTGGAGCAAAACATCACGCGTGGCATTCGCCTATTACCAGTTACAATGCTCGAATCAGTCATCAAAAAGTGGACTCAACGGATGAACCATCTGAGATTTCTCATTAAATTTGATGTTTCTGTTCTTTAAAAAGTAGGAAACCTTTAAATGGATCACCCTTTAGTTGCCATGCAAACTGACTGATCAAACTCAACATGAAAATTTTGTATACCCTTTGATGCTTTAAAGATGCACCTATGAAGTATTTTTTTGTAAATTTTATTAAAAAAAAATCAAATATCATTAGAATGAAATTTCGTCTGGATGTGTTTAGTTTTAAACTCTTTTTTATTATATCAATTTAAATGCTTCTTTTGACGTCTCATTTCAATTGCATTCATGTTAAAGTGTAGAAGGGTCAAAAAGATAAAAGGCACTAAAAATTCCACTGAGTCCGTTGAGTAGTTATATATTTGGTTGGTGCAGCAAAAAGTCAGTATAAATACATATAAATATAGTATATACACACATATACATCTATAACGAAAGAAGTTAAACACGAAAGAAGAAACAGGATTCTCATTGCGCGCGCAAAATCACACTAAATATAACAACAACAATAGAAAAGAATGCAGAAAGAAGAAGTGATTTTTCGAGTACATATCACATGCATACGTTTTTTTCTACTTAAATACATACATACAATCAGAAATGTACAACGTATTGTTAAGATCGTCTACAGATCCATACATATTGCAAATACTTATGTACTATATACATATGTATGTGGATTCATTTCTACATAGTGAAATATATACCTAAATAGTAATGTATTATAATTATTGAAGAGGATATAACCTAGCTAATATTCAAAAATATGGAAATAATATTACTAATTTAACACATTACATACGTTATTCATTGCTTTTAACCTCAAAAGGAAGTTTTTTTCGTTCTTAGGCTTTACGAAACATATTTTTGTTAAATTCATTAGGTCTTGTATCCTTTGCTAGATCTCTATCGAAGCTGTTACAAGTTTTAAACCACCACTGACCGCAGCTTTCACTTGAAGCTTGCCGAGGCACGTTGTAGTACTTTTCTTCTGTTCAATATTTTTAACTCAATAAACCCAAGCGAGATTCCATTTATAGAGCATTGGCTGTAATAGTAAACTGAGTTAAGTATGGTACTATCGGATAGAGGATCAACTAGACTATAAATGACGGAAACGGGCTCTTTAAAAAGCTTCGCCCGATCACAGCTTTCAATGAGTGGAAACGTGGTTTACATGCTCGATGGTCAGTAAGTTTTTAAAAATTACGGGATTAATTGGAACTTCCTTCCCTATAAATAAATATTTCGGCTGGAACGAGTTTGATATTTTAAAGTAAAATTATATCTTTGATGTCGATAATAATCAGTCTAATAAGATACCCATGGTATGTAACGATAGTCCCATGTATTTAAACGAATCAGAACCTGTCGTATATAAACAAGGAACTGTCAAAAAATTCTATGAGAATATTTTGTGTTGTTAAGCTAACAAATAAACATCGAGGATATATCCTGAATTTTTCTTTAACATATATATCTTTAGAGTTTTTGGATTACTAGAATAATAAATTCCAAAAGGTTGAAGTAGTAGTCCATTTCGAGGTTCCTTATTTAAAAAAAAAAAAAAAAACCCAGAAACTTCAAATTTAATGGGAAATATTTATTATCATTCGAAAGGACATTCTTTAGCATTTATGTATGTTTTGAAGATTATTTCTTTCAAATGTTGGCCGCGATTACGTCTTAGATGGTTCATCCGTTGGGTCCAATCTTCGATGACTCGTTCCAACATTTCGACAGGTAGCTGGCGAATGCAAACGTGATGTTTTGTTCCAAGGCCTGAATCGAAGCGGCATTGTCCGCATAGACTATAGACTTTACATATCCCCACAGGAAAAAGTCTAACGGTGTGATATCTCTTGATCTTAGTGGCCAATCAACCGGCTCAAAACCTAAAATTACCTGCTCACCTCATGTGGGAAGTGGCGCCGTCATTTTGAAACTAAATGTTGCTTAGATCACGAGCTTCAATTTCAGCCATCAAAGAGTCGATTCTCATCGGCATCATTTTTGATGATTCCACCGGCCCACAAACCACACCAAACCGTTCTTTTCTAGATTAAGTGGTAGCACTTAAATCTCTTCAGGTTGCTCTTCGCCCCGAATGCGTCAATGTTAGTTGTTTACATACACATTTGCCAGAAATGGACCTCATCGCTGAACAAAATTTGGCTCAAAAACGTCGGATCTTCCTGGAACTTATAGCCCATAGCCCATAGAGCGAAGCGATGTGACTTGGGAAGTTCCAGCGGCTTCAGTTTTTGCGCAAGTATATATTTTGTATGATTTCAATTTAAGATCCCGACGTAAAATGCGCCAAGTCGTTCCATACGTCAGTCCGAGTTGCTGCGAATGGCGCCAAATCGATTCTCCACGGTCTTTGTTTACACTCTCAGCTATGGTTGCTATATTTTCTTCACTGCATGCTGGACGTGGTCTATTCCGTAGAATATTAACCAATAATGAATGTTGGGTCTCAAGATAGGTGGTGGTGTTGCGAATAGTACGCTCAGTAGGCCGATTATGTTGATCATAAGTTGAGCGAAGCGCGCGAAACAAATTCTTTAAATAAGGTGAATTTTTGTAATAAAGTTGAACGATTTGTAAACATTGTTTAGATTGAGTTTTTTCATCATAAAATGTTAAAACTTGACACGACTCACGCGTGATCTTTCACGATCAATGTTAACGTTCCTTATTATCTTTTGGCACTATAGCTCTTCTGAGCTTTGTCCTGCTGTATTTGAGACCTCCAAATCTCGCTTATTTGCAATTCTTGTACAAATGCTTTGGCCTCTGCAGTTTTCTTCTGCGTGCTCTTAAAGTTCATTCTTATTACATGGTCTAACCATCTTAATTGTTGCGCTTTGATAAAGTCTAAAATGTTTTCGCTGTTTAAAAAATGGTCCAGCTCTTTGTTCCACCTTCTACGCTACTCGTCATAATTGCTCCAACGATTTTATAGATTTTTCTTTGCAGTTTGACTTGGTCCCTTTCATGCAGGGTCAATAATCCTACTCTGCAACATAAAACTTGTCGAATCTTGGTTTTGTACAGATCCAGTTTACATTGAATTTTCATAAAAAAGGCTAGTGTTCTCTCATCTATAAGAAACATTGTTGAGTTATTGCTAATGAGTTTAAAGCTCTTGTAGGTAAAGGTCTTAAACTAAATATTGATTATTTTTAAATGTGGATGCTGACTTATTTTTTTTCTGAATAGAAAGATTATGTATTAAATTCAGCTTGATAATTTTATTCTTGTAGACAACAGAGCTTAAGCATAACCAACAGGCAGTGGCAAATCGAACACACATTTAAGATTACGTATACATATGTATGTGATATAAGAGTGTTCAGATTTTTTGTAAATAAAAATGCACGTGCATATATTAAATTATATCGAAAAGTAATACGAATAATTAAATTTAATGAATAATATGTTTTAGCGCTGTCTAATAGAAGGAAACGCTTTCTAAGCTATCCAAAGTTAACAGCTCAGCTTTAAATTATAGACAACCTTAAATGTAATGCTATATCTTCAATTACACATTCAACTAACCGCTCATATGTCACACAAGTTTTTCTCGTGATCAGCTGTTCACGACCATTCGGTTTACAGAGAACTTTACTTTAAATTGGATCTTACGACCTCCGCATTTTCCCACGTATCAAACGCCTACATACACATACATACAGACATATATAGTATGTATCGGTATGTGAATATATAAATGTGTCTAGATGTGTAGGACTTGCGGAAGTGAAAAAAAATCTAAGATTAATATTTCTCTTTATTTTGTTTATATGCACAAATTGATAAGTGTGTAGAAATCATGTGGTAAGCAAGAGGAACAGGCAAATAAACAAACCAAAATTCACCATAATCCCCAAAAAAAAACCTTATCACTACTTTTGGCAGCAAAATAAAAATTAAGGTTACAAAAACGAGTAAAAGTGAATTAAAAATATTTTTTTATTGTTTTTTTTATTTGCATATGAAATTGTAACAAAAAACCATTTCGGATTTTTTTCCTAGGCAAGTGAATATTATATATTTGTGGACACTTAGGCATTATTCGGCATGAGTACATGTGCACTGCAGAATTACATGTATGTATGTACGTACTTTACATATGTATGTGTATAGTATGTATATTAGAGCGGCTCGATTTTTTCTGTAAAATCTAGTATGCGGGAACTGTTCTAAAAAAGTACGAGCTCTTAGCTATGTAATTAAAGGCAGGCAACCGTTAAATAAAATAACTGAATAATCGGTTGTATAAGCGATATGTGATATAGGTGTCCCAACTGGCCGATTCCGACAAATTATCATTATAATGTCAAAATGCACCTATGTACGTATTAAATTTCATTCGGATATCTCAAAAAGATTATGCTAACGTTCTACATTGCACGTTACTGCCCTTGATATTAATTTTAGACTTAGTTCTTCTTATCAAGTCCAAGCTCACATAATGTGGCATCTCTTCAGTTATTAATGTTAGTTTAGTTATTTTCTTCGGGCGTATTTAGCAATTTTCAAGCTTACGATTAGAAACTGTCTAGGAAAGAGTGTTGAAACAATTACAGCATCATATGATATTAACCAAACCACTAACTACCGTTAGATTAAATTGCCATTGCAAGTTGTGGCCACCACTGCATTTCAAAGTGTTACTATCTTCATTGGTCCGAATCATTTAGATGCTTTTAGTGAAAAGATATTTCACATATTGTTCAGCACCCACTGCGACTAGTCTTCACTTGCATTGAGAAAACATTAAACAAGCAAGAAAGAACTAAGTTCCGGTTTAACCGAACATTTCATACTCTTGCGACTTCCAAGGAGTCAGGGAAGTACCTTCAGGTACATAAGGCCTGTTAGTTATATGGGGTCCAGGGCCATTTTTCAAATATGCGCCGTTATAAAAAAACACGCTCTCTCAATTTTATTGAGATAAGTCACATATTGACCGATATATGCTGTATAAAGTCACTCGGTAGTTCGTATATTATTCAAATATCTCCCTTCCGCTTTTTTGCTCTTTATTCACTGCTTTATAAAAAGTGTTGCAGTGATCGGATTTAGTTCAAATATGTGCCGTTTCGTTCGATAATCTGTTTCCATCTAGACGGCAACTTCACAATACCCCCCTCGTAGAAGCCCCTCTCCTTATTTGCTAAGAACTCGGACAGCCACTTTTCACAAGCCTCTTTTGAGTTCAACTGTACACCAACAAGGGCGTTCCAGCTCCCGTAGCTTCTGACGAGTCATTAACGAAGTGTGTGGTTTGGCGTTGTCCTGGTGGAACACTACACCCTTCCTGTTGTCCAATTCTGAACGCTTCTGGTCGATCGCCTACTTCAAGCGCTCCGGTTGTTCGCAGTAGATGGTAGAACTAAGCGTCTGGCCATATGGAAGCAGCTCATAGTGGATGATTCCCTTCCGGTCTCACCAAACACACACCTTCCTGGCCGTCAATACCGGCTTGGCCACTGTTTGGGACGATTCACCGGCCTTCGTCCAAGACCGTTTTCGCTTTGTCATATGTGATCTATTTTTCATCGCCAGTCACCATCCGCTTCAAAAATGGGCCGAATTCATTCCGTTTCAGCAGCATATCGCAGGCGTTGATTCGGTCCAGAAGGTGTTTTTGCTGCAGATCATGCGGCACCCAAACATAAAGCTTTTTTGTGTATCCAGCCTTCTGCAGATGGTTTAAAATGGTTTAATGACTAACTCCCATCTTCTGGGCGTTGTCACGAGGTTCCACATGCCGGTCTAACTCGATGTTTTCCATGATTTGATCGGTATTCGATGTCACAGGTTTTCCGCCGGTTCGCTTATCCATGGTATCGTTTTCAACCGCTTTGAGTCGTCGAAACCATTCCTCCGCAGTTCGAAGTGATAGAGTACCATCCCCCGAAACACCATTAATCTCACGGAACGTTTCTCTAGCGGATTTGCCTTTAACGAAGGAAAATTTTAAAATAGCGCGAATTTGGGCGTATATATGTAACTGTTGAACGCAATATCCAAACCAATCATGCATAGCGTCGTTTTGTAGATTCTGTCAAGACCTTCCAAAGATGTATATTATTGCCAGATACAAGCTCTGTAGCGCTTTATACATAGCCGCAAAATTCAAAGGACAAAAAGGCGGAAGGGAGATATTTGATAATTTGTAGGGGCTACAGGAAGTATTGACCCCATTCAACCCATTTGTAGCCTACAGACGTACTGCTATCAGGAAACGATTCTTTCTGAATTTCAAATTAAAATCTGATACATTGACCAATATATTCGGTAAGAAGTCAACTATAGGTAGTGGGGTCCATATATTCGGTTCCTTGGGGTAATGGAACTGTTTTTGTTAGAATTGAACAATTTTTGGTCATAAGGTGACATCCTCTAAAGGCATTATTCGTGCAAAGTCTTATGTCGTTATAATAATTGCTTCTTGATTTGTGCACTTGAAAGCAAAATATTAGATGAAATTTATTCGATCCAATTTCGCCCATTTTCGTACTGAAAACAAAAAAGTGTCATAAGAATGTCAAGTACCACATTTAGTTAATCGGTTCGGCGAATCTCGAGGTATGTCTTTTTACCCAAAATTGGTGCCACGTCTAACGTCCAATTTTGACCCCAACTCCATTAACTCCTTGTCATACCATCTTGCAGGTAAAATTTAATGTCTCTGGCGTATTTAGTTATCGTGCTTAAAGTTATTTATAACAGTACCGTCATATGGGAAGTGGCGGGGTTATCATCTGATATCATTAATTTTCATACTGTCTGTAGGAAGTCTTATAATATTTGTGCTAAGTGAATGATTCACTCTAAAGGACCTAAATATTTTGCAAATACCACGCTCAGTAGAGGTCGTTAAAGCAATACTCAACATCGTAAATGAGGACCCATTCGTCGAAGTTGTCCAACTGAAAAACCAAAATTCGTTGAAGCCACTGAAGGAATGTAATTGTGTTTTTTGTTAGTCCGGGTTAAATTTAATCAGTATCGGGAACGTAATGTTTCCAGGTTATACATGGAACTAAGATAAACGCGATCGTTTTATGTTTTTTCATACTGTCGGTAGGAGGTCTAATAATATTTGTGCTAAGTGAATGATTCACTCTAGAGGACCTAAATATTTTGCAAATACCACGCTCAGTAGAGGTCGTTAAAGCGATACTCGACATCGTAAATGAGGACCCATTCGTCGAAGTTGTCCAACTGAAAAACCAAAATTCGCTGAAGCCACTGAAGGAAAGTAATTTTGTTTTTTGTTAGTCCGGGTTAAATTTAATCAGTACCGGGAACGTAATGTTTCCAGGTTATACATGGAACTAAGATAAACGCGATCACTTTATATTTTAAAGAAGTTCACTGAAGTCACTGACGTCTATGACAAATGTTGAAAATCGCAATTTTCGGACTTAAATCCAATGTCTTTGCTAGTAGTATACGAGTACATACTTCCTCCATGAGTAGAATTCTTAACATCCACGAAATTACATACGTTTATCAGCTGTTTGGTGTTTACTATGTGAAAATGTTTTTATGAATTTGCTATTTACACCAAAATCGTTGACAATGCGTGAACTCATTTGACAGACCGCTTGTCAAAACTCGCGTCAACATTAAGACGACGCGGAGGGTATGCACATGACAGATAAAAAAATAAAATCAAATAACACTTAAATATGACTATAGTCCATACAAAAACGCATACATATCTACACATACATACATTTGTATAAAAAGAGTGTGTGTGTGTGGAGTTCACATGGCAATCGGCCTACTTGGTGGGTTTCTTTTCTATGCATGCGCACCCAAGTGCTATATGAAATGCCCCCAACTTGGTCTCACATATGCTCGAGTAAAATCACTTTTGTATGTATGTATTTGTATGCATGCTTGCATGTATTTGTAGGCCTTTTGATTTTAGAGACTACGAAGACTTTGGCGCGAGCACTCTTTATTCAAATTAGAAAGCAGAAAGCAGCAATTGTGCGCTTGAACCTAATGAATGTCAGCGGCATCGTCGCGTTGGGGACTCAGCTGTGGGCTCGACATTAAATAATGCCAACATACCAGCTATTTGCATGTATGTGTGTGTGTGTGTGTGTGTGTAATAAATGTGTGCATGTGGTTCAATTGACTTTGAATAGATGGTTCCGTTTAGATGTAAAGTGGCATACAATAACAGTAAATGCAATAAAGTGGCGTGTACGTTGGGTTCAGAATAAAATGAGATGTATGTATGTATGTACATATATACTTGTATATTATGAGGGGGTCGGTATTGACTCTCAGGCGAAGTCGGAAGTGCGCAAGCGCGCAACTGCAGTACGTGGAAGATAGGCGCAGAATGTCATATATACACATGTAAGTATGTATATGTGTGTGGTTATCATATTTATATATATCGTAGAATGTAGTTGTACATAATAAATTAGAGAACTATTAGAAAGCGAGTTGTCGCGACCAGGCCATTGACCGCAAGCAATAAATTGAAATACAGTGAGTTTTTTTCATCTTGATCTTGTTGCTCTTCTATTGAATCATTATTTTCCAGTGCAATGCTGCAATTTTCATATAAACTTATGCGTATATTTGTTTATTTTTTAGCTATGTGTGTGTGTGCGTTATTTTTAGTAAATTCTCTATTAACGGCTTCATTTGATAACATTTGACGCTGTCTGACCTTTGCCCGCGTTGAAATTGATTTTCGTTTTCCTTCTTCGAAAGCATATCTAAGCTCCCCCTCTGTACTATGATCCATACAACATATTCTTAGACTCATATATGTATACACATTCATACGTACATATATATTTATTAAATCAAATTCCATATTACTATTTCCAAAAATTTATTGATTTATTACTCATGTTTGAATGCGCGAGCATTTGGAATCGAACTGCTGGAGGCTACAATTTAGTGGCTCCTCATGGTGAGAGCGCTCGATTCATTTCGTCAGAGTGTGTAGCTTTAATAAGAGAAGGACGTTTGAACTTGACTTGTTGGCATGTTGGTGGAGCTTGGTTGGTGGGGCTTGGTTTTTGTTGGGCGTTGAGTTGGTGCAGCGTAAGTTTTTATTGAAGTGAATTGCTTATTTTGACATATTCATGAGTAATAAATGGAATTTTTGAAATAAATTCATTTAAATGGCTGCGATTTTGTCACTCATTCAATTTCACAGTACGTTTCGTTGCTCTTATTAGTTATTTGACCGAGAAACCTAAAAAAGTTGGCATATAAGCACAGATCAGCTGTTGGACTTTGACAATGACAACTTTATTGCAGAATTTTTTTGTATAATTTTATTAAGTAACAATACAATTTTCATTCATAAATCTTTTGTTACTGCTGAAGTGATTTCGTTCATGGCTGCACACGCATACAAATGTATATATGATTTTAGGTCCGATTTATATATACAAGTATGTGGCTTATAACACCACTCAGGTGATTTTGGAATTTGATGTTATATCATATATAGTACAAAAGCATTAGTGATAGTAGATAACTACTTTAAGTTTTCAGTGGTACATACGTGCATTTTTATGATTCAAAAATCTCTGGCTCCTTGAATTAATATTGAATGATGAATATTAAGTATAATACCTCTTCAAGAATGAAAATATTCGACCTAAGTATGTATGAATGGTACATTTAAACTTTGCTCAAGGAAAATTTAAAAACTGCAGAGGAAAACATTTTTGTATCTATCAACCGAGGGCTGTCAAATTTTAGACACATGTTTTGAGATGAAAATGCTTATGGGCCACATCTACTGTGACTTTTGAGATGAAAAACAAAATACTTTATCAATTTTATGAAAATTTTATGGACATGTTTACATATGTCGGTATGACGTGATGATTTTAAGAATACAAGAAATAGAAAATAATAAATCAGTAGTAGCTTAAAGCTTGTAAGATATTGAGTCTAATCAAAAATAAGCTGGTCTAAAGGTTTCGTACTTACTTTTTAAGTACTTTATTTGGAGGAATAAGTTTATTAATATTGCGCGTCAGAGCAATTGCTCTGAGACCGCAAGCTTACAAGGCAGAATTTATGTGAGAAGTTTTCTAGAGGTAGAGGTTATTACTTTAGCTTCAGAGGATCGATATTTTTTTGAAACAATCTGATAATAATCTCTCACTGGCATGCCTGATAATCCTTTGAAGTTCTAATGAATAAAGATGTTTTCGATTCGCCACATTTCTGCTCGATAAAAATTAAAATTAGTTAAAATTACTATAAAAATATAATACCTTCTGGTTAAATTATAATATAAAGTGCGTGAGCAAATCGAATCGATAATTCGATGGTAACGGATGTTTCAATAGGGACGCTACAGAAGTAGACCGATAGGGACAGCAAACGACGCCATATTTTTTCCTGCTCTTTTGACATTTCTCTTCAGTAAGGTTTGCCATTTCATCATGGAAATATATGCGATCCAACAACGAGTCGAAATTATTAAAACTGAGCTTTGAAGTCAGTGGCCCCAACTTTAAAAGCGCATCGTCCAATTTATGGTCGTCATAATTGTCCTGTCAGATCAACACTTGGGCGTCTCATTGGAAAATTTGAATCCACAGGCACTGTACAAAATGTTCCCGTCTCAGTGAGACAAAGACGTGCCCGTAGTGTCGAGCATATTGCTGCCGCAGGGCATCAATTGAGGAAGACCCAAATCAGTTTTTCACACGTCGTTCTTAAGCATTGGGCACCTCTGTGACGTCATTGTGGCGAGTTTTGCAAAAAAATCTTGGCTTACATCCGTACAAGGTTAAATTGACGCAAGAACTGAAGTCGCTTAACCACCAGAATCGTCGTATGTTCGTGAATTGGACTGAGCAACAACTTGAAGATGATCCGGATTTTCATCGAAAAATTCATCTTGAACGATGAGGCTCATTTCTGTCTGAATGACTTCGTCAATAAGCAAAATACGCGTTATTGGTCGGCAGCAATTTGGTGCGGTTTATGGGCCGGCGACGTCATTGGGCCGTACTGCTTCTGCGCTCAACAAGACCGGCACGATACTGCGAATGGGAATCGCTTTCGCTCAATGATAACTGAATGTTTTTGGCCCCAATTGGATGATATGGACTTGGATACTATGTGGTTTGAACAGGACGGCGATTTATTGGAAACCAAGTTTGGTGAACGTTTTATCTCTCGAAATGAACCAGTCAGATTTGACGGCGTTAGACTATTTCCTGTGGATGTACGTCAAGTCTGCGGTCTTTGCCAACAAGCCAACCCGGTACAACCTTATTTATGTATAGTATATTCAGGTGAAGATATGTGTTTACGACACAAAAGGCAAAACCAAAGCCAATTTTTATTATGGAAAAAGAAGTTGAACAACCTTTTGGCTTGAAATTTTGTGTTTAGAGTAGGATGACAGCTACAAAATCTTTGTAAATGTTGTAGAAATGTTTTGTGGAATCTACTTTGGCACGACCACAGGCATTGGAGTGGCATAAAGGATTCTGTGAAGCTCGTAACGTCATCGAAAACTTTCCTCATGCGAATCAACCATCCACCTCTTTTAATGATGATAACATCGAAAAAGTAAAAAGAAACAATGCTTGAAAATTGTCGTGTTGGCATCAGAGAAATAGTAGATCTCCACATCGCTTATGGATCGACTCAACACATTTTGGTTAATGTTGAATATGAAATGACTAGACTCGAACCAAAAAGCCTTTGCAAAAGTAGCGTCAAATAGAGGTTGCAAAAGAGATGCTTGACAACGTAGCGAAAGACCCTACTACCCTAGCCTACTGTTCAACAATCTAGCGGATGAAGTTCCAAAAACCAGTCGAAAACGAAAAACCAAAATTCGCTGAAGGCACTGAAGACCATCCCACCCGAGGTTTTTAACAAGTGTACTATATATAAAATTGGAATAAGCATGGACGTGCTAAGGCGACTATTGTAAAGGCATGAAAAGAGGTGGATGATGGGTTTCTCCATTGTGAAATCTAGGTTCGACTTCTAGGGCTCAAACATTTTATCCAAAGGTTTGAAGTACATACATATGTGCATATGTATATTGTCTATTGTAAAATCAGCTTATTGCCTCGAATCGGAAATCCAAATGTAGACATATCGCCATTAAGAGACCCTATTGTCTGTCTAAAATATTGTTCGGTGGGGCTTTTTACTCTGGAATGTCGCTTAATGGATCATAAAAGTATATATCTAATACAAGTAATGATTTCACGACAGTGACGGTGTAATGAAACAAGACTTTGTCACGAAATGAGGATTCTGTATAAGAGAAATTTAGGTGAAATTCGCTTTACGTATGTATGTATGTATGATGTATACCTATCATGATAAATGTATATATAGCATGACGAACCTGAGCATGAACTTCAAGTTCGCTAATACTGCGCATCTAGACTTCACGTAACAATTACAAGCGTGATTAGCTTAATTAAAGCATTTCGGTTCGGACAGAAATTAACAATTGCGATTTTCATCTCAACCCTAATGAGCTTATATGTTGTTGTGAATGACAAAAATCCATTAAACTGTCAAAGTGGCCGGAATATATGGGCATAAAGGGAAAATTTATATTTGTATAATGTAAAAATGTTGCTGTTTGTGTTGTTTTCGGTTTAGTGAAATGTGTAATCTGTATTTTGGTGGGCCACTCTAATACCAACTATTGTTTTGCGGTGCATTCAAGCGATCGTATCTCCTGTTTGAGTGGGAAAAATTAATTTTTCGCAATTGTTTGAACAGTTGTCGAAGTGCGTATGTGTGTGTGCGTGTGTACTCCTCCATTAATGCCACCATGAATTTATGAATGCTAATGAAACGCTTTGCCATTAGAGGGTTGTGCCAATCACGTCGACTGACTGGGAATTCCTGCAGCTGCGCCTGCTCGCTTTAACCCCTGCGGATTAGAACACCCCGCCCGAATAGAATCAAAACAAGTGCCAAAGCGCATGCGCGTGACATGCGACCAGCATGCTGGAGGTGGAAAGTACAGTGCGCATCGGGAAAAATCAACGCTGGCACCAGCTTCAATCGAATATTCGCCACATACATACATACACATACATGTGTATGGCACATTGGAGGTGTAGGGTGGTTCGAGCGTTTTGTCAGTGCACAATGGCGCTAACGAAGCGCTAAAGCTGAAGTGTAATCGCGAATAGTTAGTTCGATCCGCTACCCGTCGTGCCATGTAAGCGACTGGTGCTGCTGATTTCGCTGGTGGCAGTGATGGTGGTAGTGTTGTTTTTACTGCTGTTAATGTTGTTGCTGTTATTTGTAGTGATTTCCACCAGGCGATTACATTACAACAGCAACCCCCAAATGTGGACAGTTTTTGGAACTTTTAATGGATGAGTAATAGGCAGGTGCACCAGCCACGCGCAGCACGTCGCCTAGGCAGACAGACATACTGACACATATACACACAGCAAAACATTTACAAATGTACATACACAAATTTGTAACGCGCGTCCAAACACCCCATGCTAGGGGGTGACTGTGCAAAGCGCCTGCGCAGCAAATACATATATTATGTACTTACATAGCCACAAAGCGCTTATTGCTACGCTGCGCCAGGCTTTTATGCGCTTCTGTGCAATGTGATTGAATGCGGGCGCTTGCCGATGAAGCAAGCTGCTAATGGTAATATACACCACTCACCCGGGAACTTATTTGTGGCACTTGAAAGATGTGTTGTTGTAAGAGCGCATGAGCTATGCACAGATTTTACAAGCATTAGTATATATAAATTTTGTAAAATAAGTCGGCGTACGTGCGTGAGAGCTGATGAGCTGCTGTATGCGTTTTGAAATGGTGAAATTTCAGCTTTCTTTTATTATTTAGTTTCTTTGTTGGCAATTTGTACTGCGCAGGCGTACACAGTGTTTACTCAATGTAAAAACAAATACTTTCAAACATCTAAAGAACTGGATTTAGTTACAATGCAGACTCGGGATATTACATAGAAGCATAGCCCATCTTACGCTACGTTTTGCTTTAATGTAATGAGCGGATGTGCTCTTTTAATCATAACGGAAATATTAGAGTGAGCTTTGTATCGGGGAAGAGAAAGTATAAAAAACCATATTATTGTATACTATAAATATCTACACATACTTTCCAAAGTCTCATTAAACAGAGTAAGGAAGCGAGCTCGTTGGTCCGATGAAAAGAATCACCTCTTCTTCTTCTTTATGACGTAGGCACCGCTTATGCATTTTTTGCCGAATTTACAACAACGCATCAGTCGTCCTTCTTTTTGGCTGTTGGGTGCCAATTGAGTATTCCAGGTCCTCTCCACCTGATCTTTCCAATGGAGGGGAGATCTTCCTCTTCCTTTGCTCCCCCGGCGGGTACTGCGTCGAATACTTTCAGAGTTGGAGTGTTTTCGTCCATTCGGACAACAGGACCTAGCCAGCGTAGCCGCTGTCTTTTAATTCGCTGAAATATCTCAATGTCGTCGTATATCTTGTGCAGCTCTTCGTTCATTCGACTGCGGTATTCGCCGTTTCTAATGCGCAAAGGGCCATAAATCTTCCGCAAAACCTTTATTTCAAAAACTTTTAAGGCCGACTCATCAGATGATGTCATCGTCCATACTTCCGCACCATACAGCAGGACGGGAGCAATGAGGGACTTGTCAAGTTTGGTCTTTGTTCGTCGAAGGAGGACTTTGCTTCTCAATTCCCTACTCAGCCCGTAGTAGTACCTGTTGGCAAGAGTTATTCTGCGTTGGATTTCGCGGCTGACATTATTGTTGGTTCCAAGCTAAAAGACATTATCCACGACTTCGAAGTTATGCCTGTCATTAGTGATGTAGGACCCAAGTCGCAATTGCGATGACTGTTCGTTTAATGGCAGGAGATATTTCGTCTTGCCCGCTCACTACCAGACCGATTTGCTTCGCTTCTTTGTCCAACCTGGAGAACTAACAGCGCGGTTGCTATGGCCAATGATATGTAATCGGCGTATGCCAGCAGCTATTCAGATCTGCAGCTCAAATAATAATCTCCAGGAGTAGATTGAAAAAGTCGCGCGATAGAGAGTCGCCTGTTTGAAACCTCGTTTTTATCGAACAGCGTGGAGAGGCCTTTCCCGATCCTAACGGACTTTTGGTATTACGCAACGTCAGTTTACACAGCCGTATTAGTTTTACGGGGACACCAAAAAGTAGCTACGATGAGTAGGAATCACTTAGTTTCAGTGGACTTATTTGTGGACTATAACTGTAATTTATGAAAACTACTTGGTTTATATTGGATTGTAATCTAACATTTGAATGCACTACGACTTGCGGTCTATTTTGTCCCTCCACTTCACAATATCTCATCTATTTCCATCACCTTAAAAAATTCAAAGATTGTTCATGGTATCAAAGAGAAGAAACGCTTCATGCTCGAGTTTTGAAATCCGGGAACTTTTCTCAATTATTCTACATAAATGGCTACACATTCAAGACGCGGGTGCTCCATGGTTACTGGGGGTTTATTGTCGCAGAAAGCACTCTGAAGACACTATGTTTTGTTATTTCTTTATTGGTATTAATATATGTTGTTAACATGGCTATAACCGCGTAAGCGGCGTCTACCCTAGTAAAGAAAAAAAATCTATGGGAGACACGCCATATACCAAAATGTAGCAACTTTTTCTAAAACTTTACTTACTAACGCCGAAACTAGGTGTAAATCTAAGTGAATCTGATATAATAGCCGGGAATGGCGGATCCACTATTTCTTAGAGTTACCTCTGTAAACTTTTCTTTTGTCAAACGAGTTTTAATCATTGGCCTGAAATAAGATTCGTTTGACATTTTCTCGTTGTTCTCAGAAGCCTTGATATTAAGTAAAGTTTTCATCGGACGGCGCGCACTCATTAGGTTCTTTAGATGTAACAATGCGCCTTCAGGTGCCAGACTTCGCATTGGCTTCTTCTATATCTTAGCTAAATAGAATTCAATAATTTACGACATCTTACGAGAGACATAATGTAAAATCGGTATCTAATATACTTTTCGTACAGAAAGTTTTCCAACCAAGTGAGCCGAGCTTTTTAAAGACCTTTCCCACGACAGTTGAGTCCAAGTTATCGGACCGGGCCCGGTTTTTATCCAGCCAAAGACTGTCAACTCGGCAGCATCCTGGAAATTACTTGAGGAAAGGTTTCTGCGCTACAACTATAGCTTTTTAACAAGCTTAACTACCCAAGCGTGCCAGGAGCTGAGTGGGTTGGGTATGTGAATACCGCGTTAGATGAATCAAAAGTGTAATCGTTCATACGTTGAAAATGTGAAAATTGCAAGTTCATTTGTGACAAGAAAAAGCTTCAGATGCAATATAGCAGGGCATTGACTTCAAAACAAACAGTTTTGGCAGACTTAAGACTTGTGTTTAGGGATGCCCCAATTCTCCTCCATCTGCGTGAAATTGTTTGTTCATACAATTAATGCTGTAACGCAGATGGACGTAAGGCGCTTCAGTTAACGGGAGTACGAAACCAGTAGCAGCTGCCAAGCTGGCGCTACACACACCCAGGCGCAAAGATATAAAACCTTAATCTGCGCCAATTATTGTCAACTTATGGATTCTACTTAAGAACAAACAAAAATTGTATATAATAATGGAAGAGAAGCGAATTTTATGTAATCATATGTCGCAGTGGCGCTAAGAAACTCTCCTGTAGCATTGCTTGTTGTTGTTGCTTGTCGATGCAGCGAAATGTACCCTTAAAAGTGTGAAGACGTCCATTAATGCGGGCTGTCCGAAAATCAACAAAATTCAAGTCATAAAAAAAACACAAAAACAAAAACAAGAAATAAATGTTGAAAATAGGAAAAATCAACTTCGAGAGACTTGGCAACACGCTTCGTTGCATCACGGCTGGTAGCCGGTGGTGCAAGCGCAGATTGTTTTGTGGTTCCTGACACAAATCAATGACAGCGTCACTGCACACAGACAACGCGCAAACTCATATTCACACACACGCACGCTTACAGTCTTAAGGGCAAACAGTAGCGGTTCAATGCAAAGGTATGCAATTCTTACGCAATGCACGAGAGGACATAAGAATTGGTGCTTGCCAAATTTATAATTATTTATTTGACACATGCAATGAAATTCCTTAATGCAAAATCGAAGACATCGCCCCTGTATGTGTACATGTGTGTGTGTGTCACGTGTGCGCCAAGGGATATCCCACAAATGCATTGCTTGCATAAGGCTTCGTTAAGGACTTGAGCATCAATAACGCTTGTTGTTGTTATTATTTTGTGGCTGCTGTTGCTGGTGCTAAGGGATGAATGCCCTGCTATCGGGAGTTCCCCCTTCAAGCAAAATGCGCACAATCGGAGAAAAATTTGTGCAAGCTAATGTTGTTGTTGCCATTGTTCTTGCAATTTTGTTGGCAAGCGCATAAGAAGCGCCACAAATGCATTCTTCGCTATGCCGTCTGTCCGTACGTTAGTCCGTCCGTCCGTTCGCTCGTCGATTTCTTCATTCGCTCCTTGCTGGCTGTCACCTGGCCGCGATGGCGCGCGCTCTACTCCTTGCGGCTGCTGGCTGCTGCTGCCACTGCCGCTGTCGCTCACCAGGGCTTCCCTACTTCCCTACTCACCAGCCGCTGCACTTTTGCGCCTTTGCAAAAAGCAGAGCAAAGCATGGCAGCGCAAAATACAATTTCATCCCCTTTACCGGCGTATATAGCACGTACCAAAAAAAAAGTCTCGCAATGTGCAATGTCTTGCCACGGTCTTGCAAGCAACTATTACCGGGGTGGCAATGCCACACACGCACACAAAAGACAGTCTTTGAGAAATGGCAAAGAAACCGTAGCAAAGCGCAAAGAATTAATATTTGGCTCGTTCCATGCGTTTCAAAGCGATGCGGCGGGCGAAATGGCATGAAAAGTGTTATTGGTGTTGATTAGACTGATTACAACAACAGCGCCGTAGTAGTTGCCGTAGCAGCGCGCAGTTCGCTGAGCAAACGTTACTACAGCTGTCTTTGCCGCAGTGCACGCGCTATCAGCTGAGCGGTTGTTATTGTTGTTCTTATTATTATCGAACTGTACAATTTATTAGTGTTGCTATTGTTTTTGTATTTATTGATCTATTTATTGAATTGATTATAGGTTGATAGTGTGTCGGCGAATGTAGCGCCTTGGCACGGACCAACAGCTGGCCCATATTTTGCGTCAGCTTCAATTGAATTTACAATCAATGAATATTGATTTGGCGCTTTGACTTTGGCTTTCGACTTCCCCCAATGCGCGTGCACTTAGAGGATCCAATGTAGAAGTCCTCATGTGGGGACTAGGTCCTCCAACACACACTTGTACAAATTTATGCGTTTGGCAATTCAAGGTCATAGACAAAGAACTGTCTGCCTTCGGCTTACAGGTGAGTCGCGACGTTTGCTATAGAAAAGTAGAGCTTCATTTGAAAATCGTTTACACTTTCGCTTTCGTTCGGTATCAATAAAGTATTGAAAATATTGTTATTGTTTTTCGTCGGCTGCATAATTTTGTTATTGACATTTGTACCACTTGTGGCAATTAACGGTGCATTCCTGTTGAGTGTTTTAACAGAATCTTCGGCATTAGCATAAAGTGTATAGTATTAGCCTTAAGAACCTTTGAACCGGTTAACTGAAGTCCAAACGAAAGTGAAATTAGTGTTTCGAAACAGCTGTTTGAGCAGCTGATGAGTAAATACATGACGGTTAAAATGTTGGAAAGATAATCATTGGTGCAAAAATACCTCTAAACACTAGAAAATTAAAGAAAACATCTTAATATGTTGAATAAAGAAGTGATTACTAGTCATATCTTTGTGAATTTCGACTTCCACTATAAAAAAAAGTCAGTTATAGACTCACTCATATTAGCTGTGTGAATTGCGCCAGCTCGGAATATTTAGGTCAAAATAAACAATTGAAGAAAATACTTGGAGACACCTTGAAGAATAAAGAATTGCTTGGATTTGGTCATAAATAAGTTCCTACTATATTTTAAAGATATTTTTTTTGTTTCTACCAAGATTTCTATGTAGTTCTCTGCAATTAAAGTATAAGACAATAGACCCGTACTAAAATTTGCTAAATAAGTCAAGTCATCTTCGTTTTCGTAAGAGCTGAATAGCTTAAGTATGGACTGTGAAACCGGGCATAAGCATTCGTAATGGACTTCTTGATGTCAATCGCTAAGTAAAGGATTTGAAAAGCTTCGAACCGATTCGAATTATTAATTTTTACTAGTAATATAACGGTTGGTCCAAGTAGAGATACCTTTTTCAATAGCTTGTTTTTGACAGATCACGCGTGGGTCGTGTCAAGCTGTCATGTTATTTTTGTTCAGTTTGGCATTTCATCATTGAAAGACTTACGCCTGAGCAACGTTCACAAGTCGGTCAACTTTATTACGAAAATTCATGTTCTGTAAAGAATGTTTTTCGCACGCTTCGCTCAACTTATGGTGAACATAATCAGCCTAGGAAGAGTATTATTCGCAACACCATCATCATCCATCTTGAGACCCAGTATTCATTATTGATTCGGCGCCATTCCCAGTAATTCGGGCTCTCGTATGGACCGATTTGGCGCATTTTATGTTGAGATCTTAAATCGAAAGCATACGTACAGTTTGTGCAAGAAATGAAGCCGGTCGCTCTTCCTAAACGACATCGCTTCGCTCTATGGACTCGTGAAAAGTACCAAGAAGGTCCGAGCCGAGCCAAATTTTGTTCAGCGATGAGGCTCATTTCTGGCAAATGGGTATGTATTTCTTCAAAAATGATGCCGGTGAGAACGTAACCGTCAATTGCGACCGTTATCGCGCCATAACCAACTATTTGATGCCTGAAATTGAAGCTCGCATTTAACATTTAGTTTCAACAAGACGATGCCATTTCCCACACATCGCATCAATTAATGGATTTATTGAGAGAACACTTCCGTGAGCAGATAATTTCATCGAGTGATATCATACCGTTAGACTTTTACCTGTGGGAATATGTAAAGTCTAAAGTCTATGCGGACAAATTTACATATGAAGTTTCTGTGCTTCTTCTTTAAAAAAGTAAGGCAATTCGAAATGGATCACCTTTTATTTGGAAGTTTACCATTGCCTTTTGAAGACGACGGACATTAAAAATATTGCTGTGGACGATGATAAGTTCAAACTCACAAAAATTTTTGAAGATATTAGAATTAGCCGTAAACCTGTCCTGGAATATTGTCTTTTCCACAATGTGTGGGGTTTCACTGATGAAGATCAAAGTAGTACGGTGCCCGATGAGTATGCTCGATGGAGAATGTGTCATGAGCGAACTCATTAATTATTGGACTCAAGTTCGTTTAATATTTCTGTAGAATGGAACAAGAAGGAACTTAGCTTCCTATTCCAAGAAAATAGTTCATCAAGATATAAAATAATTAGATCAATTTAGTAAATTATGCTAAGATATAGACTTTAATCTGGCTATCCTTGAATCAAGGGTTTCAGAGGTTCAGAAAATACTGTTTGCACTGAATTTCGTTGTGCTGGGAGTATTCAGAACTTTTTATGTATGTATGTATGTTCTATTCAGAATAGTTCTATTATTATTTGTAGCAAAGTAACCTCACAGTTTCAGAGTTGTCTCGTGATAATTCCACGGTGTCTTTTATGTCAAAATAAAGTCCAGTTTTGTGCAGTGAAATGATCCCGGCTGTCAATTTATGTCATCTTCGGTAAGTGTCGCCGCCAATGCGCGAACCGCATAATTCGGCTATATCATTAATATCGGATCAAATGTTGAACACCTCCTTTTAGCTCATCGGCAGTTTAAAGTATGGTTTCATTCTCCCAGAATATAATTATATACAATAGTTTCTTTTGACTTGAAGATCGGCGCCAACAACAAGGTGCGTTTCAGCGTAACTTTCTGATTTGAATTCGAATACATTTATACAGACATAGGCAATATTGAAACTGTGTTCTTTGCGCTATTTCTATACATGACCTAACCTAACATCTAGCATTAACATGTATTTTTACTATTCAACACTATTTATTCGTCAACTTCTCTCCGAAAGAAACACGAAAATCAAGTTTTCTTTGTGCGCAAAGTGAATTCGGCTTGTACTTCATAAGTCTGCTTCTTCTCCTAAGTTTTTTGCAGTGATTTTTGCAAAAGTGGCTCTTGCAGACACAACAACTATCAAGAAGCTTGTGAGCATATGTGTAACTTACAGTAACACAAAACAAAGGCAAAATACTACATGTGTCTTAGTTCTTGCTTTTGTCCTTCACCTCAAGCCATGAAGCGCAACATCGTTCGCCGGCCGTACCAGACTTTGGTTCATGGCTCGCGCCAAATCGAAGCGCATATGCCGCTGTCGGTGGCAATTGGAAGCGCCTGCGCGCTGTCTGCAGTCGAACTCGGCGTTTCTACTCAGACGAATATACCTATTTGACGGCATATCAGTCCGTCAGGCACCGTAGGTGCAGAGCGCAGCGCACAAACCCCAATTTCTTCAAGTAGTGTTCGTCATTGTCGTCAACTTAGAAGTTCTTTGGGGTGCGCTATCGTCTACAACACCAGCGTTGCCACTACAGCCAGCTGTGCATTTCTTGATGTTTGAAAGAAGCGCAGGTTTTGTTTCCTTCCTTCCTTTTCTTCCTATTGCATTTACTTCAATTATTTTATCCACAGGAAGAAGATGTATGATATGTATGTGTGTGTTCGGGCGCGCGCGCGTAAATGAATTCGACTGCAAGAACACCCTAGCGAAAACACCACTGCACACACACCAAGCTGTGCGCCACCCTAGGTCCATTTCAGACGTTTGTAAATTGCCGTTGTATGCAGTCTGGTAAGGCACCATCAGCCTACCCTAATCGACCCTACCTAATTGTAGCTCAATAACAACGTGCAACGATCTTGATTCATTAAGTCCATGTGTGCACGCACACACACTTACCATACTCACTTCTATATTTGAAGGTTAGTTTTAGTTGTGTGGATTTGTTCGTCTGCCGTGGAGAAGATGTGCAGTAGTGTTGGCAGCGTCCTGGCCTGGAGGGAAAGAAGTTTGATACACTGTTATACATTGCTTCCTCAAATCCACCTACCCTCTCCTTGTCCTCGTGTAAACGTCTTCAAATCAATATGCTTGCACTCAAGTTGTGTGCTTGCATGCTGAAGTTGTGGTGAAGCGAAAATCGATGGCAATGACCTCAATATTGCTCGCCACAATCCCCGAGGGAAGTTTAGGCAGAAATAATTCATGGTTGTTGTCATTGCCGATAGATATGTCAGTGAGAATACTAGGTAGTGGTGGTCTAAGTGAACGCCTTAACTGATAGTACTTGGATCTTTATAAAAGCTATTACTAACAGTTGAAGCAAAAGGAAGCTGTCGTTAGAGATTAGCTGGAGAGGCCATCGATTGCGAGGCTCGGAGCTAATATTGCTGAATGATTTTATTTATATCTTTAACGAGCTTTTATCTATGGAAAGTGAGCTTCCCTATTTTTTTTAAAGAAACCCACCAACAACTTCAAATTTAATGAGGAGTGTATATTATCATTCGCAAGAACATTCTTTGGCATTTACTTTTGAAAATTATCTCTTTCAAATGTTGACTGCGTCTATGTCTCAGATATTCCATTCGTTGAGTCCAATTTTCGATAACTCGTTCGAGCATTTTGACTGCTAATTGACGAATAAGAAGGCCTGAATCGAAGCGGGATTGACCGCATAGACCTTAGACTTTACATACCTCCACAGGAAAAAGTCTAACGGTGTGATATCATACGATTTTTTTGGCCAATTGGCCGCCCCAAAACGTGAAATTAACTGCTCACCGAAGTTTTCTCTCAATAAATCCATTGATTGATGTGATGTGTGAGGCGTGGCGCCGTCGGTTATCATAGCGCTAAAGAAATTTGGTTCAAAAGAATCGGCTCTTTGTGGAACTTTTCAAGAGCGAAGCGATGTCGCTTGGAAAGGTCGAGCGGCTTAATTTCTAGCACAAGTTGTATACGCTTTTAATTTAAGATCTGGACATAAAATGCGCCACGTCATTCCATACGTCAATCCGAGTTGCTGCGAAGGGCGCCGAATCGACTCTGCACGGTCTTCGTGTTCTTCACTGCGTGGTCGTATATTATCCAATAATGAATGCAGGGTCTCAAGATGGGTGATGGTGTTGTGAATAGTACGTTCATGAGGCCGATTATGTTGACCATAAGTAGAGCGAAGCGCGCGAAAAACATTCTTTACAGAACGTGAATTTTCGTAATGAAGTTGACCGATTTGTAAATGTAGTTGAAATGCCAAACAATACTGAACAAAAATAACATAACCAAAGGCTATTAAAAAGTACTTGGATCATCAGTTATAAATCTGGTTACGCCAGACGCCTTGCATGGGTATATGTAGAATGTAATTCTGCATTGATTACTCGGATTTCGGGAAAAAAGTCTGACTCGACTTTATCAGTAGGTGCAAAATTAACTCGCAGGATATTGCATGTGTCCTTTCGGAAATGGTAGAAATTTTGTTTTGTTCATTGAATGATGGAAGGTAATATCAAACATGTTCTTGTTATTTATTATATCATTGGAATCTTAACATCATCTATATCAATTATTAAACCACAGCTGGACTCCTACGGTCGCGGTATATAATAGGGAAAAGATTTGAGCACAATCATTAGAAGAAGCAAAGCGAGTAGAAGAAAATCATTGTTTACTTAGAAACTTACGCCGCCAGTTCTAGAGGTCGATAGGTGATCTATCACCACTGATCTATTGTTAGTCCAACGTGTTACCAGCCGTTTCGGCGAGCTCGGACGATCGCTTTAGAACAATGATTTGACACTATTAGATTCTTTTGAGTCTGAGTTAAACAAAAAGTTTGACGCTTCTTCTCTCAAATGCTCTACTTGAGCGAGAACACCAAAAACCTTAAACATGTGAAACAGAAATGATGGAAAGTATCATATGCTTACATATAAGTATGTATGATTGTAAGTTTGTAGCAGATAAGTGAAGTAACCCAGAGTATGTCGTTGAAGCGTTCAAGTTGACGTCAATTAACGCTTAATGCGGCAAAATTGGATGCAGAAATATTTCATAGGAGTAATACACTTGCCACCACTGCAGCATGAATGGAGCCAATGAGAAAGTCAAAAGATGAATGAATGCAGGCTCGGCTAAAAACAAACATTTATGAGTTGGATAAGCGGGCAAACAAGGCGAGCGAGGGAGAGGCGTATTTCAGGCACACACACACACACATGAACATACATATATTTGTATTTATATGCAGCTTAATGACCAGCGCAGTGTGGAGCGCAGGGGACTGTGCGTTGCTAAATTTGCAGTGGCGATGGAGTTAAATCAAATTGACTGTTGCAAGCGGAAATGAACAATGACAAAAACCAATTAGTAATCCTACGCCCCTTTTCCCACCGAAGGAGTGCGGTACTACAACACATTCACATGCATACATATACATAAATGCGCTTATTAGTAAATATGTGTATCCAGGCGAAAACAAAAAAAAAACGCTGAAAATTCACAATTGTCCAGACAACTGAATAAATGTATCTGGAGCACGGCGCGCCGTTGATGCGCAATGTAAGACAATATTTAGTGCCAAGTGCCGAGCGAAGCTGCGCAAAACTTCGCGTCCGCGAAGTTAAGTTGTGAATGCAGGCACTTACATACTTCTAGCCGCACTTAAGTTGACGCGCGAAGTGTTCGTGTGTGTGTGTGTTTCCTGCTAAGCTTGCGAATTTAGTATTTACTTACTTTAGGCGAGCGCGCCGCAACTGTGATGTAATGAGACGAGCGCGCTCGCCTTGCTTCCCTTCCAGCTTACGTTTGCTTGCGCGCCAACATGGTTCACTAAAGCGCGCCGCGGCGCTTTGACTCCATCGCGCTTCTCCGCTGGAACTGCGCTGCGCGGCGCGCTCGTCAGCGTCGTTACGTGGGCAGGCCGCCGCCAGAAGTGTGGAGCGCAGTCGGCAGCAGAAGGATTGTGTTTACTTGACGCTCACACCAACTCACTGTTTTTCTTGAGTTTTTCATGTTCTTTTTTTGCTATTGCATATTTTGATACGGTCTTTTAACACTTGCAACCGCTGCTGCAGGCAACCATGCTCAATGACTTGTTGCGGCTTCGGATTCTCAAAGAAATTCGTCGGAATTCGCTTGATCGCTTACAATTGCAATCAATGTATGGGTGTGCGTGCGTGTATGTGTGCTGCGCAGGAGTTTTGAGTTGATCTTTTTGTGAGCGCGCGCATGTGTTTGTGTGCATGTGTTCTTCAAGCAGTGGGTAGTGTGCTGTGCCGCGCCAGGCCTCCACAAGGGTATTGTCTTAAATTGTTTGTTATTATTTCATGGATGACGGCGGCGGCGGCGGCGGTGTTACCTTGTAGCGGCTACAATTTTTGCAGAGCAACAAAAAATGTTGTTGATTATTGTTGTCTGCTGACGCGGCTACAAACATTGGTGGCGACCACTTGCCGCCGTCCGCTGTCGATGGCATCGCCTTGTTGCCAATGACTTCTCAACTTCCATTCCATTTCAATTACAAACGAAAATAAACCGAAGACACTGTGTGTGTTTTCGCTGTTGCTGCTATTGGCACTGTTGTTGTAAACTGTATATAGTGTGCAGTTGTATGTAATTGCGTTTGTTGTTTATTTGTTGCATTTAAGCCTTTGCTGGCTGTGCTGTTTGTGTGTTGTCTGCGTCTTCAACTTCGCTTTGCCGCTGTTTATTATTGTACACTCTGGCATCCTTCTGCTCTGCCATTCTGCGAGCTTTTTACTTGCTTTGCACTAAATATGAAAATATCGCAATCGTGAAATTCAAACGCCCAATTATCTTTCACATTTAGCATTTCTCCATTTCGCGTTCCGCATTTCAATTGTTGTCACCCAAATATTTCGGGTTAATTATTTACTTTTATCGCTGCGAAATTAATTGACATTTGTACGACTTCTTTTCGCGTTGCGCTTTTGATCTTCAAATTCAGATCGCATTAAAATATAGTGGAAAATTAAAATTATTCCCGTGTTTTTTGGTTTTGCGGGAAGTAACTTCTGGTTTCCGCATTTAATTCGTGCTTTTTCTGCAAATGGAATGTCCTTAAGTATACTAACTCGAATGTGTGGCTTAAAGTAATTAAAATCATTTAGGTTATGCTCCGCTTGGTGCCTTTTCCAAATACTCAGGTTCAATGTTCCATTCGATATTCGTTATATTTCGAGGTTCCCTACTTTTCTAAAGAAAAAACACACAAACTTCAAATTGTGGAAGGTTTTTTATAATTCGAAAGAACATTCTTTGGCATTTAATTTTGAAGATTATTTCTTTCAAATGTTGGCCGCGGCTACGCCTCAGATGGTTCATCCGTTGAGTCCAATTTTCGTTGACTTGTTCGAGCATTACGACTGGTAACTGGCGAATGACACTTGTGATGTTTTCGTCCAAGGCCTGAATTGAAGCGGGATTGTTCACAGAGATTTTAGACTTTACATATCCCCATAAAAAAACTTCTAACGGTGTGGTATCACACGATCCTGGTGGCCAATCGACCAGCCCGAAACGTTAAATTAACTGCTCACCAAAGTTTTCTTTCAATAAAACCACTGATTGATGCGTTGTGTGGGAAGCGGCGCCGTCTTGTAGGAAACTAAATGCCGCCAAGATCACGAGCTTCAATTTCAGGCATCAAATAGTCGGTTATCATGGCGCTATAACGGTCGTCAATTGAAGTTTACGTTCTCACCGCCATCATTTTTGAATAAATATGGACCGATAACTACACCGGCCTACAAACCACACTAAGGCGGTGCTTTTTCTGAACGAAATGGCAGCTCTTGAATCTCTTCAGGTTGCTTCTCGTCTCAGTTGCGGCAATTTTGCTTGTTTGCATACTAGGGTGCTTCAAAAAAATTTTGAATTTATTTTTAACTCTTACCCCCTCAACTGTTAGTGATTGACAAACAAAAAATCCTCCTTCAAGCCAGGCGCTGTAGCTTAACTCTAAGGGGTCGCTATTGTTTTTTAGGTTCCCATACATTTTACATAGGAATTTTCGTTTTTTCATTTAAACTAAAATTTCACCAACTAATTTTCGTTTCTCAAAAATAACCATCACATATTCAGAAAGTTCACTTTTCAAATTTTTAAAACTTCTGCGACAAAGTTTGATTATCTCAATTAGGCGATTAAATATAGTGATTTGAAATTTGGAATGTTTTCACGAATGTTTTTTCGCGGGAATTTCAAAAAGCTCAACTTAGTTTCAAGAGAATCGATATGGATGGCATTTTACTAGATCGAGAAACATTTATCTTGGTCTTTGGTAACATTAACATTTATTTTTCAGCTATGGCATGAAACCATTGGAAGATTAAAAGTGGATATTCTTGTATATTCCAAGCGAAGCCAGGTCCTTCTCCACCTGGTCCTTCCAACGGAGTGGGTGTCTTTCTCTTCCTCTGCCTCTCCCAGCGGGTACTGCGTCGAATACTTTCAGAGCTGGATTGTTTTCATCCATTCGGACGACATGAGCGTGGCTGCTGTATTTTAATTCGCAGAACTATGTCATTGTCGTCATATATTTCATACAGCTCATCGTTCCATCGAATGCGATATTCGCAGTGGCCAACGCGCCAAAGGACCATAAATCTTTCGCAGAACTATTCTCTCGAAAACTCGCAACGCCGACGCATCAGTTGCTGTCATCGTCCAAGCCTCTGTACCATATAGCAGGACGGGAATTATGAGTGACTTATAGAGTTTGGTTTTTGTTCGTCGTGAGAGGACTTTACTTCTCAATTGCCTACTCAGTCCAAAGTAGCACCTGTTGGCAAGAGTTATCCTGCGTTGAATTTCCAGGCTGACATTGTTGGTGGTGTTTACACTAGTTCCAAGATAGACGAAATTATCTACGACTTCAAAGTTATGACTATTAACAGTGACGTGAGAGCCAAGACGCGAGTGCGACGACTGTTTGTTTGAAGACAGGAGATATTGCGTCTTTATTAGTCTATCGTAATTACCGATCTTTTATCTTCTTGTCGCAGTACAAGACATTTGACCAGTAATCGTTGAATATTATGAAACGATGTCCTGTACAAGATTAGAACTAAACTCTACAGATCAGATAGATTAAGGTATTGAGGATTATTTTTTTGATTATAAACATTTTGACTTAGAACTTTGCTCAGAAGTACAATTTATGTATATAATGACAAGTTGCAATAATAACACTGCAAAATGCAAATGCTGCACAGGTGTTTTTCAATGCAACCCTATTTCAATTTGCTCTGAATATTGAAATCTATTTTCCTTCCTTCAATATTTTGCAAATTTTCACCAGAAATCGATCATGTTAGGGGGTGTAGCTATAATGAATGCATTTTGATTATTGACAGTTTGACAGACAAGTACTTTAGTAGTAGAAATATATATGTATGTATATGTAAGTACATATGTATAGGAGATTGATTGATTTGGCAGAATTTTACGAAATTCTATACTTTTTCGACTGTACGCGCACAATAATGCACAATGAGGTTGTTGACGTTTGGCACAAGCAAACTGTCAAAAGTGTGCCACACATCGGATTGCTAACACACACATACATACATACACCATTACATACACGCTCTCAAATACGTTTATAAAGCATTTTACACATATGTAATTGCATGCACACACACATACTACACATACTCATACAAAAGTAGTTGCTAATGCTTTCAATTCAATAAATTCAATTTCAAGTATTTGTTTATTTGAATTTGTTGCCGTAAGGCACGCATATCGATTTTCGACCTCGAAACGTTACTTAGAACTCGATTGTGAAAAGGGTCGCCGAAAGACCGTTATGGTCGCTGCCCAAAAGGGTGAGTCACCAGCGCCGCGCATTAGTAGGGGTGCAACGAGGTCGCCACCACCACCGCCACCAATACCACCAACGCACGAACTTGAGAGCAATAGCAACAACAAAAATAAAAGCAATTGATGTGGCATGAAAAAGCCACCTTTTACTTTTCAATAACGAAAGTGCTCCGCTGCTGAGGGTGGACGATCTGCAAACAACTGGTGCGGCGACGCAGGCGCAGTCGGCACCACCGCCACCGCATAAGTCGCGCCTTTTCCAACAAATTGCAGCCATACAATTCGCTACAGCCTGCAAAGTCAACCCCATGCAACTAAATTTAGATCAACAACAACACAAACAACAACGAAATGAACCATTTAGACTGTCTGCGTGCGTGGCATATGAATATTAATTTCATGGCATTATGAAGAGGGGGAGAGAAGCTAACAAGTCATGCCTTAAACTGACAGCATGTAGACATACAAACACATATATATGTGTGCATATCCAAGAAAGGCGAAACTTCCATGTGCAGCCTTGAACGCTAGTGCCTTATGGCGTTACGCTATTTCTCGCAAGGCGCATGCGTGTGTGTCACTTTGCCAGTCGGACGGCCAGCCAGTAAGTCCAGCACAACTAAGCAATGTGCTTTGGCGCAGTCGTGCGTGGTTGCGCCGGCCATCTGGTGGAACCGTTACAAAGTTATGGCGGCATTGCTCAATACGCTACAAACATATATACACAAACTGATAAATTTAATTTAATGCTGATTAATTTCAAGGATAATTTTGTTACAAATTGCTAAGTGGCTTACGAAACGGCTGCAACGGTCGCAACGCAACGTTCTTACGCGTTTAAGGAGTGTTGGCTGGAACAAGCTGTCGGCGGAGAGAAGTGCGCCGAAAATGGCTTTGCGCCCAATATTTGTATACAATCACTTAATTCAATAATTCACGAGCACTTACATACCCACACACACACTCTTAGTGGATGAGTTCGGAAGCCTCGGCAGTGCGTAGCGCACTTTTATTGAGCCTTTGGCCGAGCAATTAGTGGCGTCTCCAATATTCGTTGATAAAATACATGACAACAAAATCAAATAATGTTTATGGCAATGTGTCTTCCACTTCATTCATCATGGTGAGCAATGAAGCACAAGTGTTCAACAGCAGCAGCAGCAACACAAAAACCCCAACAGCATCACAAGCTCACATTTGTACCACGCTGCTGGTATGTAATTGTTTTTATTTTTTATACCAGCGTGCAGTTAGACTTACTGGAGTATAATGGTTTTGTTTCAAGTCGTTCCGACAACGTTCTATAGGACTTTTTCGTTTTCTTCTAACAATTTAATGTAAGTATATATCCTAGAGTGATTTAGGTCATTCCCTTGTGAGTAATCCCGAAATCGTTAAGAACTGCCGATGTCTCCTTATCTAATGTATCCACAAATGAATATCGATCCAATTTTCTGTTTTTCAAAAAATTTGCTTAAGTCCATGAAAGCAAATGCCCTCATTATCGACAGCTGGTATATAGTAAACTTGAAATTCAACGCTTAATATTTGGGATAGCGGGCAGTTTCCACTTCATTCATCTTCATTTCATTAGTAGCGAGTACAATCTGGTTCTATAGGGCTTTTTCGCTCTCTTCTAAAAATATGATGTGATTCTCTAGGAGCGACTAAGGTCATTCCCTAGTGAGTAATACCGACGTCGTTAAGAACTGGGTCTGTTTACTTATCTAAAATATCCACAAATGCATATTGATCCATTTTCCTGTTCTTCGAAATTTGTTTAAGTGTTTTAACGCTTAATATTTGGGATAGCAGACAGTTTCCACTTCATTCATATTCGTTTCACCAGTTCCGAAGTACAATCTGATAGAAAAATTTCACAAATCGATCTATGACAGATGTTGAGATCCACAACTATTTCTATGATGCCAACCAGACGATTTTCAAGCACTGTTTCTTTATCCTCTTTACATGGCGACTTGCATGAGGCAAGTTTTCGATGACTTTACGTCCTTTAACGATTACCATGTGCCAATCAAATATTTGTTTTCGTGACAAAGTGGACACCCTAAAACACTTCTGCAACATTTATATCGATTACGTGGCCGTGATTCCATTAGAAACGCAAAATTTCAGAAAAACTCGTTGTTAAATTTTTTCATGGTAAAAATCGCCAGATAAACTTTTTGCGTCGTAAACAAGCAGCGGTCAAACACACTAATTGACAGATGGAGATCAAACTTAACACGAATATAAAAAAAGTTCTAATAATCTACAAACAAAATCCAGTCCGAGTCAAATTTGATCGAATAGTATATTAGTCAAAACTCGAGATCTTTACCGCTACGGGCTTATGTGAACTGCAGTTTTTTTTAGTAAGAAAACCAAAAGGTTATGCTAAATGCTAAAAATCTTTCATTTTATCATAAATATTTTATTATGTAGCCAACTGTATAATGTATTAGTACTCATATGTATGTATAGAGGATCTTAAAGTAGATCTATATATAACAAGAATATCAGTAGAGTAGTTTGATGTAATAATGGAGAGTTATTTTGGGAAACATACCACAATTAATTTACTTTATCAAAACTATCGAGAAATATTTGATGCTTGGAACTATTAAGCGAGGGTATCTAGAGTTCGGTTCCTATCGACTTCAACCTGTTAGTATAAAAATTACTTTGATCACACTCCTAAAGGTCTTAAGATATCACTGGATTCAAGTAAAGAGACCAATACCAGATATTAGCTCCAATAGTTAAAAATTTTAATTCCAAAAACTAAATACTGAAAATCAGAAAATCCATTTCGGCCACAAACATCAATATCTACAACACTATCTTCAGAATTTCATAAAATTTAGGTAAGTGATTTACTTTTTAACTATATAAAGTATGTTAGTTGATACTCTTAGGTCACAGCACTTGTTGCTGCGCAGTTTTTCGTCTTTCATATTTCCTTGCTCCTATTTACAAACAAATAAATTTAAGCACATTTTTTGCCCATCAAAGCACTCATTCAAGGCTATACCCTAGTTTAAATTTCTGGGTACAAACACATGTTTATCCATCGCGCTTATTTCGGCATTGTTAAGCTGCGCTTTATTGAATTCAATCGTTCTTTTATTTGGGCTTTTCAATGGTAGACATTTTTTCATTTGACATCCAATATCTTATAACGTCCCCTGACAATGCCACGGTACGAGTGTAGATGGCTTATTTTCATAGCTTACAAATAGAAATGGCACCACTTTTTTTTTATTTTTTTCTTTTTTTTTTCGTAATCTCCCCCATTCGATTAACTGTGGAATTTATTTTTCTATGATTAATACGCACAATTTAAAAGCTGCAATGTACGCGTGATCTTGCAGAGATAACGCTAGGAAACAATTTTAATTAGAACTTTTGTAGTTAAATGTGGCGGTTAGATATTTTATTTCCCTTAATTTTTCGTTAAGAAAATATTTTTTCAATTAATTTTAATTACTCCAACATATGTTATTTTAAGTAACTCGTCTTCGATCCGCCAATTTTTGGAGGCCCTCAGCTACTGTCTTATGTTTTCCCTATGAAGAAATCTAAATAATACGAAAGAACCTTAAAAATTTCAAAGCAAATAGCGAAATTATTAATAAAAAATATAAAAATTACTTTGCTTCGTTTTCTAATTTTCTTTCCCTTCTATATGCGTTTACCAAGGTTCTTTTCTTATCTTTAATTTTAAAGCGTAATCCATTTCGTCCATTCCTACTTTTTTTAAAGAAAAAATACAGAAACTTTAAATTTAATGGGAAATATTTATTATCATTCGAAAGAACATTCTTTGGCATCTATTTTTTAAAGATATATCTTTCCAATGTTGGCCGCGGCTACGTCTCATATGGTCCATCCGTTGAGTCCAATTTTCGATAACTCGTTCGAGCATTTCGATTGGTAACTAGCGAATAACACAAATGATGTTTTGCTTCAAGCCCTGAATCGAAGCGGGATTGTCCGCACAGACCTTAGACTTTACATCTTCCCACAGAAAAAAGTATAACGGTGTGATATCACACGATTTTGGTGGCCAATCGACCGGTCCAAAAGGTGAAATTATTTACTCACCGAAGTGGTCTCTCAATAAATCAATTGATTCATGCGATGTGTGGGGATTGGCGATCATTGATGGTTACGTTCTCATCGACCGATAATTCCAATGGCCCTGAAACCACACCAAGCCGTTGTTTTTTCTTGAATCTCTTTAGGTTGCTTTTCGTCTCAAATGTGTCAATTTTGCTTGTTTACATACTCATTGAGCAAGAAATGGCCTTCGTCGCTGAAGAAAATTTGGCTCGAAAACGTAAGATTTTCTTTGAACTTTTCAAGAACCCATAGAGCGAAGCAATGTTGCTTGGGAAGGTCGAGCGGCTTTGTTTTTTCTTTTGTACGCTTTCAATTTAAGATCTCGACATAAAATGTGCCAAGTCGTTCCATACGTCAGTCCAAGTTGTTGCGAACCGCGCCGGATTGACTTTTATCGGTCTTCGTGTACACTCTCAGCTACGGCTGTTATATTTTCTTCACTGCATGCTGGACGTGGTCTATTCGGTCGACAGCTTGACATGACTCAAGCATTATAAAGCTAAAATTGGTATAAATTCCTCAATTATACGAAAATATCGCGGTGATTATTTACAAGACTATGAATGCCTAACTTTCATGAAGGACTCTAGTTGTTTGAATCCGCCATACCGTTCCAGTATAAGGAGAATTACCATCTGATCAAATCTGCGCTCGCAAACGGAATCGATATATATTTTCCAATATTAATACAACTTTTTTTCTTTGTTTTGATCTCTATACATACTTATGTATGGTAATTAGTGTGTGTTATGCAGGTTATCTACGAATTGAAAAGTTTGTTTGGTGATTTTTACCACGGAAACCAATTGTTTTCACCAGAATCACGGGATTCAAGTGAAAGTTATGAAGTCACTTACCGCATGCGAGTATTCCATTCACCTCTGTTACCGACAATAACATCGAAACAATTGAAGTAACATTGCTTGGAAATCATTTTGTTAGCCTCAAAATCCTTAGGGATAGACTCAGCACATTTTGGTTAATGTTTTGCGTGCAAAGTGTGTCAATGCTCGACTCACACAAAATACCTGAATTTTTTGAAAAATTGACGTGGAGTAGAGATCGCAAAAGAGACCCTTGTCAAGCATGGGTCTTTACGGCGAATAGAGGTCGCAAAAGAGATACCTGATAAGGTATGTATTGAGTTGGGGATCCATTTTGAAGGCGATAATAAAGAGTTGTATTAAAATACGAGAAAATGGCATAGATATCTTTGGGAAAACAATCGTTAAAACAAAGCTAATAGATCACCAAGATGTGATATTTGATACTTAAATATAATTAGGCTATTAATTGTATCACTGTATCTTCAATCGTTCCCTTAAGATCTCTATCTGAAGCCTTCAAAGCAATATTTTAACACAAAGCATTATTTTGCAAAATATTCAAAGCTACAATTGAGACCTCGCAACCATAGAACATATTGAGCTTTATCAACTTGTCACATAAGGAGTTTGGTTTATTTTGGTAAGGTGAATAAAATAAATAGACTTTCTTTACTAATAACAATATAGAAAGTTGAGAAACCATTATCTCGAACTATTTAGTTGAGTTTATAAATATTTAAGTACACACTTTAAACCGCCTATGTATGAACAGTAAAATGTTTCTGAAAGAAAAACAAGTCAAAAAGGCGGCAAAAAGTAGCGCCTCGTAAATAAGTTAACACCTCCCGGCCATTTAAGACCATTGTTTTTACACTTCGGCAATGATTAACGGCGGCCTTTCGTTAGAATCGCGTCCGAAATGGAAGTGCTCGGTGAGAGCCTCACACTTTACGAACAATCGATGTTCCACGAAAGGCAATAATTAAGTAAGCAAAGTAGACCTTAAGACTAACGCGGATAAACACACACACATATACACAAAAATATCTCGAGCGTGACTGATTTTTGCTGAATACAGGATATTACGCACACATATACTTACATACTAAGGTGTGCTTGTGTGCGTTTCAAGGTAATGCAAAATATATAATACAACAAAAACAACAGTGCAATTATATGGATATAGACACGATCTTCACGGGAAATTCCATGCAACACTTTGCATAATGGAATTCATTAGCATAAATAAGACTAACACTAGCACCGGGTGAGCAAATGGAAGAGTTGAGGTAGCAATATGTCGATCTATGTATGTGTATATATGCCATATTAGAGCCAAAAGGATAACAACGTGCCAGCATGAGATGCCTGCAGAACAAAGGTGTTGCGTTGGCAACTTGCCGCTGCATGCCACAGAATATGTATGCATGTATGTGTGTATATATGTATATGCTAAGATTTACATGACGGCAACTGTGTGTAGGAAATGTTACAAGCTTTTTTCGCCTGTTGTTGCTACTTTAATCGATTCTACCGCCAAACAAAATAATCTTATACCGAGGAATGTGGTCGCTGGATGCTAGAACTTGAATGCTATCGATGCTTATATTTACGAATCTGTCATTTATAAGTTTGGATGTCTCGGTATGCCTCAGGTAGGGTGCTGCAGCCCAACTACGCGGTTGAGCTAGGTGAGAAAAAGGCGTAAATGCATTTAGGCACCCATACATGTCGATGCGCTTGCATTTTAGAGATACCCTGCAGGAAATAATTGGTATATACTATTTTATCATCATTATCATACCATCACAGGTGCATTTTTTAAGCTTAAGAGGGTATAAGAAAATACCATATTCGCACCAGAAACGAAAGAAGCGTTATTTCTTAGCTGAAATGAGTTCTAATGACCATTTAAAATAATTTTACTGAATATTTGAATTTAGTTATGGCGTTGGAATACCAACAAAAAAAAAATTTTTTTTTAAATCTTCACTTTGTAAAATTAACTAAATTTACAAATAAAAATTTGCGACAAATATAATTTTTATAAACAATTTTTATTATGATGTAAATGTTTTAGATATTTTCCAATTGTTTTCAAATTTTTTGCGGGATGTGTATCATTACATGCAATTCTCATAATGACACATTTATCACATACAAAAGTTTTTCTCTACATTTTATACATACTGAAATTTATTTTCGAATTTTCCTTTAGTTATTTTCAAATTTCTTGCAGGGTCTGTACAGGTGTATTTCAATTAATTTTAAAATTTCTTGCGAGGTGTGTACCATTACATGCAAATAAGTGTTTTATTCACTTACGAAAGCTTTTTCCTACAATTATTTTAAAATTTCCTGCCGGGTCTGTATAGGAGTATGCAAATATGCTTCATATTCCCAACTAAGCGTTTTTTCTTTCATTTTATACACACTGACACTTCTTTGATGACTTCTTTTGATTTTTTTATTGGTTGTGTTTTTTATTTAAAGGTGGCTGCAACTGGGACAGTGATCTTCACACGGCTGCAACTGGCGAAATCAATGCAAGTAAGTGCCGAGTGCGTGTGTTTGTTGTTAGTGTAAGACAGTGTTATGCGTGTGATGAGGGTTATTGTACAGAAATAGGATAAGCATAGAGGAAAAAAATAACAACTTCGGCTAGCACGCAAGGTCGCAGCTAGCTGGGCGTAAGGCGGCAGCAAAGCAGAAAAAATGGGGTGGTGCGAGAAACTGGTATGCTGCACAACTTACAAATGAAAAATACACACGATTACTATGCAAATATTATTAGTTTTTTTTTTTTTCGTTTATCTCAGTGTCGTGCATAATTACTACATGCCACACAGCTGCGAAGATAACCGCAGTTTAAAGACGCGTCTTCATGTCAGAAATTGAAAGCACATCAAGTATTTTCAACTGCTTTGGGAAAATTCGGCAATTTTCTCAAGTCATCCGAAAACATGTAGCCGCGCATCCTTGCAGCAGGCGTTACAGCTACTCACACGCGGCTGTTGCAAGTTATTATAATAATTTCGTGGCACTTCGCCTTCACTGCATTGTGTCTTGCTTTGAATATTTAATGAACAATAAACCAACACTGAAAAGCCACTCAGTCATCTTGTCCGACACAAAAGCGTTCAACCAGTTTTCACACACATACTAGCAGGCGGCTCTGGGTTTCCATCCTAGCTTGACGCTGTCAAAAGACAATTCATCCAACAAGCAGAAAATAATGCACTCCAATCACAGTGGAATAGCTGAAAACGCATTTTCATAAATTTATGTTGTGTTAAAGTGGGGAAAAGTGTATTTTTTAGTTTACAACATTTTATTTATATTTTTTTCGAACATATTGCGCCTCGGCATTGCTTTAACCCATTACCCTCGTCATTTGAGTTTTCTCGCTCCCCCATTGTTTAGCCTTATTTCCAACATTGTTGCGTTTAACGTTCATAATTTTCCTATAATAACTGCATTCTTTCCACGGCTCTTGCTTTTTTCCCCAATCAACGCTGTTTTTTTCTAAGATTTTATTGTATTCTCGATTCTTTCCACTTGAAATTTTTTATTTGAAGTTTTTATTTCATGCTCTTGCCTTAGATGTAAATACATACATATGTACATATAGTGTATGGAGTTACATACAAAACGTCGTGATTTTCAACTTTTCCCCTTTTTCTTTTGCTTTTACTTTTCTTATATTACAACAGCATTTCTTCTGAGGGGTGCATTGTGCAAGAAGGACAAAAAGGCCGCATAAAAAACTGTAAAAGAATTCATTAAACGTCACAGTTTTCGTTGTAACTGATATAACGACAAACTTTTTATTGTCTGCCTGCGCTTACCCACCCATTTTTTCCTCAATTTCTCACCTCTTTTGTAATCCGATTTTTTTATTTTTTTCCATTTTTTTGGGAAATTAGCTTAGCAAAACGTTTTTTGGTGTTAAAAACAGTTAAACGCGCAATATTTGTTGTTGTTTTTCTACCTAAAAAATATTTTTTGCCATAATTATTCATTACTTTCTAAAAGGCGCTATTTGTAAAGCTTTCCCTAATTTTTTTTCTAACAAATCTAAACCCTTTCTTGTACATTGCTTTTCCCCTTTTATTATACGATTTTGGATTCTTTTTTTTCTTCTAAAATTTTTGTTTTTTCATAACTTTTTTGCTATGTTTTTGTAAATTACAAGCATTTTCCTTCAGGCCTTAAAAAAGTTTTTTTTTCCCCATTTGCTTTAAATTTACGGTAAAATTTTTAATGAGTTTCATGGCGTTTCGCTCGCTTGGTGGGATTTGCCATGCGCATTTTAAATTAGAAGAAACTGAGCTGTAATTTAATCTGGAGGCATTTCTAATCTCTGGGATTATTTACACTTTTTGGGTGAAAATGGGCTGATAGAGCTTTTATGTAAATATCCAGATAATAATATGAATTTAAAGACGATGAATTTGTATATAGGTAGATAGGTAAGAGTGCTATTCCTTCGGGCTCAATTAGTGCTGGTTGCGCCATTTTGATGCACTATCGATCTTATTTTAAAATCACGTTCCATCGTTATGTTCAAATCATTTGATGCCTTCAAGGAAACTGCTAATTATATCTCCGTTATTCTTTTTGTAGATAGACATTCAGTGTATGGTATCTGGAGAGATTCCAAAAATTCGATGTTTGATTTGTGACATAGCTGGGCTCTCACAGAGGAATTTGTATATACCATAGATCGATTAGATTAGAAAATAGTACGATTTTGCTAAAGAAAGTGTACACGATTTGTTTTTGATTACAATTAAAATATAAAATCTGTTAAACTTTTGAGCTTTTACATAGTAATGTCCTCATTGGCCAGTCAAACAGCTTGAGAGCTTTTGCCAGATATGTCCAATTTATTTCAATTCACCAAAGAAGATCATAACTATGGATTCGATGAAAGCGGTGGGGGGAGTTTAAAGTTCATAACAATTTTTATCTTATTTTTCCATACAACCCATTTCATTGAGTCTATTCGCGAACAGAAATTCATCTAAAACTTACGGAGAAGAAATATTTAATAGGAAAAAATTTATTAAGTTGTCCCCTGATTTCAAGTTAAGGCTTCAAGTCTTAGTCCGATAATCATTTCTGCTCAGGAAATTTATAGCGACTTTCTAAGAATTAAAAAAAGAGGTAATCGTTTCTTGAATATGTTCCATCAAATCCGAGAAGCGATGTTAGTTTTGGCTTCAGCTTATGAAGATGAGCAAAATTCACTCACTCTATCTCGACTTAAAACATATAGTACTCCCTGTGAAATCGCGTATAGTTAGGAATTTCTTCAGACTTTATGTTGCTCTCAAAATGGAACGTTATACCGTATAACCGACTGTGTCTGTTGGTAGGCATAATGTAAATGGAATTGAAATATACTGAAAGATTTATCAGTTGAAACTGTTCTCATGAAGTCGAGGGTAAATGGCTCCCAACTGCTTCGAATCTTAATTTTTTTGAATAAAAAAATCAACTTTTCTAAGTTTCATGACAATAATTTGCTACGTTTGTGGGATTGCCCTTAATTACTACGCCAGATATGAGCGCGATTAGTTCACCAGCAGCTACTTAAGTTGGTACTCCTCAGTAGTAAAGAATTCGTCTGAAATTTTGTATTTATAATCAAATTTCGTGCGCGGAAGCTTTGCTTTTTGTTGGAAAAGGCTTACATTGATTCAGTTTTATCAAAAACACAATCCTACGAGTGGTACAAAGCCTTAAAAGACGGTCGAGAGATCGCTGAAGACATGTCTTGTTCTGGACGACCTTTGACCTCTAAAACTGATAAGAAATATTAAAAAAAATGAAGGACATGGTACTTGAAAATCATCAGGCAAGTGTTAGAGAAATTGGAAGAGAGTTCGACATCTTTAGCGAGTCCGTTCGAATGATGAAACCAAAAACAAAGTCCCTCAAAAATCAAGGAGGTGCTCGTAGTTTTTTTTCGATATTCGTGGTTTGGTGCATCATGAATTTGTTTCAGAGAGACAGATAGTCAACAAGGAGTTGTATTTTGCAAAAACGGCTGGAATTGTGAAAGAACAGTTCATATATGTTACGCAACGATAATGCACCAACGCATCGAGCTACGATTGTGGCTGAATTTAAAGCGAAAAACGCAGTGAATGCCATCGATCAACCACCGTATTCACCAGATTTGGCTCCATGTGATTTTTTTCCTGTTCCTCAAACTGAAATTGCCATTCATTGGAACTCATTTTTAGTCGATCAAAGAGATAAAACAAGATTCGTTGAAGGAACTGAAGGCCTTCCCAAAAAGTGCTAATGAGAAGTGTTTCGAATACTGGAAAAATCATGGGCAAAACTGTATTACATCTGGGGGGGATTCCTTTGAATTAAATACTTGCGTTTTATTTATAATTTCCGGGTATCTTTTTACACAATGTATAAGACATTCAAACCCATTTGAGTTGTGGGCGAGATATGCTACTTTGTTTCAATGTAAACCTTTGTAAATATTTCCATATAATTTTTAGGAATCGGAAACGGGGTTGTGTTCAAAAGTTCACCCAAATGAGCTAATATTTATAAATAATTACTTCTTCATATGAAAAGTTTAAGCGAGGGTTCCTAAATTTCCATTTACGTCCATAATTACCTGCCAACTAACGCAACTCCAACTGTTTTGTCTTGAGTTTCCACCATACAACCTAACCTACCCGTTGCCTTGATTGCCAATTACGCAGCGTTGCATAACAGTCGGTGACTTCAAATATGCAAATTTTCCACAATAAAAGTATAAATCCAATTAACAGCTAACTGCAATCGGCGCATTGTATGCACATTAGCTGCTTGGCTTAACCCACTAAGACCCCAACAAATACAATGAAAAATAAATCATTGCCATTGGCAGCGAAAATGGAAATTCAAAAACATATTTTCAACTTTAACCGTATGCTTTTCGAAATATTTGTTTTTGCATAACAATGGCAAGTGATCGATAGCAAAGCAGCGCACAGAGTGAGGACAATAGTGCAATTTTTCAAGTGTGTCAAAAATACCCTCTTAACCTTAATTGAAGCAGTTTTGTTTTCGAAAACTTTTCGTTATTACGTGCAACACTTGCCTGTGGCTTTCCATAAATGTAAATAAACGCGTATAAATCAGCAACGGTGAAAGTTTGCGCAGCACGTGATCCTGCCACCAAATGTGGCAGCAGCATGCAATGCCGCTGAAATTGAAATTTTTTTCGCATAAAGAAAACTTATGCATAAAGCATGGAAAACTAACGGTGCTTGTTGTTATAGACGCATGCTAATGCGCGGAAATCGGCAGAAAATTCACAGTTACCAATACAAAACCGATTGAACGGCTTGCATACTTGTATGTGTCGGTTTGCAGTGAGTTGGGTCGCGCGTGTATTTAAATGAACTTCGGCTTTGGAAGGAGCATGCTACCAAGTTGAATAAGCACCCAACGCACCTTCGTCGTGCCTTAAATTACAGAAATTATGCATTCATCTATTATTTATTGATTTCCATTCTTCACCTATCCGGCGTCTTTGTGTCTATTCTACATTTTTCCAGAGTCTAAAAAATATCAAATGCATCCGACAAACAATTCCTCTAACCCAGCAGCAACGTAGCCGCCTCGTTCGAGCAATCTGTCGCAATACTAACCACCAACTTTGTTGCAACGGAAAATTTTTGCGGTAGTGCGTCGATTACTACAGCGCCCCCCACCTTATTCCTTCATATTCACTACCTACAGCGCACCGGCAAGTAGCTGTGAAGGGTTAAAGCGACGCGCACGAGTGCGCACGATTCGCATGCGGTGTGCAATGAAGCGCGCAAAAACGAGCACCGGCGAAAGCCCGAAATATCACCTCAAGTCGAAGTGCACAAGAAATTTGCGCTCAATCGATACTTTGAACTTTACTTCCGCTTCAACGGAAGAAAGTGGATTTTCTTTTCACATGTGCCGTGCGGTGCAAGCAGCGCCAGCCAACGAAGGGTTAAAGACCAGGTGAAAGGGTGCAACGAACACAATGGTTGGAGGGAAAAGATTATTGATCGGAAATCTTACAATGCACTTTATATATGCGAATGTGTGTGTGTGCGTGCGCGCTGCCTGGGGTTTTGTTTGTGTTTTTCGCAATTGATTTGCGGAGAAAGTGTCGATTGTGTGTTGTGTAATTGTGCAAAAATTAGGGAAAGTTACAAATTTCGTGTAAGACGAGAAGCCAACGAAATCCGAGCGCTATTTGCACACATGCACTGCAAATACATATATACTCACATACACAAGCGTCGCGATCACTAGGCGACCCAGTGCAAGCATTGCGTTTGGCTTGCAAACGAAAAGCCAAACATACAAGCATACCGCTTAGGAGAAAGTGCAGACAAGGATATCGCAACCATTCCGTAAGCAGCAAAAATGACAATCACAAATTGATAACGCGCACGCATACGCACACCTAGCCGCTTCTTACAGCGCTTGCAGTAGCTTTGTGCAAATAAACTCACCTATACATGCATAGCTATTTGCCAGGAACGCATCGCACAAATCTTCAAACTCATTTATTTATTTCTCAGGGGTTTGCGCAATTTCTTCTCTAATTCCCTAAATCAATAAATTTCACTTTCTTCGCAGATTTTCTCAGCCAAGCGCACATCTGCCGCCGATCAAAGTGAATCTGCGCAAGGCAGACGAGCATACATAGGTGTGGTTGGCTGTGTATACTAGTATGTATACCTTAATGAGCGGACCTTCAACTGCGCAGTGACACTATTTATGTAGGCAAATTTAGGCAATGCGCACAAAATGAATTATCCATTGTTTATTAAATAGTTTTAAGTCTGGATTGTTGCTGCAATGCAAAGTTGTCAAGCGCAGGAAAGCAAAAATTTTCGGGCGGGTCGCAAGAGTAGTGCAGAAAAGATCTCACAACCATATTAGGCTTGCAATGGAAGTTCTTCTTCTTCTGTATTGGCGTAGACACCGCTTACGCGGTTTGCAGCAGCGCGCCAGAAGGAAGAACGCGCCCTTTTAGCTGTTTGGCATCAATCACCTGGACTTTACTTTCTTTGTAATTGATGTTATTAATACTAGTTCCAATATAGACGAAATTATCTACAACTTCGAAGTTATGACTGTCAACAGTGATGTGGGTGCCAAGTCGCGAGTGCGATGACTATTTGTTTGTTTACAGGAGATATTTTGTCTTGCCCTCGTTCACTGCCAGACCCATTTTCTTTGTTTCAATGAATCAATAACGTCGGCGTTTACACTCTTATAGAAGATGGTACCTTCTCTACTGTGTTCTGCAGCTCGAACTATTTTCTCCAGGAGTAGATTGAAGAAGTCGCACGAAAAGATGTCGCCTTGTCAGAAACCTAGTTTAGCATTGAAGAGGACCTTCCCGATCCTGACGGAGCTTTTCGTATTGCTCAACGTCAGGTTCACAGCCGTATTGTGGAGATACCAAATTCAGACATCGCGGCAAAAAAGTAGCTCCTTTTCGTGCTGTCAAAGGCAGCTTTGAAATCGACGAAGAGGTGGTGTGTTTGTGATCATCTTTTCAAAGATTTTTTCCAAGATTTGGCGTATGGTGAATATCTGGTCATTCGTTTATTTTCCAAACTGAAAGCCACACTGATAAGTTCCAATCAGTTTGTTGACGGTGGGCTTAAATCTTTCACACAATATGCTCGATAAAACCTATAAGGTAATGTTGAGGAGGCTTATCCCCGGGTAGTTGGTACAGATTGTGAGGTCTCCCTTTTTGTGAATTGGACAGAGCACACTTAAATTCCAATCGTCGGGCATGCTTTCGTTCGACCATATTTTACAAAGAAGCTGATGCATGCCTCTTATCAATTCTTCGCCGCCGTGTTTCAATAGCTCGGCCGGCAATCCATCGGCCCCACCGTTTTGTTGTTCTTCAGTCGGGTAATTACTATTCGAGCTTCTTCATGGTCGGGTAATGGAACGTCTGCTCCATCGTCATCAATTGGGGAATCGGGTTCATCATCCCCTAGTGTTATGCTTTCACTGCCATTCAGCAGGCTGGAGAAGTGTTCCCTCCATATTTTTAGTATACTTTGGAACTCAGTCACTAGATCACCTCTGGGGATTCTACAAGAGTATGCTCCGGTCTTGATACCTTATGTTAGTCGCATCCGGTCAGGTCACTTCCTTTAGAAGCTTTTGAGTGCACGATTTTTCAGAACTTGACAGGGACCACTTTTAAGGAAAAAATTTCACTTTATTTACAATATAAACAGGCTCACTATCCTATATCAGTAATTTGTGTACTAGGTCATAATTTTCGAATGCAATAGTTAATGAGATGGCTGAAATTAAAGCGAAACCCAACAGGAAATTTATAGTTATTAAAATCCTTGGACATCTGCGGTTTCGGTTAATCGGTCCGAAATCATCTAGGCCCTTTTTGTTGACAGCTCTCTCGACTTTTTTTAGTCTATATGAAAGTACTTAGTGGCTCTACAAGTTTTCATTTGTACAATAAAACTATGCAAACGCTTTGTAGGGACCAGTCTGCGAAATATTTTCTCAAAAACATTTTCAATAACATAAATTTAGTGAGATATATGTATGTATAATGTATTTCTTTACAAAATATGTGCTTCTCTTAATACGAATCTATGGTACTTTATGCAGCACTATTCTTCGTTCTATTGCCATCTTTTGTGTAACCTGTTAGATGCATTTCCCATAATAAATTGCCACGCGAATATAGCTTTCCAGTCATGAAAAACGTAACATTGGGCAAGTAGTATGGGTACATTTCACTGATATCTAATAGCTCAACTTTAAATGTGTGGTGCTAGAAATACAAAATATGTACATATTTGTAATAAATGTTTATTATTTGCTATAACTGCATTCGATTCGTCAAAATTAAGAAAGTGATGAAACGAACAAACAAGTGTCTCTCTCTGAATGTGATCTTGACAAGACAGCAGAGACATGGCGAATCGAAAACAGCTTATACATCTGTGCATACTTACCGCTGGAATGGGACAGCTTGTCAGAAAACTTTGTGATTGTATCAAACCTTTTCGAATCATTTCAAGTAAACGATTATTCTTATATTTCGCTTTAAGAAATTTACAACCGTCCATCTTCATATAAAAAATACGCGCTTGTTTTTTTGGTAGTCGCTCCAAATCGATACTCAATTCAGATTCAATAAACTGAAGTTCAACTCGATGTTTAGCAGTTCCATTCAATTTTGTAATGCCTTCGTGCTCCACCATTTTAAAATCTAATTGTTCCACCATATTCGGATCTACTATTTTTGAAGTAGCGCCAGTCAGTGTTATCGGAGACTGAGACCATTATGCAAAGATATATATATTGCATATTACTTATATTCAATATCGAAATTGCTTACCACTGCATATTTTGTGGTGAATTGACAAAGGATCAGTATCTTAAAGAGAAATGCTAATATTTCAGCATTTCTTTCGGTTGCCATCTCAACTGTGGAATTATTGACTGTATCAAATAAGAGCGCCAATACAAGTAAAGTGGAATTGAAATTGAAAACTGGCATATATTTACGATTTTCCAAATGAATAATTATTTTAATTGTTGAATCTTTACAATTTAAATGGCTAATTATGGTATTTAAATATAGTAATTTTAGAGCACGTCAAGATCAAAGTTTTGATAAAAATTTGTGTCGAAGTCTAGCAAAAAAAAAAAATAAATAAATTGTGTAATAAATTTAAGTTTTTTAGTATAGTTAGTCTGATCCGATTTCGGTCAAATATGCAACTTGTTGCACATAGAATTCTATCCGTCTCGATTGGCATAAAATTGGGACTATCGATTTTCATAAGCTTCGCTTGCGGGGAATTTTTAATATTCACTTAGTGCTGGAACTGAACTGTAACCTCAAAATCGAACTCTCGGAGCTTCTGTAGAGTCACTCTCAATGTTGGTGGCTTGCGTTGTCCTAATGGGACACAATCTCTCTCCTATTGGTTGACCTTTTATGGGCGGTTACTGTTTTCAGATGGTCGAATTGTCGGCAGTACATGCCTAAATTAAGAGTTCGATTGGAGCGGAGCAGTTGCCTATCAATTCCACAAAATACATAGCAAATCCTTACTAATCTTTAATCCTGACTTAGTCACCGTTTGCTCTGGTTCATCGCGATTCGACCAGTACCGTTTTCGCTTAATGTTGTCATAATAGATAGACTTTGTTGTGATTCAGCAACGATTTGCATAAGGAAATTCCTATTAAGATGGATGACACAGTGCTTAAATGATAACCGATTTCGACGATTTCCTTTATTTATCCATATTTTTAGCCGTTTCCCTTCCAGAGCCAGCTTCATCTTTGACATAAATATTCCCATAACGGAATTCGTATCAAAATTGCATTATCCAAAATTGAAAAAAAACTGCAAAATATTGCGTATTTTTTTTTGTGTATAACTTAACCCGATCAGACTAAGACAACATGACATATAAATTAGTAAAACCGCCTATTTAGCGATTCTAAATATGTAGGAGGTTAACCTGCTGCAGTATCCAGAACGAAGTTATTGGGTCACGAAGGTCACTCTCGATTATCGCGGAAAATCGAACACGTTGTCTGCAATGGATGGTGGTTTGACCCCAAGTACGCTATTCACTAAGGCGGAGTCTGGGTCGGCGTATTATCTTATGCCGCTGACGTAATTGAGGAAGGACCTCTTGATGCTCCTAGTAGGCGGTTCCGTTTCAAGCAGGTGACTGCAGCTATGGTTTCTGCGAAAGCACTTCAGAAGAAACTGCTTGGAGAAGAGTTCATTATGCTCCTTAACTGGGAGCATGCAGAGCTCACTGTGCAGATGTTCGATGAGAGTCATCAAGTGGCATCCCATTGTAGTTCGGAGTGAGGTGTTCTAACATGTCTGTAGCTTCCTCGTCTGCGTTTCACCGCATTCAGGCCAATGTTGCCAACAAGGATTATTTGTCTTTTCACCATATGCTGCCGGCTAGCCACTTGAGGATTTTGGTGCGGCTCTGTATTTTGGCAATAAATGCGGTCGTGTGAGGACTGAAGAAGCACAGGCTGCCGAAGGTCACACCTAAAATTTTAGGGCTATTGACAGTCGAAACTTTAACGCCATCAACTGCAATATTAAGGTCAAGTCTGAACTTCTTCGTCCAGTTTTCGAATATGGTCGCTATGGATTAAGTGGGGGAAAGTGTTAGGTTCCGTGCAGGGAGGAAGCGAGGAAGATCGTAGTGATAACTGTTTACTTTTGAGCAAACGCTATCGATTCCAATGCCCGGGGTCATTATCGCGCAATCATTAAGCGGCGTCTTGGGGGCGGCAAAACGATCTTCGCTGTTTTCTAATATTCAGAAAAATACTTCAACAAATTTGTTTACAAAATTTATTATAAAAGATAAAGAGTTGTACACTCACAATGTAATTATCAGAATAACAATGAAAAATATAAATTTTTACTCGAATACTCTTCAGTCTTTGAATTTGTCTTATCTCTTTTGCCTCATATCTTTCTTAAAAATAGTGATAGAACTTAAAGATGCACTTTTCTAGCTTTGTCTAGCGACGTATCACTCTCACAGTAACCCTGTGCTTTGAATGTAACAAATACTTTTATTTCTCCAAATTTTCAAAAATGGTATTTAAAAACTCCAATTCGGGCAAAAATTCCTGCAAATTGTGTCAAAAGTGTACAAGATATAGGCCGAAAATGGGTTTTTTCTATGGCTTTTAATAAGATGTCTTGTAAATTTACTATCAATTTCCTCAAAAACCATATTGTGAGAGTTTTGGAACTTCAGAATTTGCGTGGCTTCTAGTTCCTAAATTTTATATACTTAATATCGAAGATATTTTGTAAAAATTCACTTTTGTTCGAACCACCCCATGAAACTTGTAGGTAGGTAGATAAAGGGGGGCGGCAGAACATCCTTGACCCCGGGCGCCCGAAGTTGTAGCTACGCCACTGCCTCTGGTGGTTGAGGGAGGATATAATAGCATCGGTGCAACCGCAGTTAACATTGTTTTCTTCTTGTTTTAATAATATCCCACCAATTATTTTTTTATAATACCGTGAACCGAGAAGAGCAATACTCCAAAGAAGATTTAAATGAAATGATAAAGGAAAATTTATTGCGAACGCTTTATTTACAATAATTATGTATTCGGAACATATTTGATATTTTATTTTAATTTTGAGAACCCGTTAACAACGACTTGAATATATAAGTGTCCTTTATTATACATGTTAAAGTTCGCAAAAAAGGACACATTTGGTAAATAGCCTGTGTACAGTGCACCCATATCTAGCATGTCCACCCAAAACAGGTGGTGCTGAAATTTATACAATTTATTTTAGGCATTCATAAATTAATAGGACTCATACTCACCGCTGGAATAGGACACTTCTGCCGAAATGTTTTCGACTTTCTTAAACCCTTGAGAAAAACGCGGAGTACCTGATTGTTATCATATTTTCCATCAAAAAAATTGCAAACATCGAATTTTAAGTCCAAAAAGCGTGTTCTCTTACTGTTTGCATGTTCAAGGTCAATCGTCAACTGCGCATCAATAGATTGAAACACAACGTTTTGGGCATAAGTTCCATTTAGCTTTTTAACACCATTACGCTCGACCAACGATAGTTGTAAGTTTTCCACAATTTTGGGATCTGCTATCCTTGCGGTTAGTCCGCTGAAAGTAGATGGTGACTGTAATGGAATTATAAGTATAGTTGAGAAAGGTAGTCTTAATTACATTTTGTAGTGTTTTTTATAAAAACAATATTTTGTTCGTAAAAATTTGTTTATGAAAAGCTTTAATTATATTTGAATATGCTTGAGTAGGGATACGAATATATAAATGACTTACCACAAGTTGTCTTACGGTGAGAACGTAGAATACGAGACACTTAAATAAGAGTATAATCATTTTTAAGTTTATATCAACTGTAATCCCGAGTCCGTTTAAATGTTGACTTTGTTATGAAATAAAGCACAACTAAAGTTCGAATGCGGCGGAATTAAACATGGAGAATTCAAGCCGTTAATAATTTTGTTATAAAAATTATATTTAATTCTGAAAATACCTATACTTAAATAACTGGCGGTTGCAGTTAGCGATATGGATTTAGGCGCACAAAATCGGGACTCGTTTGGCGAGTGTGTCTACCGACACTCCTCCGATTTTAATATTTTAGTATACAAATGGGCTTCAATTATAATCTTATACTAAATACCTCAGTATTTGTAGCATTATGTGATTAAATTACAGAACATTTTCCAATAATTATTGAAAACGGTAGATTATCTGTAATTTTAGAGATAAAAGTTTAATTTCCACAAAAATAAATTCAAAATTATATTTAAACATATACAATATATCATTTAGAGAATTTTGTCAGATCACGCGTGAGTTGTGTCAAGCTGTCGTGCTATTTTGGTTCAGTATTGTTTGGCATTTCATCTTGGAAAGACTTACGACTCGTTCAACTTTGGTACGAAAATCACGTTCTGTTGGGAATGTGTTTCGCGCTTCGCTCAACTTATCAACATAATCGGCCTACGGAGCGTACCATTCGCAACACCATCACTCATCTTGAGACCCAGCATTCATTACCAGGGCCAGCACGCAGTCAAGAAAATATGCCAGCCGTAGCTGAAAGTGTACACGAAGACCGTGAAGAGTCGATTCAGCGCCGTTCATAGCAACTCGGACTGGAAGCATGGAACGACTTGGCATTTTATGTCGAGATCTTAAATTGAAAGCGCTTAAAATACAGATTGAAAAGTTCCAAGAAGATCCGACGTTTTCGAGACGAGCTTTGTTCAGCCATGAGACCCATTTGTGGCTCAATGGGTATGTAAATAAACAAAATTACAGCATTTGTGAAGAAGAGCAATCTGAAGACATTCAAGAGTTGCCAATTAATGCAGAAAATGAGAACGTAACCGTTATTGGTGACCGTTATCGTGCCATGATAATCGACTATTTGATGCTTGATATTGAAGTTCGTTTGCAACAATCAATGGAGTTATTGAAAGAACACTTCGGTAAGCAGTTAATTTCACGTTTTGGTCACGTTTTTGGTCATACCAAAAATCTATGTTTGGGTACCTATCTACCCTATTTGATAATAGTGTCACTACATTTCGAGATATAAAAACTGAAAACTTTGTACTAACGTAATCCCTGCAAAAAATACTCGAGGAGTCTGTAACAACATATTTTGTTACGTATCGAGAATGTTTTCTGCCACTTACTGTTGGCAAGTGACAAGAAAACTTTAAAAGACTTGATTGTGCCTTGGAAGACGATCCTCTTGGGCGACCGAAAAGTTAGACAATGAAGAACAGGAAGCATTACTCCATCAATATTGCTGCCAAACACAAGAAGAGCTTGCGAGTCACTCAAGCAACCATTTCAAAAGGTTTAAAAATAACCGGTTATATTCCAAAGCAAGGAAATTGGGTGCCATATGAATTTCGCATATCAGAAACGCCACAAAGAGCAGTCATTTTGAATTAGAATGTAACAGGTGATGGCAAAATGGATACATTACGACAACCTTAAACGCAAAAAACCTTATGTGAAACCTGGCCAACCAGCCAAATCAACTGCAAAAACGAATATTCATGACATTTCCCACGGCAGTCAGGTTAAAGTACACGGAACGGAATTTTATACGGCCAAAGACTGTCAACTCGGCACCATGCCTCGAAATTAATTGAGGAATGTTTTCTGCTATTTAGTGGGATAGTAACCTTGTATTGCATATGGGCCAGAATGGTGATGGTATTGAGAAATCCATACATTATCTATACGACAATCTCGACAGAAGCATGGAAAATAAAATCAAGCCCCGATGGAACGAGCTTCGTGGGTGCAAAACAGCAAAATTCATGTGCAAAAGGGTAGCTTAGAAGTCCCTCTCTTGTAGCGACACACGCCCGCAAGATGACGCTGACAGAATGAGATATGACAGAATCGTCATGATAATACGTCCTCGTTGAAAAACAGTGGCTGGGAAGTTTTGTCACACCTGACTTATACTCCAATGTTCGTTCCTGCTGACTACCTTTTGTTACGGTCAATGCTGAAATACGGTTCACATTAGAAGTAGGTATCCGCCAAGTTGCCGGATGGAGTCCACATATTATCCGAAAATTTGGAAAATGCTTCAGCTTTAGATGGACAATATTTTGAATACTTAACACTTGTTTAGATGATTTTCTCAAGAAATAGTTAAAATTAAAAAAAATCACCCTAATATACATAGTTATAGACCGGATAACTGACGTCACCAAATGTAATGGACACTCGCATGTATGTTTGTCCTATATAACCACTAATCAAAGCAGCTGAATCAATATGTATTCTATATAAACATTTGTAGATCAGTTTCGAGAAGTTTAAACACATAGAATAGCGCTAAAAATAACAGCAAATGAATATTTCAAGTATGGGGACAAAAATAATGCAGCATAAAATTTAATTAAACGCAACTCCCCCTCTATTACGTACACTTTATAGGCATACTTCATTCATATGTATACATATAAACTTCTTTATGCATATATACATACATATGTATATACAAATACGCTTCGTTGCGTATGTCATCACGGTGTTGATGATAAATTCCAGAACATATGTGTGGGGCAGACTTGCTATACACAATCACATTCATGCATATAAAGACCGAAGCGCATGCGTGACTCCACCACCCGCTAACGAGCAACTGCAAGCAGCAAAGTGATATTTCATTTTGCATTTATGCCTGGGCGCATGCGTCTCTGTCTGAGAATCGGAAGTAAAAATAGCTTCAAGTAAAACACAAGGCGACTAACTGACTGAGTTACACAGGATTGCCCCGTTTCGGGCTGAGGTGCGGATAAGGCGGCGCAGACTTCCGGTTTTCGAGCGCGTGCTCCACCACGCAAATCTCGAGCTCAAACAAAAACAATTTAGAATTTCCTAATTGCTGCCACGCAAACAAAACAATAGGGTACAATCCACTTAAAAACTTGCGCGCATAAGTATCTATGTGTGGATGTGTGTGTGTTTGTGTAGTTGGCGCGGCATGCGGTGAAAGAGTTGCGGCAACAACTCGCATATCCGCTTTGTGTACAACAGCCGCCTCATAAATTGAAACGAAATTTAATTACAACAACGTACTGACAATTATAACGGTCATAAATTCCGCCGAGTGCCCCAGCTTACATAATCTCGCAAGCGACAAACAATGGCGTTTCAATGGAAATTTATAGCTACTTATTTGTGGCATACAAAAACACCAAGCCAGCCACTATGCATACACCTCAGCCGATTTTGTTACTAAAGAAAAGCGGTGCGCTGGTCAACCCCTCTCCTAGCAGCCCACATCCACACACACACAGGCGCGCAAGCGCATCCTTTCGATTTATCCGCAACGCGAGCTTTTGTTTATCCAACGTTCATTAGCAGGTCAAGTAAGCGAATTACGCAGCATCAATTAGCGGCGAAAGTCCTACGAGGCCATACTAAATCAAAAAGAAAATAAAAATGTCCGCAAATGTCCATACAAAGAACCAAAAGCGATGAAACACACAAAAAGAAAGGATTTACAGCGAATTTACGAGCACGCTGATGTGATCTTAAATGCAAATTTGCATTGTGTAAGACTCAGTTGTCTGTCCGCCTAGCTGCGCGCATGCCCTACAAACGTCATGTATTGTCCTGCGGCAGGACAGCGTGCACTCGCCTCGCACAAAAGCATCCTTACGTGTAAAATGCGCGTCTTTGTTCGACTGTCAGACAACAGAAATGCAGATATGTAAGTATGTATGTTTGTAAGTGAGTGCCAACCGAAACGGTACCAAAACGCTAGCAAACAAAGCCATATGCAAATGCAAATCCTATTTTCTTCTATCTATAGTCATAAAAAAAGGGAGTATAAAGCCTCGGCTCATTAGCCTTGGCTGTTGTTGTAAGTAAATAAGATCAACCAGGTGGACCGACCGGCACAAACAGCCTCTCAAATCAACACTCAGCTGCAGCATTCTTTATGCTCCGCGGCTGTCAAGTGACCTGGCCAGGCAACTTCAAAGTGACTGTCCCCTGAAAGGACACCGATCGACGGCGTCGCATTATGGAAAATCCGCCAAATAGAAAATTAGCGGTATTAAGCGCAGCGTAAGGTAACAACAACTGCCTAACCCAATCTTACAACATCTTTTCATGACTACGATCAGCCGTGCGCCCATTTCGTGTAAGAAGCGCCGGCGAAGGGTTGTTACTTGCACTCGATGACCTTAGGATTTTCGTATCTTCATTTTGTGTGCTTTGGTTTTATTTATGATTTTGTTTTTGCATTTCGGGATCAGCAGCCACATTTTTGGTCCACACGCAGCACGTCAGTTTCGCATCTTGAGCTGGCGTAATGTGCTGTCAGCCGTTGGGCGTTTTCCATACCCTCGGCGACAGATCAAAATAAAGTGATTTTCCCGCAGGCATCAACAAACGCAGCAAAGGATGTCCGTGAAAAAATGTCTAAGAAAGGAAAGTGTCCTAATATACATACATACACACATACATTTATATGCGTGGCGTTCAACTTAAACCCAAATTCATGTTTTTTTGCCTTGCTTCGCCGCGGACGTGGGAAACTGTAACGCGCCGCAATGTACGAAAGCTGTGAGCGCTCGAAAGCGCATATCTAAGGTATCTTCTCTGTATTTTTACTGTTCCCTTTTGGTATGATTGTTTCTGGTGCGGGTATTTTGATATTTTGACATGTGTCTTTTTGAGTTGTGGAGGTTGGTTGCCCCTGCCGCTGCTGATGTCATCTTGCTGCGACAATTCATGTGAACGTAAAAAGTGGGATAATACTAGTTATTGATTTTATGAAGTTGTTTTTGTAAAATCTGCACTTCTTTGGCTTCTTGTTGATTATGTCTACAGTGATTACAGCGACTGATTTGTTCCAAGCTAATATCGGTAGTCATATGAGCTGCATGTGATGCCGCTAAGCATATGTGATTGATCGATGCAAAAACTTTGTTGGAAGCACGCCAGCCTGTGCTGTTACGATTAAATCTTTAATCAACTAATAAGTATTTCTTGAATTATCATAATCGACCAGTTGACATCTACTCATCGGGGAAGTACACATGCATACTCGTATTAAAATTAACATACAATCGGTAGGGTTGAGAGTGCTTATTTTCTCACTGGTGTCTGTTCTACAAGTACTTGCATTTGTCAAAACTGAACTATTCGTGTATATGCGGATATCAAAGGGGGGAAACTAGATCATTGAGATCTCTGACTATAGTATTCTAAATTAATAAATGTATAGATGACTTCTTGTTCGCTTATATACAGACGGAGCATACTACTCACAACACCATCATACATCTTGAGACCCAGCATTCATTATTGGATAACATTGGACCGAATAGACTACGTCCAGCAAGCAGTGAAGAAAATATAGCAGCCTTAGCTGAGAGTGTCCACAAAGACTGTGGAGAACCGATTCGGCGCCATTCACAGCAACTCGGACTGACGTATAAAACGACTTGGCGCATTTTACGTCAAGATCTGAACTTAAAAGCGTACAAAATACCGCTTCTGCAAGAACCCAACGTGCTCACTTTTCCAATCGACATCACTTCGCTCTATGGGCTCTAGGAAAGTTCCAAGAAGATCCGACGTTTTCGATCCAAATTTTGTTCAGCGATGAGGCCCATTTCTGGATAACGGGTGTGTAGACAAGAAAAATTACCGCGTTTGAGATGAAGAGCAACCTGAAGTGATTCAGGAGCTGCCATTTCATCCAAAAAAAAATCAATGGTTTAGTGTGGTTTGTGGGCCGTTGGAATCATCGGTCTATATTTCCTCAAAAATGATACCGATGAGAACGTAACCATTGACGGTGACCGTGCCGTGATAATCGACTATTTATTATCTGAAATTAAAGATCGTAATTTTGGCGATGTTTGCTTTGAAAAATACGGCACCACTTCCTACACATCGCAGCAATGGATTTATTGGGAGAACATTTCGGTGAGCAGATAATTTCACGTTTTGGTTCGGCCGATCTGCTACCATGATCGTGTGATGTCACACCGTTAGACTTTGGGTATATGTAAAGTCTAAAGTCAAAGTCAACATCAATAGAAAAAGCTTTTGTTTTCAATAAAACAATATTGCTTTTGAGTTCGTCAGTGAAAAACTTTGGGATTGTAATGGATGGATGGGTATTGATATCCAAATAATCGACCTCTGAATGTCATAAGGATTCAAATGCCGGGAATAAAAACAGAAGATATACATATACGATCTATATTTTCTTTAAATGCCGGAAAGCGGCTGTATATATACTGGGTTCTAGGCCACACAGCAGTTTCGCGAAACGAAACAGCTGATAGAATTTCCAAAATTGCCATTCGTCTGACTACCGAATAAGTACAGGAAATACGGAAGTCACTAAGAGCGATATACAGCGAAATTTTCGAAAGTACGAGTTGGAATGCCTTAACTACATGCAGGATTGCCAAAACCATATGTAAGAGCCTTCTAGGAAAAGTCATTTGCTTTTACTCACACGGTCTTAAAGGAGTGCTGGACGGCTGTTTGTCTCTTGACAGGTCACAAAATACAAACATCGCAACCTACAAGCATCATATGCGCGCCGGATTGGCATACGAGATAAAGATACATGCAGAAGTGCAGAGAAATTGACTTGAGGAAGACGCTGAAACACCTCCGATACGTTTATCCAGCACTATCTAGAACTCTTCTCAAGTATCCAGGAGCTTTGGAGTTCAAGTATCAAACGTAGACAACAAGTCGCTCTTAAAGTTTGCAAAACTCGTTGGCATTCTGTATGATGAATACTTCAGTTCAACTAAGGACCAAGTAGGTCTATGTATGACGTGTTGACCGGGCAGTATAACCTAACCTAACCTGTATTTAATTAATATTAAATTACCACATTTGATCATGCTAATACCCATACAGCGAAAAATGAAATGTGATTTTTGTGTTTTCAGATTATATTAGTTAAGCAATTAGCAAAAGATTATGAAAAAGAAGGAAACAACAATCAAAATTAATATAAAGAAGTACATTTATATACAAATATCGTTTTATAAATGCCATTACTGTTACTTTCAATTTGCGATTATCGCATTATTTTTAAATCATAAAAAAGTTGTCCACTAACATCTGTCTGCTTAATTAATTGCAGATACACAACATTGTTGTCATGAACTAGGTCAGCAGCTGGTTTTTTTTTAAATATATTTAACATACCGTTATTATGTTGTGTCAACATAATTATATGATAGCATAAAGTAAAATATTTAATGGCATAATTTCCTGTATTTTTAAGTGTATTTGTATCAGTTGGGGCTGGCAACTCGGCTGGAGTATATATAGTGCTATTTCGGCTCAGACCAAAACTGATCTTTAATTAAAGAGGCACTTAACCTAACCTAACCGTATCGCACCTAAATCCTCGCATAAAAAACGCAAATACTGTTTTGTCTGCATATGATAGCTTCGGCAATGGTTCAATCGTAAAATCATAAATGTCACTATCCCACACTAAAACCAGGTAATCTCCAAGTCATTGAATACGCTAAAGCTTTTAATGGCAATACTCATAATATAGTATGTATTTATGTGTACGAGTATATATTAATATTTATGCTCGTGTGTATGGGTCTTCATCTGCGCTGCATTTGTGACTGGCATCTTAAAAAAATTCACAAAATTTCACAGCTCAATCGGTATAGATGATGCTCTTTGCCGGGACGCGAGTCTAATGAGCTTATGTGTGAATATTTCAAGTTCTACAGAATTGTGACATGTTCACGTTAGATGGACAGTCGTCATTCTAGAGGCGCTCTAGCTTTGATCTGACATTGAAACAACGAAGACAGAAGATAAACAAATAATATATACATACATATGTATTTGCACAGATATTTATGTCCTCATAAGCCAAGATCTGACTCTGACTTATGTATGCTTTGAAAGCATACATACAAACATTTATGGGTTAAAGCGTTTTTGGAGCATTTGTTCGTGTGTAAAAATCATTTTTTTTTGTTGCGTCAACTCACGTGTGCAGCATTCGTAATGCGCACCAATTCCAGGTAGAATCATAGAATTGACAATCGATATTTGGCTGTCGGGCAGGAAATAGCTGAAGCGCACAGCTGACCAAAGCGACTCAAGCGATTTGTGTACGTATAAATACCACGCTCATATGTTAAGCGTGTATTTGTTGCTTGGGCAACAACACATGTTTGCAGAGATGCAAACAAGCAATAACAAAATGCAAATGAAATAATGAATTTATTATTAAGTTAATTAAGATGTCATAAAACATTATTAATTACACACAAATGGCGATTTTGGATAATCCGCACAACGCAATACATAACATAAAATACATAGCATAAAAGCTACAGATAAAACAAGAAATTGTGCAGACTTCTATGGCAGATCGATCGACCAAGAAAACTTATGCTAACATACATAGCAACAACACATAGGCAAGCCTTTATGAAAGCCTATCTACAAGTATATCTATACTGCATATGTATGTCTACATATCTACATATCTATACATACATATGTATATAGTACATCTGTATAAATCTGTATGTATCCTAGGTAGTCACCCATACAAGTTTTCATATCTTGTTTACAATCTCACCAAAGGTCCTTGCACTTGCAACTATTTCTGCACTTATAGCCCTAGATGCTGCTGCTGCCGCTGGCTGCTGCTGTTGCAGCACTCAACCCATCATTGTTGGCTTAAACTGGTTACTGAAACTAGTTGCACGGATTTTATTGCATGAGTTTTCCCATTAAATCAAGTGGGCCTAGTGCGCGTAGTTGATAGCGAAGCGAGTGCTCAGTGCCTCCGCGTAAAGCGAAAATGTCAAAGCAAAAAAGTGTTAAGTAAATTGACACAAGATTTATTTCCTCTTGAAATCCATTCAAGGATACTGATTTGTAGGTTAATACACCTTTTCTTCTACCTACACATGTGGACTGGCCGCAGAGTGGGTTGGCATGGAACGAATTCCTGCCCAACGTATGTCAATGATGATCGTATTCTGCACTTAAATTGCTTATGAATTTAAAAACTTCTGTCAAAGTGTATAATTCTTTTTTTATTTATATATATGTATATTTATACTATACATATTTATATGAAATTGTTGTTATACTTTTCATCTTTCCCCTTTGGTCTTTGAAGTAATATTATTAAATATGACACAACTTCTTTTTTTTAATTCTTTACTTTATTGCTATTATTATTGATTATTTAAATTAAGATTAACCTTTTTAAACCTCTCTTCACACATCTATGTCTTCATGAATTTTTATTGCAATCATAGGTTATTATTCCTGGGTACTTGGATTCACAAGATTGCCTACATACTTCTGGAAAATCGTACCCAAAATTAAATCGAAAAAATAATTATTTTCGACCTACAAGCAGCTTGATTGCAGTCCAAGATTTTACTCAGTTAGCAAATTTGGGGCTCTTGGCATTTTATAAAAAGTATTAACTCTCTTCAATAATATAATTTTGGTTAATTTATTATCATTATGTACCCACAAAGTATTTTAAAAACATCCATTTTACAAATTGAGGACCCACCAAGTGTTTAATCGCTTGCCAATATCAGATGTTGGACCATACTCACGGCAGTCTGATCAAGGTAAGGGAAACGGACCTGGACTTTTTCTCCTGTAAAAGGCTGTAAACACGATTAGGTTAGATGGCTGATGCAGAGAGATCGCTCGTGGACTGCTATATGTAGTCCTTTGTGAAGCCATTGAAAACAAGAACTCCTGTGATCGAGCCTCTAAATTAGCAAAACTCCAATGGCTGATACAAATTTGCACAGATATTTAATTTCTATTCACGCCTTTTCGGTGGAATGCCTGGAGGTATGAGCTCCCAAGTGCTTAAGCTTTGAACTATCAAACACGGAATAGTCAATAAGGAAGTATTGAGATGCTTCCACCTCGTATTCTTTCATACAGCTTCTGCAGATGGCGTGTAGTAAGTTTGCCGGCCTTACAGCATGGACGCCAATCGGGCAATGGCCTGTTAAAATCCCCACAACTAGGGAGATGCTGGCCTAATTGAGCGCAAAGAGATCACTAGATCTCTTGCGATCGATCTTGGGCTAAAAAAAGTTTGCGACAGCGCATGTACCAAAGCCGGGCAAGCTCACACGAAGCCCAGATATCTAGTAAAAGATATAGTGTTTCTGAGATGCCTTTCCTTGCTTATCAGCTTTACAGTTGCCTACGATTCCACTGTGGCCTAGCACCCACACCAGTCTTCTCACAAAGAGACTCGAGACACTGTTAAAGTGTTCAAGGCTAGTATCACCGCCCTGCCATCTTATTGGTCACTTATTTGATGAAGGCTGAACTCCGCAGCAGTAAGTATACAACTACCTTAATGGTTGCAACATCGATTTGGAAAACACTGCAATAGAAAGGAAGTATCCAACGGCTACTTCCCACCTACAACTCCCTTGCCTATATAGGGGCAGAAAAGGAGCCACCAGAGGTCGTTTTGGCGACTCCATGATGCCAGTATTTCGGTACGAAATCAAAGTGTGTGAGGATTTCCGAGTGTTCAGACATGTGTTCATTTAGGAACCCAGATTCTCTGAGTCTGATAGCAACTTTCGCAGACATCCACTTCCTGACGATATCTGCGAGCACTATGTGCGAAACGGCGTTAAGTGCAATGGTTGGAGTGGACCTTAGAGCACCACACATGTTGATGAGCGCAACCCGTTGAACACTATCGTGTTTCTTTGAAAGTGTTATATTTTCTAGAGCTCCTCACCACAGTAGTAAACACGATAACATACATCAAAATTATTTAAGGAATTTTTTTTGCCGCTACAAAAAAAACAATTGTCGGAAACACTATTCCGCTATTTACTTTTTTGCTGTGTCCGGAAATAAAGCTAAATCGAATGTTGGCTGTTGACTCCATTTATTAGACTGGGACAGTCCTTTATTAAATTATATAAAATTTGTATAAATAGATTATGAGTGTGTTTCTTTTTCTCAAAATTATAAAATTCCAGCAGATTCGTCGAAATTCTGCGAACACAATTTTCGCTCTAATTCATGAAAACCTGCGCTAAAATTTGTTCACTCATTCATAAACTGACACTCTGGTATTCCCCAACAGAGCAAAAATTTCAAAACGGTAAGGTGGTACAAGTTCGCTACAAATTTATATGCTCAGCCGAAAATTAGCGAAAACTATAAATTAGTTTTTTTGAGCTTTCAGAATTAGAGAAAATTGCATTCAAGTCTTTTGAGTAAATAACTTTGTAGAAATAGAAATATTGGAGGAATATAAATTATTCCGCGAGCGCCTTGTGATGAGATGTTGAAAGAAATAAATCGCAATGCCGTAAAAAAATCAAAAAAAAATATCGAGTAGACTCCATGAAAGAGCTGCTTGTCAATAAAAGTCCTCGCTGAGCCATTTTATTTATCAGATTAAGCTGATGTTAGTGTTAACATATAACATAACGTTGTCTTTATCGAAATGCTCCATTTTAGCTGGTTCTTTTTAAAACTTTCCTGAGTTCGAAAGTGAAGTACTCACTTCGAAGAATATACCCTAAGTCAATTGATGCCATAAGAAGAGCTCGTTAGGGGAACTTAGGGTCAGGTTTCAATAGATATGTATATAAACGCATCTTGATTTTGAAGACCGCACAAGAATCAGTTAGAGCAAACTATTCAGTTTTGTTGCACAAAGTAAGGAGTTGTTTTCTTGCTTTATCAAAGTCGTATATTGAAAATATGGAGGCTTCATTATTGTTGATTATATTGCTTAGTAATATTCCGACATGTTGTTATCACAAAAATGTGTCTTGTTAATAATACTCCAGCTTCAATGGTGGTACTCGGGTATCAAAAGAGTGAACAAATATTTCTGCGAATGCTTGAAGATTACGCCGACTTTATACGATCGTATTTAGTATTTGAGAAGCTGTTTGGCAATATTTGCTGAAGCGCGGCAAACAACAAGAAAAAGTCGTATTTGACAACTGAGACAGACAGATACACAGACAGACTGACAGCAAGCGTATAAGCATAGTGCAAATATTGCTACAATTTGCAGCTAGACCTTACTTAGATCAAATGGCTAATGTTGTCAAATGTGGCAGCAGTGGAATGCTGCCTGGCGAGCGACGCTTTAGGTTGGCAAACTTTGCGCCACGGTGCGAAATTCTTATTTGGAATTCACGCCAGTGGTTTGTACTTATAATTCTCATTTTTTGCTTTTGCTGCCCATTTTGTTTGTTATTTTGTAGAGCCTTTTCAACATTTCCTTCGGTGCTATGTACGTGTGCTTGCGAGCGCGTATTGGAAATGTGTTTCGAGCATAAATTTTTTATTGTTTTTGTTGCTTTTTTCGCTTTCTGTTCGAAACGAGTTATTGGTCAATTGGCACGTCGCGTCACATTAGCGTGGGAATCGCATAAATTCTTAATTTCATGCGGGACGCGCGCTGATTGCGGCATTTCGGGGGTGTAGTCGCTGTTCGATTGGGGATTCTCGCAAAAAAAGAAAAAAACATTAAAGAAAAACACTTGGTAAGAAATATTGTGTCTAAGTTTTGTAAAATTCCTCGACGGAGTGCAGCGAATCCACCGTCAGGTCGCTGTGTGTGCCACACCCAAAATTTAAGTTGCGGCATAGAACGAGTAAGGGATTCGTTGAGAAGCATTGCAAATTGTTTTGTCCAGCGATTAGGCTCGTTCGTTAAAGAAATTATTGTGGTAGTCTGTATTGTATGTACATATGTATATATGTATTTATTATGATACCCTGAACAAGATATATTAAAGGTTTATGAAAGAATCATCGGAGACTATGTAAAAAGTATAGAAATACATAGTCCCTCAGGTTTGGAGATATCGACTTAAATTTTCGCAGACGCCTTTTTCTCACAAAGAAACAGGTCTTTTGTCGGAACTGTCAATATCGTACCGCTATATCGTATAGCTGTCATACGAACTGAACGTGCAAAATCAAATCCTTGTATGGAAAACTTTTTTGTTTTAAGATATATCTTCACAAAATTCCACGTGGAATGTAACCCAAGCCAATTCTACAATCTCCTAACAAATTGCTCGGATCGGACTATTAGAACATATAGCAGTCATACATAGTTATTTTTGGAAACTTTAATATTTGCATCGGATATTACAGCTCAGTGCTACCGAAGTTGACGTTTTTTCTTATTTTTGTTTTTGTTTTGTAGTTTCATTAAAAGTACCATAATTTATTGTACCTCCTATGTGGCTTGTGGCATGCAACATTGTGACTTAGTGCCTTCTCGATGTTCCTACGAAGCGTTTTCTTCAGGTTCTATAGCTTGCAGTACTAGCAGTGCCTGCATATGTATGTGTGTATACGCCAAAAGCCCTGCCTTGGCTGCTTGTTCATTGCGAGCTCCCTGGAAAGAATTGCGGTGTGCATTTCACGCTCTAAGAATTGTTTGTTGTTACAGCCGTTTTATCTATCCGCAAACACATACACACACAACGGCATATAAATGCAAGTTCATGCAAGTCAGTGTGCAAGCCAGTTGTCTCAGATCCTATCCACCGACTTCTCCTGCGCATCTATAATCTCCCTCTGTTGACTATGCCAGCGCACAGCGGCGACATCCTCTGCAGCATTCCTGCTTACTGACACTCGTTACGACTTTATTTTATTCTTTTCAGCACATACACATGCAACACGCCTGTGCCAGCAGCTTTCGTTTGTGTTAGCGGCGCATGCAACACCACATTTGCGCTCACCTCCTCCCCTTTGTGCTCCTGCTCGTGGTTCACTTCATTCTTGTACTCGTCGTTTTGTCCGTTACGAATTGCTCGGCTGCCGTCGCTGCTGCTGCCGCCGTTGCTACTCCGGGGATGCTGCACGAAACTCCAACTTGATGCCTCCAGCCAGCGCCAGCGCTGCCGCTGTAACTTCCACTGTCATCGTTTTGTTGCATAGTAGGAAGCAATTGCCGGGTTGTTTGGCTTGTTGCACACTCCTTAGTTAGAGTTGCTTCTCTAGCATCCAACGGATCGTTCGAGGCGCAGGCAAACTGTGTGCGGCAAAAGTCTCCATAGAAGTCAATTGTTTGGAGAGTTGCTGGCTGGCAAAGTTTCTTGAACCTTAGATTGTGACATGAGATACGCAGAATGGCTGCAATTTTGCCCCCCAACGGATGCTGGTACGTCCGGCAAGTCGTGCCAGCTATTACTGATCTGCAATGCATCTAAGTATGGGTAATTGCGATAATGCATACAAGTTCCATTTTTATATATCCACTTGCATGTGCGACTCTAGGAGCGTATATGCAACGTTTGCGGGCAACAAAGCATCGCGTTTGCAATTTAATGCAATTTAGTTTATATCTAGTATTCTTTGAAATTGGCCTACGCGTTTGCCATATGGAATTATTATGCAGCTCCAAGGAAATTCAATGTGTGGGTTAGAGTTAATAGCTCAATGAGTTAAATATTGCTGTTGGGGTCTTATTTTAGTTATTAAGCTAAAATTGGTTTTTGCTCATCTCATTATATTCAAATTATTGTATTTTTGTTAGCATCTCTTTCATCTCCAATTTGCTTGATACCACAGATTTTTGACTGGAAAAGAATGAAAGGTAATCTCGAGCTGTATCAGCTTCTCTACAGCTCCGTAGCTCTATATTATCAGTTTTTAGACTTAAAGACTACTTTATTTGCCGAATCTTTGAAGTATCGTCCATATATCAAGTTTTCTTAGCGATGAGTGTTCGTTTTGTAGTAGCTTTGTTTTCACTTTTAAGCATAAATCTGAGGTATTACCTCAGAGAGCAGCTTATAGAATTGAATTAATTTTCATTATATTGAGCTATCGGAAGGGAGAATACATTACTAAACTTTCTACGAGTGGTCACGAATGTTTCCAAATATTAGGTTACCTAAGATGGGCGACTGATAATTATTCATATTCACTATCATCTAAGGACTAATACGGAACAGATCTAAACATAGCTATTCTTCTACTTTAACCTGACAAAAGCAGAGATTTTAATCAATTTACCCGATAATTTATATTTAATATTATTGTACTGTAATGTTTGAACCACCAAAGATGCTGTCTAACGTCTTTGGATACTGAGAACCGTCTAACTCAACGAAGATATGTTACTTTGCTGTAAGATATATTGGGATTTTCAATAAGAGCGCTCCAAAATTTTTTTTAAATAAAACAAAAAACGGTTAGGGATATTAATGAAAATTTTTATTCCTGTAAAAGAACATTCGTTGTCACTATGTTTGGAACTCGATTTCATTTGTATGACCACCACGGGCACGCTTGCAGAAGTCCAGACGCTGAAGAAACATAAATCGGCCAATAATGTTGCAATTTCAAGTTCGATATTCGCACGAAGTTCATCAATCGTCGCTCATTTGTTGGCATAGACCATAGACTTGACGTAGCCTCACAGGAAATAGTTTAACGGCGTCAAATGACTGGGCCATGAGATAACACGTTCACCAAACTTGGTTTTCAATAAATCGATTATGACATTCGCTGTGTAGTTTATGGCGCCGTCCTGATTGAACCACATATTGGTCAAGTTCATATCATATCAATTCGGGCCAAAAATATACGGTTATCCATTCACATTAACGTGCCGGTCTTGATCATCATGGAAGAAGTACGGCCCAATGACGCCTCCAACCCATAAACCGCACCAAACCGTAATTTTTTCTGGATTTAATGGTGACTCATGGAGTAAGTGTGTATTGTTGCCTGACCAATAACGCATATTTTGCTTATTGAGGAAGTCATTAAGCCAGAAATGAGACTCAATGCTGAAGATTTTTCGATGAAAATCCGGACTATTTTCAAGTTGTTGCTCAGCCCAATTCAAAAACATACGACGATTCTGGTGGTCATATGGCGTCGTTTGGTGTCCCTATCAGTCTACTTTTGTAGCGCCCCTATTGGAACCCGTATTCATATGTTGAATTGTCTCAAAAATTAATTCAATCATGAAAAAACATACGTATGTTTCCTTGGCCTACCCCAGTGTCCAAGTCATATGTACATTTTAAGTGTTCTATTTATGTATGTATTTACCTACCATAAAGTTTCTTCTTTTAGACAAGAGGGAACTAAGTGACATTCTAGCGGTCATGACTGAACACCTACCTCTAAGATCGAATCTTCCAAAAATTGCAAAAGTATAACCAGCGGAATGCTGAGTATGTATGAAGGATGATTAAACATTAACATTGAAAATGCTCCGCCTTCAGCCGGTTGAGTCGAGCCATCTTACACGGTCTCCAGTGTTCCAACTTAAAAGACATTGAGCAGCTGTGGTGGAATACAATCAAGTATTTAATCAAACCCACCGAGTTGCTGGATAAGGTTTAATTGGTTACCGCTTGGAACCAATGGGTGTCTTAAATGCGGCCGCCTGCGGCCTGACGCTCCTCCGACCCCGTTTTCCAAATAACCAATCAAGTTTTACATTGATCTTGAGTAGTACAAAGTATATATTATAAATTTTTAGCAACATTCCTTTAACAAAATCGCAAAGGAATCTCATAAAACTACCTATATATACCATAAGTTTTTAATAGAATTTGCCATATGATTGAACTGCACTTAATATCCGGAAGTATTTATCTTTCTTTGCTTGTCTGACAGCGCGAGAATATTTGGAGTACTGCGATTTATCAATTAATCATGTGAAAACTGTTTGCGGAGATATCAATAGTGAAAATGCCTCCGAACATCGTTAAGTTTCGGTGATGATGCCATTGTCCATATGTCAATAATGAGATATTTCGCAGCAACAATGTTGCAAAGATTACAGAGAGTGCAAACATGTAAAACCTACGTACACTTTGCGGTTTTTTAATATGGGCTGACTTTGGTCTGTGTCAGTCAGAGTCCTAACAAAAACCACATCAAGGAATCCGTAAATGTATATATATGTACATATGTGCGATTGTATGCATGCGCGTAAACAAGCCAAATACGCAACTGTTTAAAGCATTCCATTTGAAGGGGGCAACGACGAAAGTTGCTGGTTAGGGTTCTTAAGTTTCTTCTTGAATTTGAAGTTGGGTTGTTGTTGTAGCTTTGATACTAAGACTTTTATGTGTGGTCACATTCAATGAACAGTGAAAAGGTTGTCATTTTACTTTTATAGGAATTAATGAAAAAATGTTTAATACAAACTGGGAACAAAGTGAATATTCTAATTTATGATTGGTACTAGAATTGATAATGGCAGCTTGCTCAAATGTCATTATTTTCCCGATTTTTGAGATAACCTTGAAATTGTACTATTGTCAGTTATTCTAATCTTCTTCTCATTGAATTTGAAGACCAAACATTTGATGCGCTTAGAGGCGAGTGGAATACGAAATCAGTCTGCGCGGTGTATTGATTTTCTTTTTCTCATTTGGAGTGCGAACAGTCCAGTGAGAGATATATAAATATTGAGATTAATTTTCGGAATGATGTTTATATTAGTCGATTAAAATATTAAGAGGTTACATGGGTTTCCTAGGGTAAAAAACCGCATTTTTTCAAAAAAAAATTTCTCATATGAAAATTTAAATTTTTTATTAGAAATTTTTATTGTTACAAACATACACTATTAATAAAGAAATTCAGAAATTTTTGGAAATAAATATATTAAACTCGGCCATTGTGACGCCATTTCCGGTGATCCCTCGGAAAGAAATGCGCCCGCATGGGCAGTATAACTTCTTACAGGATCATCTAAAGTGAAAAAATACGGGTTTTAGATTAAACCTTAACTTAGAACTTGGACGAAGGAAAAAAATAAAATTTTTACAAAAAAAAAAATTAAAATTTCAGTGAAAATTGCAATCGAAAAAAACTCATTCGTCCAAGCCTTTAAGAATTGTATCTCAAAGACCTGTGTAAAATTTGATGAAGACCGGTTGAGTACTTAGTCCTCGAGAAATCTTGCCAACTGATTTCAAAAACGCAGTTACGCAAAAAACACGTTTAAAAACGGCGCACTTAGCATAGCTAGCCTCGAGCGCACAAGTTCTCAAGGCTGTATCTCCGAAACTATTACTCGGATCAACTTGAAATTTTGAGATAATATTTTAGAAGTATTGTAGTATTTAATGTTTAATTTATTAAAAAAAATGATTTTTCGAAACCCATAAGCCCCTGTAACACCTTAAAGGACTCATCTAATGTGGCAGCAGAAAAATCGATTTTTTGGAATTAAAAAATTATTGCGTAAATTTTATTTTTATATTAAACTGTTGATTTATTGATATTTTAGGAATATAAAGTAAAATTTTTGAAGAAAAAAATTCAGGCTAAAGAAACGGTCCTCCACAGCTACAATGATTCCGGGCTTCTCTGTTGTTGAAACCTAAAAAAATTACAGTAGTAGAAGTTCGATTGTCTATACTTATCTAAGGTGGAAACAAATTAAAATAGATAAAATGGGCGCTTTGAATAATCTTGAATTTCAGCAAAAATTTTAGTCGTTTTGAGCTGTCAAATTTCTTATTCTGATTAAGTAAATCACTCAAGCAAGTTAGGCTGATTGAACTGAGTGGCTACCATTTAAGAGGCTGTAACTGAAAAACCATTTGAGATATAGGTTTAAAATTTCAGATTGTTATTCTCGAAGGTATAATCTCTAGTGATATGAAAATATATATATATTTTTTACTTCACACTAGATTTGACTCTTTAATCTTGCTTGGGCATTTGTGTTTATTGATACTCTAATAATTATCATTCTTCAAGAATTAATAAAACCAATGTTTTTTCAACTCTCTCCACAGAGAAATTATGGAAGCAACATTGGAATATCAAGAAATAATCTGTATTCGCTGGTAAGTTTTATTCCTCTTATATTGTTTTTTTTCCACAATTCTGCTTCGTATTATGCAACATAACAGATTGCTATAGCTATGTTTATTAATATATGCCATATTATTATTCAGAAATATTTTCTAAATGCTTTATTAGCTATAAAATGTTTACCATTTCAATGGGTTGAACTTAACAGCTCGACAAATATATATGTCTTTGTCTTCTGCCTCCTTCCACTGCCTTCTTTCTTCTGTTTCCTGCCTTATGCCTCCTTGACGGCCAACTTTTCGCGACCTTATGTCTATTATTATATAATAATAAGTAAGTATGTACATAATATTTGCATACGTATTGTTTAAGTTCGTATAATTTCGAGGTATGGATCTATTATTTTTGTTAAAATTCTTCCAAAATAAAATATTATAACTTTAATCTGTCACAAAAACAATTTTAGCAAAATAATCTAACGGCTTTAAGTGCCTAGACCCACCCACATAAAAGTGTTTTTCCGGAAATGACCTTGTTATAGCGTAGTTACTCAATATAATGCATACGATGAAGCACCATCTCCAGTTTTCGTGTGCATCGTAATTTCTCAGCGAGCGAATTAGCGAACTTTTATCACACCCCCCAGCCGAGCGTTGCAACGAGAATGAAAGAGTAATTTAATGTCCATTGATGGTCGGTTGGTCGCATGAATTGAGCTTAGCGGCAACAATAACAACAAAGAGCATATGAAACAAAAATGTTAAAATGTGAAAAAGTCAAAAACAACGCGAACGTACCTGAAAAGGTTCATCAATGAATGCCGGCAAATGCACGAAAAAACATATTAACGACATGCAAACGAAACAAAATACAACAAGAACAACAACAATACCACCACAAACGAGGCGATCATGTGTCTACCCGACACTCCGCTCTGCACCGCCGTTTGCGTTTGTGGCAGAGCCGTTTGCTGAGTGCGCATAAAAATAAGAGCATAAATCGAAGGAGTAAGCTAATAAAAAAGAATCATAAGCATTTCGACGCACTTACATATATGTATATGTATATGTACATGTGTATATGTTTCTATGTGGACAAAAGTAATCCCGCACCAGCACGTCGTGTCGCCTACAGGTACTCACATCAACCCATACATACATACATTCACACGAGTGAATGAGCGTGTGAGTATTTGCATTACCGAGAAATGTGCACTTATGCGGCTTCTCTACGACCGTGAACAGTTGACAGGAGCTCCAGAAGCGTATGCGAGCATATGTTTGGGCGGCCCTGTTTGGCCCAAACTTCCTACAATCTTATGCACGAACAATACCTGCTGGTTGGCGTAGTATGTATAAGGTCCAAGCTAGGTGCCGGACGGGTGTGCCGGTGCGATCTCTTGGCTACATGACTGCGCGCTTGACAGCTCGACTCGAATATGTGCGCTGTCGCTCGGGCAAGAGTGGCTTTGGGCCAACGCACAAAATGCCCACAATCAAGTCCAAAAAGGAGCAGGCGTATTTTTTTGTTTTTGTTTTGGTAGTATTCAGCCGCCTTGCGTCCACGTTTTCGGTCTGTGATTGCGAAATACCTGCGATGTCATTATTCACCAGACGTGTTGTTTTTTCGTGGATATCCCATGGAATGCTGTAGTACAAGTTTTTATGCCTAAAATTCTTTGAAAAGAATTATTATAAAAGTAGAATGCTTGGAGGCGGTGAGACGCGCAAGTAAGTGGGAAGGATACGAGAAAACGCGAAGTGATAGTTGTGTTAGCGGGAAGACGAGTGGTGGTATTGCTTGGTGCAACTTGTATGGGGTTTCGAACAGTAGAATAGGTAATAGAATGGATAATGGATATAACCTGAGTCAGAGAATGTAAAGACATTTCACATTCTCTTCCTGAGTTAAGTAAAGTCATTTTTGAGGCAAGTATGTAACTCCGAGGAATCGGCTTGTTATATACTGAAAGGCTTTTGGATATCATATAAATATTCTTTGGAAAACCACATCTATCCTAAACAGCTGATCGCAACATTATGCTATGAGTTGCTGAGCACTAAGAAATCATCACAAAAAGTGTGAAGAAGATTGCAGCGTACCTCCTATCTCCTGCACTATCACTTACTTTCGCACCAAAAACAAAAAAATCAAATAAACTGTATATGTATAAGAAGATTTACATATATAATATAAGAGAAGTACATATACACATATGTATGCACACATATAATATTTCAACTCATTGAAAAATAAGAAAACGTGATCGTCTCGCTGATATGTAATCAGCTGAGGAACATCTAAAAATAAATAAAACGAAATCAAAAAGACAGAAAAATACAATCAAATAAAGATTGGCTCGAGCCTCGTCCGGTCTTCGTGCGTACTTCGCGACAGCAATCCACTCAAGAGGCAAATCACAGCGCCGAACCGTACGAGCAATGCTGTGAAAGAGCGCCACCACACTTGCGACAGGCGCGCATGCGTGAGTTGAGTTAAATCGTGGAGAAGCAAATAAAGATAAAAAAGAAACAAATTTGTTGTTAAAAAGGCAATAAAAGTATTAAAAGAAGAGCGGCAAACGACTGGTTTGGCGGGCAATGCATTTTGGCGCCAAAATTTCTGCATTTTCAGCAGCGCACAGGTTTGTGGTCACACAGCGAAAGGATGGAGAATGCTGCACATATGTATTTATGCATGTATGGGTGCAGTGGTATATAGATATGACAAAGATTGAATAATGGAATATGCAGTAAGCATAAGGTTTTGAAGGAGACAATTATGGTGTCTTAGAACTACATCTATATGTAACTTATCTTTGCTGTGTTTATATTTTATAGTTTCAGTAACTCTAAACTTTTTACAAATGTTTTAGTTGTTTCTCAATTGCTTTTTTGCAACAAAAATCAAATGAGAAGTAAAGTTTATCCAATTTTGATTGATATCCAATGTATTCTTATCAATGCTTATATATATTTTTCCTGCTTGTTGATGATGAAGTTATATCGCATTTGCACTGTCGTTAGAGTCTTGAAGCTCTGAAGGGGGAGTTGATGCTTTGGGGCGACAGGCGATGTTCTTCCAAGCCCACTTGTAAATTGTAGGTGTTAGTTAATGAGCCGCCCTCCTTCTCAATACTCATCTTTCAATAATCGAAATTTTATGTACTCGCTCAATTCATGGTTTATAGGTATTAAATAACTGTGTTTTATTAAAAAAAAATGGTTATAAGTCTCGATCTGCTTGCTTTCCATTCCTTTGAAGTAGTTTGAGGACTAAGGTTGCCTACGCAACAGACTCGTGCACTGGGATATGTAGTAAAATTCAATTGGTTTTACTTCTAAAACTATAACATTTCAAAAGTTTATTAATTCTCTACTGTGTTTGACATACATAGAACCGTTGGGACAATAGTAAAAACGGTCGAGTTACTTATGAGTACATACGGTACGTTAAGTTTCAGATTGTGTCTGAGGCTGGGTTTTCTGGCTACAGGGCATGGGCCTCAGAATGCATTTTTGCATCAAAGGCACCTATCTGAATAGATCGGGTTGTTTTTGTGGGGCGAGGGTGCATGTAATTGAAGAATGCCCGATGTAATCGGACATTAGCGATCTGAGTGGTATGGGGATTAGCTGGACTGATGGGCGTTTAGATGTTTGCGGTGTGATCTCCACTATTCACAAAGCCGAACAGTTAGGATCGTTTGCGCGACGAATTGTTTAGGCGTCAAAGGCATTTAATTGATAATTAGGGTTAGCTCCTTGTGCGAATGGTGTATGCGTGTAATGTGTATATGGGGTCCAACCTCTGGTCACCAGTCCAAAGCAGTATGGAAGCTCAACTGGTAGTAGTTTCGGCTACGAGGTCTGACCGGAGACTTAATTCTGGTACCACGGGTAGCAGGAGTCCTTAGAGTTCGTTCCAACCTACTCATGCGAACTGGCTCCTCGGGGAATATCGTAGTGTTTGTGGTTAAAACTGGAATGCGTTAAGAACTGACACTTTGTTAGTTGAAGGTGGAGTTGCATTGCAACCGGGTGCCGGGCTCAAAGTCAGACAATAAAAATATCGAGTTTTTGAAGCCGAACTCATGGAACCACCTAAAAAAGTGAGTTTTTTAAAGAAATTTTTTACAAAATAAAAGATTCCAATTAGAGTTTTACCGTGGTGAAAGTCTTGGCGATAAAAGCAAACGATTTTAATATTCTTCTCATTGTAATTTATGAAGTCCTGCCACTTGGCGGCGCCCACATTAATCTGTAATGAGTTTACGTTTTGAGGTTATAGAATAGGTCCAGATTTTTAGCTTGGCAACTTGAACTATAACAAATAAGGAAGGGCTAAGTTCGGGTGAAACCGAACATTTTATACTCTTGCAAATTGCAAGAATCAAACCCAGTGAAATACTTTAAGGTGTAAAACAAATCAAATTGAGTAAAGTCAGCCGGATGTTCGAAAATCCTGATATGAGTTATGTACTTATAAAGGTGCTAGGCTAAATTTTCGCTCCAATTTATCTATTTTAGGCATAAGGATACAATGTTATGAGTAAAATAAGCTCTATTATTTTTATTGGGATAACTCACACATTGGCCGATATTTGCGGTACAAAGTCACCCCGAAGATCCAAAATCTTTATATTAAGTATATGGAGGCTTAGGGAAGTATTGATCGGATTCAACCCATTTTTGACTTACAGAAATACCCTTAAAGAGAAGGATTATTTCTTAATTTCAGTAATACATATATATCACACATTGACCGATATTTTCGTTCAAAAGTCAACTATAGATACCGGGGTCTAAATATTCGGTACCTAGGAGCTTGAACAAATGTTGTTAGATTTAAAAAATTGTTGGTCATTATACCTATACCTATCTCGCTTAGTTTTAGGTGAGGCGTATAACCGTTAGGCGAAAAAAACTGTAATACTCTGTAGCAACTGGTTGCAAGAGTATAAAGAGTAGGAAAATGATTTAATTCTTCAACAAAACGGAGTTAAATTAGTTTTTTATGGTTACATAAGTAGTAGTTATTGAATATACCAACACAACAAATTGATAGATGGTATATCTTCTCACACAGCCCCACCCTTGGATCATAAAACAATTTGAACGTGTTTGCAACAAAGATCTGCAACATATTGATTAACTTGATTGTGTAACACATGAACTGGTGAAATATAACCAACAAAGTCTTTTTTATTACGGGTCTTTGCTTTGAGCAAAGCAAAATGCAACACATATCGGTAAATACTTGCACAAATACATACATACAGACATGTATGCATAAGAGCATGCCACACAACAAGTGATCATGCCACAAGTGATTAACCAAGGCAACACATAAAAAAACTCCTACGCACATGAAACGTGTTCATTGAAGGATAAAAAAGGCGGACAACGAGACAAAGCGAACAAAAAACAAAAACAATGGAAAGCGAAGATACAGCCAAAGGAAGAATAACGTACAAATTTAACAAAGAACACACACGTACAAGTGCAAATAATTGGAAATAAACAGCAAGTAAAATAACCATAAGCAAAGTAAACAATAAAGCAATAAGCGCGTACATATGTATGTATGCGACGGATATTTATGAAAGTAGTTGGACGGACGAGTGAGCAAAAAGGCCACACATACTCGGAGCTCATAACCGTCGCAATTCTCATACTTTATACTTGGACCTACCCACATACACCCATACACATTTGGTTATGTGTGTGCCTTTACATAGATAAATACATTTGCGTCGACGACGTTCAGCGCAGGCGTGGATCGGAAGTGCAGGATATGCTACACTTGATTGCGCACGAAAGCAAATCACAGTTGTTGGATTTATAACTGTCAATAATTGCACAAAGCCGTATGCAATAACAATGTGCGGAAAACGAAAATCGCCATATTGTTAATAATCTGTTGAATGGGAAAACAAAAAGTGTGCGGTAGTTAATAATGTAATGGAATTGTCGGAAATCTCGAGGGTGTAATCGACGACAGGTTAGAGGAGAAGCAACATGACAGCTATTGATACAGCAACATAATGAGGAAGTCTTCCTGTCTATTTGCCAATAATTATATAACGGCTCTGCCAAGTACTGTCTGGTTTGACCACACAGGCGTTACGCCAATTTGCGGCTTGCTGAACTAGATAGGGATTAATTCATGCTTCCAACGAATATGCCGCTAGCATTCAATCAGGTTAACACGGATTAATTTAGCAATTATGAATGGCTGTCAGCATTCAGTGTGCTGAAAAAGAACTATAATGTCACCAAATGTTTTTTTTTCGGAATATCTCAATATCATAAATATCTAGTGAGGCTTAACGAAAATTTCGTAAACTGTGTGTTGGATTTAAAGCAGGAATTTACATTATCGAAAAGAGTTTCCCTGTGGGCGCTGAACTTATTTCTAAAGCTTACAGAATAGACAACTTTCGATGGAATTTCTAATCTCTCAATGAACATAAATTTAAGGGAACTACAAGTTGCGTTCCAGAGTAAACAGGACTTTTTGAATATAGCGCCCCCTGGTGGCGCCGTCTATATTTCGACTGGTGCGTTAGAATCTGCTATCTTTATCGATTGTCCGGAATTTCAAAACATTTCTTGGATTGGAAGTGAAGTAAATGCGTTTTAATTGTCAGTATGTTTGTGTTATCGGTGGGAAAATGAGCTTCGAACAAAGAGCCAACATTAAAATTTGTTTTAAAATTGGTAAAACTGTTGCCGAAGTGTTTCAATTGATGAAACAAGCTTATGGCGATGATTGCCTATCCCGTAGCAGAGTACGCGGGTGGTTTCAACGTATTCAAAGTGGTCGTGAGGACATAAATGACGATCAACATGTTGGCCAATCAAAATCCGTGATCGCCATTCCATCGAAACTGTGCATCAATTCATCAAAAATCAGCCGAAATCATCATTGAAATTCATGGAAATGGAATTGAACATCTCCAAAACATCGATTTATCGCATTTTGGCCGAACATTTGGGCTTTCGAAAGGTGACTGACGACCAAATATTGCTCAGAACCCAACATTCGAAGGACGATTATTTGACCAAAAATCACATTTTAACCATTAACCACTCCCCGTATTCACCTGATATGGCACCGTGCGACTTCTTCTCTTTCGGAAAATGCATTTGCCCATAAAAGGAAAGCGTTATGGGCATTCAAAAAACTTGCACCGGCATACTGGCGGCCACATCGGCCAACGAGCTAAAACACTCGTTCGACATACTTTTGGACCGTGCAAAAAGCTGTATTGAAGCAGAAAGAGACTAGTTTGAATAAAATAAATTGATTTTGCCGAGAAAAAACATTTGTTCTGTTTTTTTTTAAGTCTTGTTTACTTTGGAACGCACTTTGTAATCATTCATACCGTCTACAGTACCTAAGTAGATATACATACCACCTGTTCACATTTTACCCGAACTGACAAAAAAACTAGATTTTCACATAAGTACATATTCTAATACAAATATTGTCAAAATAAGCACCTGAGACAATACAAGCCAGTAACCCAATTTTCCATACACTCGATATAAGCCTCGGTTGAGATGGTGTTGAGTGCTTTCAGCGGTTTTGTGTTGGTCGGTTCGATACATCTTCGTCATATACATATTTTGGAGAGTTCGACGTCATATTGAAAACTTACCACTAGTAATGATGCGTTTGATGAATTTAGAGTGCCCAGCTGCGTCGTCAAGCTTCTAGAGGTCGTAACTCTACTCGTTGTTGGTTTTGCGAAAGATTTATGTCGTTTGATAAGAGTACACCACCAATGGCTTTGTACCAAAAACATTAACTAAAATGTGTGGAGTCGTCACATAAAAGACGTTCAGATTTTCTACCATTTCTCTAATGTCAACACTATGATTACCAAGCACTGTTTCATTAGCTTTCTAGATGTTATCGTGATTAATAGATATCGACGACTGCACAACCTGCATTGAATGCTTTATGCCAACCAAATACATCTGTTCATGATATAGTAGACTCCCCGAAACAATTGCAGAATTGTAAAAGGTTCCGTAGTCAAGCTACCATTGGAAACACAAAATTTTAAGCAAACTGAATTATCAATTGATTTTCTTTGTCAAATCGATAGACAACTTTTCAGGTCGTAAATTAAAAGCTGCCAAATCCGCACCAATTGGCATATAGAGATAAAACTTCACACGAATATTGTACCAATCTAGCATTTCTTTATCGATTCGGTTTGCGTGCACAGTTTATATGAAATAGTCCAGGTCGAATCATTGATCACATGGTATGTAGGAACAAAGATCCCCCACCAAAGGAATCATCTAAAAGTTTTTATTAGAAAATTGGTACAGGAGTTGGAAGAGACAATTATTCAAAGCCGATCCAAAAAGATCTTAGTTTTTGAGAAAATCCATAACGAATTAACTTTCTTGCTTCCTCGCTGCACGGAACCTAAACCTCTCCCCCGCTAAATCAACATCAACCATATTCACTTACTGGAAGAAGAAATACAAACTTGACCTTAATATTGCAGTCGATGGCGTTAAAATTCCGACTGTCAATAACCCTAAGGTTTTAGCTGTGACATTCGACAACCTGAGCTTCTTCACTCCTCACCCGACCGCGATTATTGCCAAAGTACAGAGCCGCAACAAAATCCTCAAGTCGCTAGCCAGCAGCATATGGTGAAAAGGTAGAAAAACCTTGTTGGCAATATACAAGCCAATCGGCCGGTCGGTCCTTAACTACGCCGCACCAATATGGTCGCCTGGATGTAATGAAATACAAACGAGGAAGCTACAGATATGTCAGAATACTGTACTCAAGACTACACCTGGATTCCTCTTGATGTCTCCCATTGTACATTGAGCATAATGAGCTCCTCTCCAAGCAGTTTCTGTTGGGGTGGTTTCGTAGAAATCACCAGCATTCACAGTGGACCCATAAATCCCTCTACCGAGTCCGACTCCGTTCCCTGAGCCTACCGTTGGATGTCCTCGATGACAACTTTTCTGAACCTTACAATCCTAACAAAGACTAGATAACCGTTACAACAACAACAACTAACTCGGATTTTACAGCAATCTTTAATTCAAATCATCAAACCAAAAGGTTACTATAGTCCTTTTCTATTCGAAACTTTTTTGCTGTCATGACAAAAATTTTGCAAGAAGTACAACAACACAGATATCCTGTTAAATCCATCATACTAAAGTATATGTCCTATGTTATTCTATCGCTATTTGGTCATGGCAGTGTATTGAATATAGTCCAATTGTTAGTTCGATTCGCTACTCGGACATAGCGATTCGAAGTTGGTGCTTATTTTGATGAAGAGCAATTCAGGAGATACAGGATTAAATTATTTAAAGATATTTAAGCAAGATAGAACATTATATTAGAACGACTTTATCATCAAGTTTTATTTACAAATTCCATTAAATATTATTAAAAGACTCATAGACACATCCCCACTTCGTATATAGTGAAACTTTATGCTCATATTTTGGTAGCTGTAATGATAGAAAAGATTCCCCAAAAAGTTTTGAGATTGTTGAGTAATTCGCATTTCTTAACCAGATAAAAATTTGGCTTCATCTCGGTTACGAAGAACGGAATGAAAAATAATTACCAATTTTAAAACCAGTTGGTACGCAAGTCCAAGTTTTTCTCAACAAAAATCGACAACCTCATATCAGGCTCTCACTTCTACTATGACGAGTACTGGCTAATAGTTTATCCGGGTTATTTTCGAAGAGGAACGCCTTTGTATACACTTTCGGAAGAGGTCGCTTAAGAAACACAAGATGGGCTTACTGTAATATTGGGGATCAAACCTCCGACTTCAATAAATAAATCTGCACTGGTCGCATGAATGATTGAACCTGTCCTGTGGGAACATTTCTGCAAATCAAAGTAATCGAAGCGATGCTTGCGGGGCGCAGAGAAGCATATGTATGCAGCATGCATGCCACAATACTATGATGGCATAACTTTGAGACCCTTGCCGCACCTTACCTGCCCACACGAACTGACTTTATTGGCTTCTTAACTCTTACAACATTTTATTGGTCGCCAGCCGCTTGCAACGTACCCCCCTCTTGCACTTGTTGTTGTGAATGAAGTAATTTTGCATTGTCGCTGTAGTTGCGGTATGGACTGGTTGCATTACTGCCCTTTGTTGTTGCTTTCGTCTTTTTTTGCGCACAAAATTAGCTTTGAAATGCGGTTTCATAAGTACCGCTTGATTACTCTGCCTGCCGGGCTGCAGTGATTTTTTGCTTCAGACTGCCACATATATTCTACATTAATGTAAATGCATATATGCGTGCATATGTGTATGTAAATTTGTATATTTGTATATATGTATAAGATGTCTTCTACCGCTGCGGTTGACTTCGTTGCCATGACATATTCTGCCATTGAGACTTAATGACCATTCGGACGTGTGTGCCTCTACTCTTGTGCGTGTGTGTGTGGCAACTTAAAAGCTTTCAATTCCAATTCCTTTCAGGCTATCAACGTGTTTTGCGGCCTCTTTTAAGCGCAAAATTCACACCACATGAAATCCATATTATTACATGCCACCGATTATAACGTTATGCGGCACAACAAAATTAGGCAGCGTTAAATACTTGACTCCTTTTACAATCACTCACAAACGCACGCACGCACACACGCACACCCATTCATATAGACATAAATTAACGCGATAAAAAATGAGAAATTATTTAATTTATAAAAGTTATTATATGAAATATGCATAATATTAAGTATTTAACCGAATTCCTTGCACTTGTTGCCTGCCTCAGTGACGTGTTCACGTTAGCGGTAGCGGTAGGTATGCACCACATCTCGTTAGCCGCGCTCAAACTGGTTCGCGCGTTCGATGAGCTCCGCAGCCACGCTGGTCACTGAGCTGCGACTATGGTTCTCAGCGTTTGCTGCGTTGCCTTTTTGGTTGAGAATTTATGGCATGCACGTGATTAGAAAAATAAAATGTGTTTATACAAATATTTGTGTTGTTTGAGATGAGTTCCTTTTGTGCTTTTGTTGTAAATATTACTTAAAATAAAACAGTGTCCATTTCCAGTCGAAGGTGTCCCCTTTGGCGGCGAAGTTCACTGGATTGTGGTTGCTTGTCGTCTTCGCTCATTTGTCTGTAATTGTTTGTCGTATTTATTCCAGGAATGATTCAAAGGTATTTTATCAAATCAAATATAAAATGTCAACAATATTGCAATGTCTGTGCTGGAATATATTATATTTTATATAGTTTGTGGGTACACGAATGTAGTAGTACAGTGCACCTTAAAATAATAGTACTCTGAAATGTAAAATTTAATCAACCATACTTAGATCTTAGAGACGTTCATAGCATACTAAGAATACGAATATCAATATTTAACCCAATGAATTTTTTTTCGGTGTAATGAATACTTAGTTCGACATAGTCTTAAAAACGAGTCAGCTAGGCTCTGGCACTTCTTTCAAATATTTTGCCTCAAAAACGCTGCACAAAACTCTTAGAATGCTTTAGTAGCGCTGAGCGCAAGCAGCCGAACCAATCACTTAACCTCAGTCCACATGTAATAAGTCGAGAAATTCTACTTCTAAGTAAATAATTGAATTACATTTATACGGATGGCTTGGAAATGGAGAATGAATTTGATGCGAGGGTACACGGTTCAGAGATAGATATACGGCAGTCTATTAAGCTGCTGGGTCACTGCAAGCTGAGATCTTTGCTATTTCGAAAGCCGCGGAGCTGGCCTCTAATGTATGAGCAGGCAACTCCAGAGTCAACATCTACGTAGCCAGTTAAGCAGCAATAGAAACAGTAACCTCGTATCGCATATTGGCCAGAAGTGTCTTGGAAAACTGAACAACAGTGGAAAGTGTCACCAGAAGCAAGCGACTTCACTTCTATTGGGTGCCAGGTCACAAAGGCATTGAGGACAACGAGATAGTGGACGAGACTGCCAAGAGTGGTGTACGACTGACACCCAATAACGTGATCAACATTGGAAACACCATTCATTGTCTATTAGACGATCTAGACAGAAGCATGGTAAAGAAAATAAAATCATGATGGAATGAGCTACCTGGGTGCAAAACTGCAACATGGCACATGACCGTCGGAAATACACAAAATTCCTACTGGCACTTGATAGAAAGGACTGTAGGAAGATTATCGGTATACTCACTAGTCGCTGTCTGCTGGTAGCACCCGCCTGCTGAATGGAGCTGACGGATCGAGAAGACTGTAGAACTCCAGAGCGACTCAATAGGGAAACAATTGAGCATCTTTCGTGCACTTGTCCTGCCTTGGCAAAGCTATGGTTTAAGCATCTAGTGAAACCACAGAGTCTATTGAAATTCGCGCCAAGCGCAGCTGTCATAACGAATGACTACTCCTCATAGACCTCGAAACTGAAATCTGGAACTGGTATCGCAAAGGACCAAAACTGGTTTATGCGTACCTCAGATCTAACCTAATCTAATCTAAATTTTTCACCATTTTTTGGAGTCAAATCATGTGGGGGACGTAGGAGACCATCGTGCGTCCTTTAGTCTCTATATACCCGACACTTTCGAGATATCGATCCGAAATTTTGTATTTGTCCTTTACTCCCCAAAAAACTCTTCAATTTTCAAGACCGCCAATATCGGACCACTGACATATAGCCACACAAACTAAATGATCAAAATCAAATCCTTGCTTGGAATCTTTTGTATTTGTGAAGGGTATTACAGCTTCGACGCAACCGAAGTTATCTTTGTTCTTGTTTTTCCAATAAATTGGAATTTCGTTTAGCTTAGTTAGCTTTATTTGATTTAGGTCAAATATGTACCATTTTGTACGATAACTTGTTGCCATTTTGAAGATAATTTAATAATACCACTCTCGTTAGAACCGTCGAGTCTATGACCAAAAAACTACTTTCCCAAGCTTTTCTTGAGGTAAATTTTGAATAGTAACCACTTCGTGCCAGGTCCATACGATAAGGTGGATGCATAAAAAGCTCGCAACTAAGCTCTCCGAGGTACTGACGAGTTACTATCGATGTATGTATGTAGCCTGGCCTTGATCTACTATTATTCAAAGCTGCCCGCTTCTGGGCGATTTCTGCCTACAAATGGTCTCATTGTTGAAACTAGAAATCCGAATTAAGAATTTGGCCGAAAAAAAGAGCAGCTTATAATAGATATTTACCTGCCAAATCCTCCAAAACTTTCCTGAACGCCAATCCCTCTGCGTGTTCAGAAGAAGTAGTTAAATTTATCTTTTAATAGCATGTATTAAATATTTCACCATACTGCTATTTTTCCACCGACACTGTACATATACCTTGATTGTAATAGTTTTGTATCTGTATGCACCTACGAAAGTAAGGAAGCACTAAATCGTAATTTTGAATACTAATTTAGTGGAATTGTTGCAACATGAGAATGCCAGGATCCATTTATCAAATCGAAAACGAGAGTGTTGATTTCAAATTATTTATGTAATACATGCTACAAAAATATAAAAATAATAAAAACAATATCAGATAGTAATGACTGATATCTAACATACATACATACATACAAATACCATAGAATATATTTTTTCGAAGTTGTTGCTTTGCTACGTGACATTATCTGATCTTGTTTTCACTTTATATGGTTTGATCTCCGTAGAAGCAACCAGCTAAGATCGGTTTTGACCACGAAAATCGCTGCAGAAGTTTGAAAATATATGATTAGTGCGAGTTTTGAATTTTAATTGAAATTTGCGCTGACGCCGAAAGGATCTCTGCTAATCTTGCGGTAGATGGAAACAAGCGATGTAGAGGCTTGCTGAGTTATCCAATTATGAGGTGCTGCACAATTTTAAAAACCATTGCCCATGTAATATTCATGTGAAAAATTTAACGTCCATAATTTAAATTGTATGAACTGCATTTCAGGGCCAAGTTATAGTGCGCATATTAAGCAGCCTAAAAATGGCAATAATTTAGACGAGCTGTAAGCGAAGCAGTACAGTTTAGACACTTACATCCGTTCGATTTCTAATTTTCTCTCAAATGTGCCAACAATTTCCACTTAATTTGCAGTGATTTTGATTATATCGGAGTCCTGGCGACTATTTTGCAATATTTCATTAGATCCATTGGGTCTTCAAGCGGAAGCCACATGTTAGCCGTTGGGCTAATTAGAATTTAAAATCAAGAAATAAGCAAATCATTAAAATGATTGCCAGTAGTTTAGCTGGAAAGATCAAAATCATTAGGGAAACTGTTAGAGAACGGCGCAGACAATTTCGTAATTGTCAGTTTTTGTCGACATACTACGACTCTAAAATACATCTATAAATATCAGTGCTTTAGTGACGTTAGCTTAGAAATTTGGTGTGGTCATCACAATTTCATTTCTTTAAGCCTACAACAAGATATGTAATTCGTCTCCGATGGCTGATCAAAGATCGGACATCTATGTATGTATATGTACTCCTTTGTGAAGAAGTAGAGAAGAATAACCCCTGTACTCGAACGTATATATTAGAAAACAAACAAAATTACAAATACAAATTTGCACAGGCGTTAATTTTCATACACGACATTTTACTGAGATGTCTGAAAGTATGCGCTTCCATGTGTTTAAGCCTTGACCTCCCAGCTACGACTTGCTTCCACCTTATCTTCTTCCTCACAGCATCTTCAGATGGAGTCTGGTAAGACTCCGAATTTTATAGCATGGATGCTGATAGGGCATTGGTCCGTTAAAAGCCCCACAACTAAGGAGAGGCTAGCCTTTTTTAGATCACTAGATCTCTTCCGATCGATCTTGGGCCAAAAGGCTTTTGCGACAGCGCTATTTCCTGCGATTCCGTTGTGGCCTGGCACCCACACCAGTCTTATCACAAAGATAGTCGATAACGATAACCACGGCACTCCTTGACCAACCCTAAACACGCTGGTATTGAGTCAAGGCTAGTATCGTTGCTCTGCTATATGAGTGAATGGTCACTTCTCTGAAGGAGGCTGCACTCCGTAGCAGTAAATCTACTGCTACAAAGGTCTCTTAGGTGGACATGTACACAAAGCTGCTCGGTTAGGATGAGTTTCAGCAATGGCAAGAATTGTTTAGTTCTTCTTAACTCAACTTTCCATGATCCAAAATATGATTTGACTACTAGAAATATAATATCTAATTATATTGAAATTCAGCTAAAAGAATATATACCATATTTTTGATGAAAGTAGATATATATATACATATGTCAATCAATATATTTCCTTTAGACTCGTACTTTCAGGAAAGATTCATCGAAAGCTCTCAGAAACTAAAATTCGTCACCTCGAGAAGAAAAAGTATAGTCATCAAACAGAAGTTTTCTCAAATAATTTTAGTTTCAAACAAGTTTTTAAATTGAACTTTCATTGATTGCCATATTTTTGTAGCAATAAACTAAAGTTGTCAACTTAGCTTAGACATCAGAGCATCGATTGCATATAGGATCTAAGAAAAAATTATTTACGATTATTGGGAGAAATGCAATAGTGTTAGGTCGAAGTAGCGAAGCGGAGATCGCATTTCTGATCATTTCTTCTTTTCTTCAAATCAAACAACATGCATCCATAAAAAATTAAGACGGATTTCTATTACATATGTACATACTTATATGTTTGCATAAAACAGAAAATTTCTTGTCCGGAAATTATTGTACTTCTAAAGTTGTATAAACACGCAAAAAGCGGAAATTCCGCAGGAAGGAAGTAGTCCACGAACTCTTATATGTATATTCATATATTAATAGACAGTAACGGTATTTGTTACTTCCTTCAAGAGAGAGCAAAATTGCATCACCACATTACTACAACTATGTAATTTGGAATATTTGTTTATGTAGAGTTTTCTAAATATTTATTCAAATTTGGCAGGTCCACATGCAATAAATACAAAGAGGAAATGTGCCGTTTGACTTTAACCACGAATTGACCACTCGAAGCTGTGCAAATATTGGAATATGATGCGCGTTGTTGGGGGAGCACTAAATACAGGGGAAATAAGATCATGTGGAGGAAGGTGTCCTTAGATTATTAAGGATATTATAAAAGGGAAGAAAAAACAATAAGGCAGGTTATTGGCTTATGAAAACCATTATGTAAGCAAATGATACTCGCGTTGTAATATGTATGTACATAGCATGTTTTTTCTTGCAACGGGTAGTTGTAACTTGCAGCCAAAAAGGTGTGGTTTTGGCAAGAGACTCAACCGAAGGATCAATCGGGTCCGACAAGACATCGCAGCCGAATAGAAGTTGCACCACGACAACGCCCCGGCTCACACAGCCTTTCTTGTGAACAGCTACCTAACAAAGGCCGGCATCTCAACGCTCCCGCAGCCGCTACAGCCAAGATGTGGCATCCCCGGACTTTTTTGTTTCCTTGCTATTTGAGGAAAAGCCAATGAAAGGCAAGCATTTTAAGACAACAGAGGGGATCCAAACAGGCTAAAGGCTATTCCGGAGAATACCTTCCGAGACGTTGGCAGCGCTGCATCAACGCAGAAGGAGCCTATTTTGAGAGTTTTTAAAGAATTGCAACGATTGCTTCAATAAATTTTAAAATTATAAGTCAACTCAGTCTTATTACTTTCCGGACCAACTCTGTATATATTCATCCCTCCGACTTCGTTGCAATAGCGACCCGAATTCTTTATATTCTTCTTTTTTAAAGCAGCTTTGCTTGTACTAACTACTTGTTCAGCCTGTTTTATGCGACTAAGTCAAGATTGTAATTTTTTTGCATTGAAAGGGGAGCCTGAATATACGAAAGATACGAAACTCCGAAAAAATAAATTCACATGACCTCGGCACGATCTCTTTTCGAATCTTTCAGCAGATGGTATTGATTTGCAAATTATTTAGTACAGCTTTAACATCAGCACAAATCTATTGAGCTTTTTGAAACTACTAGGAAAAAAGTTGTTTCTGGTAGTTCTCTTTTTGTGAAAAGAACTTCAAGTATTTGAGAAAAAAAAAATATTTTATACATATATTGGAAGTATTGAAGTACTGTGAGAACTTCATTTTCATAATTGCTGTAGCACAAATATTTGCTCTAATTCCTGGCAAAAAACGTTCCATGCTTAGAGCACATATTCTCAACACAAAGCAAACAGGATAATCACATGAACTGATCTCTGTAGTTACGCTTTTCTGCGGTACCTAGTACCGGTATCTCAACTACAGCCACTCAATGGCTAAGTCAATTTGCATAACACTGAAGACCGCAGAGGCAATGAAGCGGAACGGCGTGAAGTGCCCAAGGATAATTGAAGAATTTGTAGATAAAAAATTGAATGGCAAATGACAACTTGCTGACACGTCAAGGCGATAGGTCTTCAATGTTTCGTCTTCTCTTTTTTCAATGGCTTGGTATGTTATCAGTGAAACCGTATTGAATGCCGATTTAAGGCAACATGTCACACCGCAGGAACTCGCGCAACACACCAATAAGTTTCTATATTTAATCAGCGCTATGTGCCACAGACACATATATTATGTGCGCACACCAACAATTAGAGTTTTATGTGGTTGACTAGAGCGCTACCTTTTACCCAATTTTCTCATGGCTCCACTCTACGCAGCAGCGAGATTTTTGGCGCGCTTTTTCGTGCCCACAAAAACACGAAATTCGTGGAATCTCTGCAATGTTTACTTAGCGGCCGCACGACGGGCGACATTGAGGACGAAGCGACGTGTGTGCGGAGACAGAACGGTTTTTGATGATCAAGTGCGACTGCAGAGTCTGCCGATCTCGTTGACGCAGGCCAAGACACTGCAAGAGCGTCAGAGGCAGAGACAGCAGCAATGTGATTTGCAAGAGCGGAGGCAGTAAAATGGAGCTCAACGACAACGACAACGACAACAACTACGACGACCACGACGACGAGGCAGTGGAACTTATCATTTTTGGGCATTTTTTTACGTCGCCTGCAACCAGCGGTTTTCGGCATTGTAAGAAGTGGAGAAAAAATGAACCATTCATGGTTATTTCGTACATTTGAGTTGAGATTTCTTGGAAATCCTTTCAAGTGCAGCACACACAAAGTCGCTCCAACCGACTTTCCCATGGCTCGTTGGCACACGGACGCGCTGTACGGATCGTCCGCTACGCTTGTTGTTTGTGTGCCTTTCAAATGCGTCGGAAGATATGCCCAGGATAATAGGCAACAACGGCAGCAATAATAATAACAACAATAGACAAGCAATATCAACACTTGGCTGAAGGAAAATCATTGTCTTCGGCGGGTGTGCGCGCTGCGCTCGGTGGAGACGTTGTCGAAGACACGGCGTACAAGTGCAGCAATCGATTGGTACCTTGTACCTGTTATACCCGTGCATTATTGTGCGCGCTAGATGGTGTATATCCCGCCAATTTATGAATGAGTTTGATTAAATGCCACATAGTGGAATGGGGGCAACAACAAGCAACGGACCGTTCGTCTAACATGTCAAGTAAGCAGGAAAAAAATCCTTTCAAGCTTATCTCCGCGCGAGATGTTTATGTATACACATACGTGTATATATTTGTAGATCCTTGAATTCGGTTAGCAAACGTGTGCACACACACACACTCGGTGGTATTTGATTTAATCGGCCTAGCGGTTGAGATCAAGGCGGCTCATACGTTCTCCATTGCTCCTTGACACTCCTTATAGCTTCGGGTGAGAAATCTAGCTAATCGTAAATCCGCTGATAAATGTGTCATTTGTGTTTGGACGTTGGCGGGATTCCTGGAATCTTTATCCAATATCCAATATGAGTGCGTGTGGTTTGATGTGAATGGAATTTCGGTGACATTATTAATGAAAAAGTTGTGCGTTGAAGAGGAGTCAATGTAGCTACCACTCCAGTGGACACAAGTGGCAAGCAATTAAGTGCGAATGATAAATAAATATTAATTTTCTTTAAATTCAACGCATACAGGGTGTGATATCATATTTTTCTATTAACAGAGACCAAAAACTGGATAATAGAGAATTACTACCTCTGAACTTTTCCTATTTTCCGAGCCTAGATTCATAATTTGTATGGGATGGGAGTATTCCTTCATGGCAATAGCTTAAAAAAAAAGGGTTTTAGGATAAAATCTTGTGCAAGTGGCCAAACTCCGTTGGCCCACATAATATTAATCACCTCTTCGAACCACTTATCTGTTTTAAATTTCGGAATGACCTTGTCGAATTGACTTTTTTTTGGTACTCTCTTTAGTCGACAGAAATGAGAAGTTCCTATAAACCATATCCAGACATGATTCAGGTAGCTATTACAATAAAAATAACATGTCCAACTTAATCACGATAATATTTATGAAGGCTCTAAAAGGGGTTGATGACAAGTTAGTCCCAACTCGTTAGAATTTGTAATACTAATTTTTGAACTATGTTCTCGAAGATGAACATAAATTGAAGTAATAGACTTCGGAGATCTTAAGATTCGGTGGATTTTTCGACGATGTAAGAGCTGCTTCCAAACAATCGGATATACGGAAGCAGTTTGTTTCTGAATTTTTGTGCGAGCACGCACTGTCAACTTAATGGGTTACATGGGTTCCCTCGGGTTAAGTCATTTTTCAAAAATATTTTTTTTTTATAGAAAACTAAATATTTTATTAGCATTTATTACTGTTACAAACATACTATACACTATTAACAAAGAAGTTCTGAATTTTTTAGAAAAAATGTTTAAACTCGGCCATTGCAACGCTATTTCCGGTGACACCTCGGAAAAAAAATGCGCCCGCGTTGGCAGGATACCTCCTTACAGGATCATCTGAATTTTACTACCCGTTTTAGTTGAAACCTTAACTTAAAACTTGGAGGAAGGGGAAAAAACAGAAAATTGCATTTTTGGCAGACGTTTTTATAAAAAAATTAAAATTTCAGTGAAAATTTCGCGACATTTTTTTTTCAAATAGTTGTAATTGCAATAAAATTTCGTCCAAGTCTTTGTATTGATGTATCTCAAATACCTGTGTAAAATTTTGTGGAAGATCGGATGAGTAGTTCTCGAGAAGTCTTATCAACTGACTGCAAAAACACTGTTTCGCAAGGAACATATTCAAAGTCGTCGCACTTAGCGTAGCCAGCCTTGAGTGCAAGTTCTCAAGGCTGTATCTCCGAAACTATTACACGGATCAATTTTATTAATAATTTATGACAATATTCTAGAAGCGTTATATCCGTATAATAAAAGATAATAAAAAATCTATTTTTGCAACCCTGACTTCAAGCTCCCGTAAACCCATGTAATCCCTTATCATTTTTCAAAATTATAAGGGGACTTTTTTCTGGTGCTACAACAACAAAGACGTCAGAATTTGAAAAGAACCCATCCATTTCTTCAACAAACGTTACATAAAATAATGTAAAATTCCTCCTGTAAACACTCAACGAAATTATAGATCAAGTTCTGTTCCAATCGGTATCTTCTGTTTTCGATTAGCGATTATTGAGTTAAAGTGACCTGCTAAAATTTTTGCTCAATAGCCCAAGAAACGAAGAGGCTTTTTGGATGAGATAATGAAAATAACGCTCAATCGTCTTCAACTAATTAAAAAACTAAAATTGAATTGAATGCATTCGTAAATCACACTAGCGATATCTATGAAACTTGGTGGGTATTTGAACTTCGTTCCCACTTGAGTGACACTTTTGAGTCCGGTAGGTTAGGATAGCGGTCCTAGCCAGTATTTTATACCATTTATAGATGAAAGTTTTCCTATTAGTTTTTCCTAGAAACGATATAAACTTGCTAGTCATAAATTGTCAGTAAGGTCAACCTATTTTTGCACCTGAAATTCCACCTTATTCTCCAACCCAAAATTTATCGAGAACGTTGCCGCTGAAAAATAATTTCGAATCGAATAATGCAGGGTTAGCTGTTCTTATTTATTTGCATTACACTGTATATATACTATATGTAATTAATTTTGCACCATGAGAATGTCTGCTGGGGTCTATTAGCTTGGAAGCAAATGCTAAGTAAAAATGATTAAACATATTTTAAATATTTCAAAAATCGTCCGCTTTCAACAAATTGAAGCACCCTTTATAGATATTCACTTACTGGATTATGTCATAAGAATTTTGCAAATGTATTATTACACTGACTTCAAGTTCCTAGAAACACTTTCCGTTAATAAGTACACATAAATAAACAGGTGACTGCCTGAGAAAGGCGGAGAACCAAATAAAATAAATAAAATCAAATAACAGAATATGTGTGGGAGACTACTTTACCTTACATTATATATGTATATGTGTATTTATATGTGAATGTATGTACATATATAGCAATTTCGGTTGACAAATATTGGTCAAATTAAATATGGACTTAACTGTAGAGTGTGGGGAAAGTAGCCGGCGCGATTGACACACGATACTTTCAATGAGCACAATAACAAAAATCAGATAGAAATATACAGACATTTCGACTTTTCCAAGTATGCACTTAGATCGCTTGTAGTAGCAGCATGGCACTTTCCCAGCACTTTCTGGTCCCGGCGAGTGTTTGAGTGCCAAGTAGAATGGTCAATTAATACTTTAAGTGGCTGCACCGTTGTGACAACCATAGGATTTGAATATCCTGTTGTGCACTTTACTGTTAGCCTATCGGCGGTGATAGAAAAACTGCAAAAAATAAAAATAACAACAAAAAAACTAAACCAAATCCGCTAGAAATGTAGAATGGTGCTGGAACAGGCCAGCGCAATCAGCTGTGCGGGAGGCTAAACCGTAAGGAAAGTCATCAAAAGTAATCTTGACGACCTGCCCGAGCAAAGTCGACTAGTTCTCATGCCAATTATTTATGCCTGCACATACAAACGCACACGACGAAACATATGTTTGTCGTGTTTGTGCTTTGGCAGGTTGACACTTCTCTTTCTGCACTTGGCCAACAACAACAGCAAAAGCAAGCGCTGCTGTGCAGTTAGTCAAACCAGAACTCATATTTCCGAGCTGTATTTATGGTTCACAGCCACAGGAATAAAGCAAATAGCAACAAAAACAATTGTAAGTAGTTCAAAAAAAGGCCTAATAATAAGACAATCCTAGCAATAAAGTCTCATCTTGTCCTGTTGACAGTGCGTAACTTTGTATGCACGAACTGCTAGCGACACTAACAACTTCGTATGCCTTGAGGCTGGGAAAATTTTAGTGCAATCAGCTGTTTGGCTCGCATTTTTTTTCTTGAAGACGTTCAACAGACACTATGGGAAGCAGTCGCACACTTCTACACTTGGCTTTGCAGGAGACCTGTCAGTGCACTCAAAGCCGAAAATACACACTAAAAAGAAGAAGAAGCAGCAGAAGAAAATTAAATACGAAAATAACACAAAAAACTCCAATAGTGCATGGACTTACATTAGAAAAGTCATCATCATCAGCGGGATCAGCTGGTTTACCAGTCATTGTCGTTTGCTGCTTTGCTCGTGCACGCCGATCGCCGAAAGTCACACGGTCCATTCGACTGTTGATCTTCTTGGGTAATCCTCAAGTGTTGAGGGGTGTAGCAGCAATTCAATGGACATACAAGTATTATTGCACAATAGCGCGCATCCACCTGCAATCAGCTGATTGTGTGCACATTACCGAACTCCTTGCACGATTCTCACCAATCTCCAATGCATGCGCTATAGACCTTACAGACCTGTCATTTTCCGTGTGTACGTGTGCTGATCTTGCGCTCGAATCTCGGTCGTCTATTGTCTCATTTATTATTTTATTTTTATATTTTTTCGTTGCGAGCATTTTGTTTGTTAAGGCGAGGGGGCTGAGATTTTAAGGAGCGGTAAGCAGCCACGTATTGGTGGTCTGCCGATCAAAAAACTGTAGATAGACGTACAAAAAATGTAAAAATTAATGAAAAGTAAACCAGAAAATAAATATCTGGAAGAAAAACTGCAGAAATTGAAAGGCCAGCAGCAACAACACCGTTAAGGCAGGTCCTTACAACATTAGAATCAGCCAAGATGCGGAAAATCATTAGCAACTCATCTGCAGTGTTTATTTTTTTTGTAATTTCAGTTTCGTTTCATTGCGTTTTGCGATTATTGTCTGGCACTTTGAAATGTTGAGCAGGAAATCGGCACAAAAAAGATCAGAAAGGCAGCACGAAGAATCGGCTCAAATTGGTAAATACCAAAAATGATGTTCGTGGGAGTGGCGACCTGCAATTGTCTAGTTGTCACTAAGCAACAAATTATAACAGGGATTTTTGTATGCGATCCTCTCCTTATTGCTGTGGAGAAAATTATGAAATGGCAAAAAAGTGAAATTCAAAAGGAATGAAAGTGATTTTTAACTCATAACTCCCTAGTAATATTTATATTGTATTTTTTGTGCGAAAAAGGTTTGCAATTAATTGTTCGCTGGGTGTGTGTATGTAAACACGTAGATTCGCTTCCTTGGAAAAGTGACAAGCAAATTAGCGGTTTTTGGGTATTTGGGTATGTACGTGGTTTAATGACAGAAATTATGTTCTTGGGACAAACATTTTAAGAATTGTAACATTTCTTCAAGTAGGATGAGAATTTTCTTGATTTTGTTCGTTTTCCTTGAAATCATTTTTCTTAGTTATTGAATGAACTGATGCTAAACTTCGAAAAGGGATTTTTCACCATTTCTAACCTCGAAACTCCGGTATTCCTTAAGAAGAAACTTGTAATATTTTCATACGGAAACGGTTTATCCTAACAAGAAACTAATTATTCCTTTACTTTTTACTGAAGTAGTTTGAAAAAGAAACTATTCGTTCAGATCGATGTATGGAACGACCAGGCGCATTTTACGTTGAGATCTTAAAGCTGTATAAAATACAGCTTGTGCAAGCACCGAAACCGCTCGACCTTCCCAAGCGACATCGCTTCGCTCTATGGGCTCTTGAAAAGCATCAATAAGATCTGACGTTTTCTAGCCAAATTTTGTCAGTGATTAGGTCAATTTTTGGCTCAATGGGTATGTAAACGAGCAACATTGCCGCATTTGAGACGAAGAGTAACCTGAAGAGATCCAAGAGCTACCATTTCCTCCAGAAAAAACAACAGTTTGGTGTGATTTGTAGGACGTTGGAATCATCGGTCTGTGTTTCTTCAAAAATGATGACCGTGTGAACGTAACCGTCAATGGCGACGGTTATCGCGCCATGATAGTCAACTAGTTGATGCCAGAAATTGAAGCTCGTGTTCTCGGCTCGTGATTTCAACAAGACGGCATCACTACCCACACCTCACACCAATCAATAGAATTATTGAGGGAACACTTCGATGAGCAGATAATTTCACATTTTGGGTCGGCCGATTGGCCACCACGATCGCGTAAAGTCAGACTTTTTTCTGTGAAGATTTGTAAAGTCTAAAGTCTATGAGAACAATCTTGCTTTGATTCAGGCTTTACAGCAAAATATCACGCGTGTCATTCGCCAGTTATCAGCCGAAATGCTCGAACGAATCATCGAAGTTGGACTCAACGGATGGGCCACATGAGACCTAGGCGCGGCCAACATTTGAAAGAGACAATCTTCAAAAAATGAATGCCAAAGTTTTTCGAATGATAATAAACATTTTCCCTTTAATTTGATGTTTGTGTGTTTTTTCTTTCAAAAAAAAAAGGAACCTCGAAATGAATTTATATCACTTCCCTATTTTCAACATCGAAATGTCCAAACTTAGTTATTCACTAAAGAAAAGCAATAAGTCCAGGATTTGTTGGGAGGGAACTTCTAATATTTTTATTATGATTACGCTATTATCTTTTGTTCGAGGATGTCCTATGCAAAATACTCCAAAAAGAACTTTTTTCAAGCATTTACGTACAATTACCTTTTCTATTCTAAAGGGTACGGAGTAAGACCGGTCAGTATTCAGTTATTTCCCATAGATTTTTGCTGAATCTAATTAATTGCCAAATGTATGTATTTATGTTTTGCTGATTACTCGCACAATTTTTTACAGGGATTTTTGTACTCTCGCAACAAAGTTGCTAAGGAGAGTATTATAGTTTTGTTCACATAACGGTTGTTTGTAAGTCCTAAAACTAAAAGAGTCAGATATAGGGTTATATATACCAAAGTGATCAGCGTGACGAGTAGAGTTGAAATCCGGATGTCTGTCTGTCCGTCCGTCCGTCTGTCCGTCCGTCCGTGCAAGCTGTAACTTGAGTAAAAATTGAGATATCATCATGAAACTTGGTACACGTGTTTCTTGGCTCCATAAGAAAGTTAAGTTCGAAGATGAGCAAAATCGGCCCACTGCCACGCCCACAAAATGGCGGAAACCGAAAACCTGTAAAGTGTCATAACTAAACCATAAATAAAGTTATTAAAGTGAAATTTGGCACAATGGATCGCATTAGGGAGGGGCATATTTGGCCGCAATTTTTTTGGAAAAGTGGGAGTGGCCCCGCCCCCTACTAAGTTTTTTGTACATATCTCGGAAACTACTATGGCTATGTCAACCAAACTCTACAGAGTCGTTTTCTTCAGGCATTTCCATATACAGTTCAAAAATGGAAGAAATCGGATAATAACCACGCCCACCTCCCATACAAAGGTTATGTTGAAAATCACTAAAAGTGCGTTAACCGACTAACAAAAAACGTCAGAAACACTAAATTTTACGGAAGAAATGGCAGAAGGAAGCTGCACCCAGGCTTTTTTTAAAAATTTAAAATGGGCGTGGCCTCGCCCACTTATGGACCAAAAACCATATCTCAGGAACTACTAGACCGATTTCAATAAAATTCGGTATATAATATTTCCTTAACACCCTGATGACATGTACGAAATATGGGTGAAATCGGTTCGCAACCACGCCTTCTTCCAATATAACGCTATTTTGAATTCCATCTGATGCCTTCTCTGTATAATATATACATTAGGAACCAATGATGAGAGCGGAATAAAACTTTACACAAATACGGTATTTGAAAAATATGTAAATGACGTAACATGAAATCTCGATTATCACTTTATCATGCGAGAGTATAAAATGTTCGGTGACACCCGAACTTAGCGCTTCCTTACTTGTTTTTTTTTGTAATGTTGTTAGCAAAAGCAATAAATAACACATTCCGACCTACCGATTCTTTGAAGAAATTATTGATATAACAGCAATACAGGAATCAGAAGTTGAATATCAGACTTCGATTAAAGCAATAATTGACAGACTTTTTTAAACTTTATTCTTGCATGTGTCGATACTTTTGACGGAGCATAAAACGTTTAAAGTAGTACCTGTGCTACTGCAAGATTATGTTGGCTTAGAATCGAACACAGCAGATCTTCGGAATTACTTTCCTTCAGCAAGATTCATCATGCCGCAGTCGTAGGAGTTCTTACTGGACATTGGTGGATGTAAGTTGTCATAGTTGTGTGGAGGTGGGTGAGTTGGAAACATCCACGCACTTTCTTCTCCATTATCCAGCCTTTGATTGAGGTTGAAACACCTAAGCAGTGTTACCTTAAGCGAAACAGGGGACATATCCGAAACTGACATTAAACGTCTAAAAATTAAATATAATCTGAAGGAAAATACATTTGTTAACGTTATAGATATATGTATGTATTGGAAGAGGTACGTTAAAAGGACGATAATCGTGATTGCATTCCGTTCGAACTTAGCTTTACCCGCAGTTTCTATTTTCTTTTTACTCACGATGCTTTTTTCATGCAAGCAAAGTCAGTATATATATTTTTTTATTGATTAAGGATATCATACAGATCGCCATTTATCAGAAGTGATCAAAAACTCGAAGTTTTTTCAATAAAAATTTAGAAAGTCAATAAAGAAGAGGTGGAGATCAGTAAATTAAATTAGAGGAAAGTTGAACACTCAACTGCTAAAGCATCATAGAGGAAACTTTGCTAAATCTTTACCAAAACTCGGTACGTTAAATTTTGTTGCACAGTTTGGAATTTGCTATAGTTTCCAAGGTTTCGTTTCACACCATAAAAAAACTATTTAACGTTTCTGTGCTGTTTGAAGAAAGTATGTATGTAGATAAGAGTTCGACTGATTTGGAAAAGTTCGTTAATTCTATATCAGCACTCACACACAAACATATTGCATGCACATAAGCTGATTGCCGCCAAGTCCGAAGCACACACACGCGCTCACTTTCCGAAATGTTGCGCTCTAACAACCAAATTGTAACCGCCACCGCATGAGGGCGACACACCAGCTGACGCGTTGGTGGGCAGTGGTGCTCAACATTTGTACGTGCACACACACATATAAGAGCATAGTTTGAGGAGTGTGCAAAACAAGGCGGCAGGCCTTTCTAACTCCCCTCAACAGCAGTCAACTTAAACATAAAAACAATACTTATGTTTCGCCACATACACAACATAACACCGACAAATCGAGCGTTAATAGCAACAACAATAGCGAGGATTGGTGCCATGGCCACAGTGAGTGACGCGCGCGAAACACACCGACACAAAAACCAGAACCAGAACTTTGCACGCTGTCAAAATGACGTATGGCGCGCATGTGTATTGGTGTATCTCTGCGTGTCTGCCGCATTGCGCAGGGTATGTACTACTAAATCGTGTGTGAGTGTGTGTATGCGATGCGCTCAATATGCTTGCTTGGCTCAACGGCTCAACAAGGCAGCGCCGCTGGTTGTAGTGGTGTATTTCGTAACGGACAAAATTTCTTATTGCATTTCTTCCCTGTTCTTATTGTTAATGACTATAAGCGTGTTGTTTTTGTTGGCGTTTGCGCTGTTCTCTGCTATTCTGTTGTATTGCACCACGCTTTGCCTAACGTACAACAACATAGTCGGTGGCAGAAGTGGCAGATATACAATAGCGCACGGCCAACCCACTGATATATGGCGCGGCGGCAGAACGCAGCGTCGCGCAGCAGAACCCACACAAAGCGCCGTCACCCGCCAAACCGCTTCACGCGCCCACCTATCCACCTTGGCGCACATAACGTGCAACAATTGTTTGTTGTTTTTAGTGCTGTGAGATGGATTTGCGCTGTGCCTCAACTTGTTTGCGCCGTTGTCGCTTCCATAGACGTTGTGGTCTTTGTTGAGCCACGCGCGTCAGCCGCGTTGCTTGGCGCGCGCAATTGGCTTTCATACTAGGCGCAGCATATTGTGTTAGGTAAGTTTTTTTAGGTAATCGCATTTTCTAGAAAGTTCTTAGTTGATGGATACTCATTTTATGTTGAAGTATTGTCAATTTGATTAAGAACACAATTATTTTCATTTGATATATCTGTCTTCGATGCTTCAGCCAAGGCAAAAGTAGTTCCACCTCATCGTCGTGCGGCATATATGCAGAGATTAGCCAGATACTTATCTCCGGCTTCGCATTCCAGCTTTGCCGTCACCTCAGCAGCGTTGCTGAAATTAAGTAAAATAAATACCATTAATTAATTTCAGACCATCATATAGGCTCTGGTTTTACCTCCATCGTTGGTCGCCAACAGCTTATGACTATTCGTCCTCAATCCAGAGATCTCAGCCACAGCTCCTGGATCAGAACATCTGCTTCCTCTTGTTTTAGATGAAACAGTAAATTGGCGGACGCCGCCTTCACAAATTGGAGATTAATCTGGCGGAATCTTATCCTCCAGACTGTCCTCCAGAAGCGCTAGTTCAGCGGCCACGTCGTGCTCCAACCGCACTTTCTCAAACAGCTGTTCGGGGCTGAGGTCGGAATCGCCAATTGACGAACCGCCATCCGAAGTCGCTATTTCCGAAAGCCTCGGGTCGGCGTCCACCCTTTCGAACCCATATCTTATGGCTCTCTTTAATTTTCTGAGAGGACCAACGGACTCCGCATTTAGCAGAATCAGCGCTTGCGATATGGTTTCTCGGTTCTCTCCAGCCTTTTTATCCTCCAATCGTACGTCGGTGGTTAGGGGTTACAGTATCTAAGGTTTTCCTCAATCCAAAATCTCACTTTCTGAAAAAGGTTCTGCTGACAACCAAACGCGAGCCCTAGGGAAAAGTGGAAGGTCCGCTTTGTCCACAGCCTCCAATCTGCCTACCCTCCATATCTCCCCCACCCGAGAGACTGACACTCTCACACTTAGTGGTAGCCCAGAGTTTCCTCCGATCACCTTTAGAAAGACTGAGGAGATAAGGTTCGACTTTCAAATTTCTAATTTCAAGATATTTCCGGTAACATTCCGACGTGTGAGTTGGTACATCGCAAAGAAGTTAATAAAAAGTCGGTCGGAATTTTTTTATATAGTCACTTTCATATAAGATATTTGGGTTATATTCGTATTTCATTCCGCTTAATCCTGGCACTCCCTTACATGCTCTTCATTTAGGGAGTTTTCATATAGTTACGTGCTATTTTATCGCCAGTTTTTGTTTTTTTTTTTGTTTTGGTTGACAATTGTTGTTTTGATTGTTGCGAGCTCTGTTGCGCTGTGCTTTGCTCAAAAATTAGATATATAATACATACTCGTATGTATGTACATATTTACATAGAGAAGTATATTTGATATTGAGCGGGTGACCGAGCGCGCGCTTACGAACACCAATACAGCTCAGTGCATATCTGCCACATGTATGGGTGGAGGCAACTATTGTTATTGCCGCTGTCGTTGCTGGTGCTGCTGCCACAGCCGTTGTTGCTATTGTTGTCCGGCGCGCTTATGTTCTGTGTTTGCATAGTGCTGAGACGAGAAATCACAGATACATATGTACATAAATATGTACGCTTGCGCCTGTGTGTATGCATGCACGTACATAAATGTATCTGTGTGTGGACATGTTTGCTGGCAGAGTTTTTAACGGTCGTTTCGTCTGCTATGCCGATATGGGTTGCTGCCCCTTCACGTCGCGCATTGAGCAAGCCACCCATTCGTGGGGCTCAACGTACGACAAGTTGTTGTTCGAAAATATTCATGCTGTCTCAAACATATGTTTGTTGATGTATGTATGTATGTATGAGTGCTTAAAAAAATTTGTGTATGCACATGTGTTCCAGCAGTCGCTGAACGAGCTATCGATTCGTTACGCATTGATCGGCCAACATTCGCGCCTAAAAACCAGTCCAGTCGCCGAAAGTAGGCGTCCCCCAACAATCTGCCACCCAAAACAATAGCTTTGGCGCGAGCATACTTAGATGTTGGGCATGCGGAATTTTGGCGCTAAAAGGCTTTGATAAAGCGATTTGCATTGTTCTTTTACATACACACATATGCGCACTTGTGTACGATGAGTTGTGTGTTTTGGTGAAAGATAAGGGCATATATAATTTATTCATAAACTCTTTTGGAATTCGCTAATCTAAAGGAGCTATTTAAATTTGTAACGGTCAGCAACCTTGATTAGAATTAACGTCGGAATGAAATTTCTCCAATCGTCTCCTTCAAATGTCTTTCATGATTTCTAATCTTTCGAAAATTAATAATATTTGATATTTAAAGTGACTTTTATTTTATATCACTTACACTCTTGCACTAAAGTATATTAAAAGATCAAAGTTATCTATAATTATTTTTCTTCTTCTTCTTTACTGGTGTAGACACCGCATAAGGAGTTATCGCTATGTTAACAACAGCCCGCCAGTCGTTTCTTCTTTTCGCTATTTGGCGGCAAGCCGAGATACCAAGGTTCTTCTCCACCTGATATCTTCAACAGAATGGAAGGTTTCCTCTTCCTCTGCTTCCTCCGGCGTGTACTGAATCGAAAACCTTCAAAGCTGAAGATCTCTTTCATCCGGACAACACGACCTCGCCAAATCAGCTATTGTATCTTGATACGCTGAACTACTACTACTTTGTCAATATTCTTGTATATCTCGTATAGCTCTTCGTTCCATCGACTTTGGTATTCGTTGTTTCTAATGCGAAAAAGACCATATATTCTGCATTGGATTTCGAGCCTGACATTGTTCTTGCTGTGTTATTACTGGTTCCAAGATAGACGAAATTATCTACGACTACAATGTTATGACTGTCATAATCGGCGTATGACAGGAGCTGTACACTCTCATAGAAGATTATACCTTCTCTATTTAGCTCTGTAGCTCGTATTATTCTCTCCAGCAGTAAATTAAAGTAGTCACACGATACGGAGTCTTCTTATCTGAAGCCTTGCTTGATATCGAACGGCTCGGAGAGGTCCTTCTCGATCCTGACGGAACTTTTGAGTGTTGCTCAACATCAGCTTATAACAGCTATGGATTCTTCGCGTCCGAGAACATTACCTCTGGGTGTACACAGTGTGCTATTGGTTGATTCCAAATATCTCTCACTACTTCCCATACAAAACTCTCAGAAAGTGTGTTTAAAGGCGGCAGAAAATTTGAGAGTTCATTGAAGGGCGAAAAGGTAAGTACCCAGCGATAATTCTCAGTATGTATAATTTATTTTACCCCGAAAAAAATAAAGGGTGATCTATTTCGAGGTTCCCTACTACACAAAAAAAAACAAGGGAGACTTCAAATTTAATAGAGAATGTTTATTACCATTCAAATATTGAAGTAATACGATTCCACTCGCCCACAAACCACACCAAACTGTTATATTTTCTAATGAACTTGCTACAATTTTGCTTGTTTACATGCTCAATGTGCCAGAAATATGTTTCATGGCTGAACAAAATTTGGCTCGAAAATGTCGGATCTTCTTAGAAATTGAGAACTTTGCAAGAGCTCATAGAGCGAAGCGATGTCGTTTGGGAATGCCGAGCGGCTTCAGTTGTTGCACAAGCTACACTTGTACACTTTCAATTTTAAGATCTTGAAGTAAAACGCCCCAAGTCGTTCCGTACGTCAGTCGGAGTTGTTGCGAACGGCGTCGAATCTACTGTCCACATCGTGTACACTCTCAGCTACGGCTGTTGTATTTTCTTCACTGCGTGCTGGACGTGGTATATTCGGTCGAATATTATCCAAAAATGAATGCTGTGTCTCAAGGTGGACGATGGTGTTGCGAATAGTGCACTCAGTAGGCCGATTATGATGACTATAAGTTGCGTGGAGCGTTCGAAAAACATTCTTTACCTAAATGAATTTTTGTATTAAAGTTGAACGATTTGTAAACGTTTTTTGGGCGTATGTCTTTCCATGATGAAATGCCAAACTCAAATTCACGCGTGATCTGTCAAAAGAAACTATTGTAAAAAGTTCCTCTGCTAGGATCACCCGAGTTTTTAAGTTTGCCACCCAGAAAACTATTTCTGTGCAGTTTTTTCTTATTTAGTCTTTTTGTTGGAGCTGGCCATGTACATATCTATAACCTCTTGTGTCTGCATATAGCTAAATAATAGTATTTGCTGATTCATTTGAATAAACCCAAACGATTTGCATAAAATGCAACATATTCAAAGGGCAAATAACTTCGTATTTACTTTTGTTAGTGATTTCTTTACTTTATGCTGTTCATGCCGCAAGCATGGGTGCAATGCATTTGGTGTTTGGAATGTGCCGCCGTCAGTTTTTAATTGCAAAATGGCAACTTCCACAATACCATGTGAATACTTGAGAAACGAGGCAGAAAACCAAATCAACAGAAAGGCAACAAAGTAAAATACAGTGAAGAAGAGAAGAAGTATTAACCGCCCAGAGGTTTTCAAGTGTCCACTCTTCTGGTTTCCACTGCATTTGCCGTTCCGTTTGTCCTTCGATTGTCGAGATTGAGCTGCAGCCCTCTCTGCCGGCATTGTTTGCTTTATGCGGCGCTCAATAAGGCTTTGTTTTCTTTATGTTCAATGAAAAACTTAAGAAATATATGGAAGTATATATTTTTTTCACTAAAAAATGTTGAACCTCAAAAATTTGTATGCACGCACACATACATACATACATGCAATCATATGTACTTGTAAATGCTTGTGAGCTGTTGAAGAGATTTCCCAAACACCAGAAGGGGTCACTGCATGAACGGATTACTCAAGCTGTTAAGGAAAATAAGACAAATACACACACACACATATATATATATATATACACGTAAAAAATATTATTTGCGCCGAAATTTGCTGCTTCAAAAATCATATTCAATATGCTGCACTCAAAAAATGCAGTCGCTTCTTATATATGGTAGATATGTATGTATATAAGTATGTGTGTGTATAGTTTTTTACAATGCTGCATTGTGTTAAGTTGGAGTGATTTTCCCTTCACAATGACTTCGAGCCTTTGCTTTATGCTTTTATGAATTGCCCTGTGTGAAATTATTCTGTCTGCGCACGTGTATGTTTGTGTGTCAGCGTGTGTGTGCATTCACCACAGTCACTTGACCATCTTCAAATCGTGCTATTGATTGCATTGTATCCTTTCGGGAGAGGCGCGAATACCTGCAGCCACCGCCGCCGCCGTTATGACCTCCGCTGGGCCGTGAAAGAAAGGCGTGTCATTCATACCCTTCACAACGCGACATAAAATTATGATTTGTCAGCGTGTTGCCTTAGTGAAATTTCTAAAGCACTATTCTATCCGCTGAAGGCTACCAATAAAGTTGACTTGCATCATTATGACACAGTTGGAGTGGTAGTACTCACACACCATCTCTCGCTCGGTTAACCAGACATAATGGAGACTAAGTCCTCCAAAAGTGTTTGCCACCATTCAGGTGCAGTGAGAAAGCCACCGAGACAATAAAGTGGAAAATTGTTGCTTGGAAAATACGATGATATGTGTGACTTCAATGAGAGTGTAACAAAACGATATCAAGATGCATTTACTATACTTTTAGCCTCTTCTCAATGGTGGCACCTCAGCAGCTTGCAAAACTCTACGGGACGGCGTCTTTTTTACTGTAAAAGCCAACTCTATTTTTTTTTGCTACTACTGCTGGATTCGACTTTCACCTAAGATAAGAGTCAAATTCATTATAGATCCTCAGTATTACCTTCAACAGTAGTTTTTATTAAGAAGCCAAACAAAACACCTAAATAGTTTATACTTAGAAGGACCCGATAATCATACCTACTTACAACACCTGCAATACCTGGTCGTACCTTCGTACTATGCTTCGGTTGGTTGGCTGGTAGGACGTCGATATACGTCGAAAGGTCGCCTAAGCGCAAGTGGCTGCTCAGTGTTCTGCCAAGTAAATCTCAAGTAAGCACCTAAAGTTCCAGAATATATTTGTTGCTACAGAATTCTTGAAAATGAAGCAATTCTCCTTAGATAGAGAACTTTTCCGAAAAACCAAGTATTATGTGTTGGGCTTGAATCAGCAGGAATCTTATCTTGATAGTTTAATTGCTGAAAATGAGACTGTAGTGTTACTTAACAGTTTACTTAAACAGTCCTCGGCCCACCATAGTAAAACAAGCAATTCGAAGTCAAATTCAAGGAGTTTTCATTAACTTGGGAAACGGCGCATTGACTTGCTGAAACAGCACTTTCTTTTTCCTCAAATGCGGCCGTTTTTCGAGTATAATCGTGTGCAGTCCACTCGGTTGACTTCGAACTTAGCAGTGATATGATGGAGCCATGTTACATCTATTATCACACATCGATGCAAAAGTTCGGTTTCATTAATCTCCAAACACTGCTCCGAATCATCAACTCGACGCTTCCTCAGTGTTAAAAGTGAGCTCGCGCGGCACCCATTTTGCGCAGAACATTCTCATACCAAAATAATATGATGGACACGTTCCGTTGATATCTTTAAAGTTCCTGCTATCTCAAACCATTTCACTGTAAGGTCATCCACAATTATTTTTTGGACTTTTTTGAAGTTTCCGTCGGTAACAAGCTCTTTTGGGCGTCCACTGTGTGCGGAAATTCATCATCAAGCCAAGTTTTTGCTACAACTGTATTTTTCCCTTCAAAAGCAATATTTTATCAACACACGAAATTCCTTTTTATCAATTTTTTTCACACTAACAAAAGTTGTTGATCCTACAGCTGTCAAATTTATGCATGCGTCTTCTGAAGGTTAGGCTAACTGAATTTCATTCTAGTAGCACCATCTATGGGTCAAGCAGGGAACCCTTCAACTGACCTGTTACAATATATTCATTTCAGCGAACCAAAACACTTTTTGGTCGGTTTTAAGGGGTTACATGGGTTTCCTCGAGTAAAAACTGCATTTTCAAACAATTTTTTCTCATATAAAAAACGAAATATTTTATTAGGATTTTTTTACTGTTACAAACACACACCATTAACAAAGAAATTATGAAATTTTTGGAAAAAAATATTTTAAACTCGGCCAATACGACGACATTTCCGATGACCCCTCGGAAAAAATAAGGACTTTTGGCAAACATTTTTACAAAAATATGAAAAATTCAGTGAAAGTTTCGGAACATTTTTTTTTCTTCGTCCGAGAATTCGTTTAAGATTTGTATCTTAAATACCTTTGTAAAACTTCATAAAGATCGGTTAGGAGTTTCTCGAGAAATCTTGAGAACTGATTTCGAAAACACAGTTTCGAGAAAAACGCCTTTGAAGACGACGCACTTAGCCTAACTAGCCTCGAGCGCACAAGTTCTCAAGGCTGTATCTCCAAAACTATTCCTCAAATCAACTTGAAAACTTAGGACAATATGCTAGAGGTGTTGTAGAATTTAATAAGGCAATAAAATAATAAAACGATTTTTTGAAACCCGTAAACCCATGTAACCCCTCTAGCATCTACGCTATCATTAGTCGTAAATGACCGGATCTTTGGGCATGAAAGTATCAACTGTATCTGAGTTTTCGGAAATCGAAACCAATTTCAGTAAGTTTAGCCATATTACTTGGTTCCTCAGAACTTAGTTTTGCCCCAAAAAAGAAAGCTTTATTAACTAATGATCATTCCATCCATTTATGATGCTATTAAATACACGAAATTATGCTTTTTAAACAAACGTGCTCAAAGTAAAATAAAATTTGTTTAAATTTACTGCAAAACTTCAAAGTTTCATATACTTCTGCAGCTTAAAGGGTATAAAAACTCTTAAGCATACATATGTGTATTTAAAATAAAAAATAAATTTAATACTTCACTCATTAAAGCATTTTAATTTGCGTTTATTTTTTATCAATAACTTTCGTGCACCAAAACCCAGCTCATTCAAATCACTTTTTCACCACTTCAGCATAAATGCTTGTCTACAGACTTCAATACATTCGAAATCACATTTATGTACATACATACATAAGTATATACTTTGCTCTGGTATTTAACTTTAGTTCCCGCCAGAATATCCATACAGAAAACGATTTGTCATCATTCAGCTGAAGTATAAGAAACGCAAAGTCGCTATGCCGATAGACTCTGTTGGCCCTTGGTGTGATATTTACGAAATTCGTCTGATAATCTGCGTTTATGTATTCCGTTTACGCATAAAGATTACAAGGCAAGTAAATGAAATCAATTGAGTCGGCTGCACCGCCGTTGGAGAGCGCTTCCTTCTCCTTGAAATATACGATTGTGCATGAACTTACTGATTGTGTTGTCAATTGGCTTAATTACAATTAATTATGTTATAATTTGATTTGGTACGGTTTATTGCAATAGCATTTTAGTTATTGATATGCTGAATTACACGCACACATACATATATACATACAATAAAACACATACATATCTAGGAATATTTATTTATTTAAAGAACCTTTTCAAATTTCTTACAATAAAAGCATTTATGAAACTTCCCGTTATCTGTTTTCTTAAATATGTATGAGATTTAGCTATTCAGAATGTATTCACTATAATATCATTACTTTATGTACTAAGTTAATCCGATAATATTTTATCTTTTTCTGCTCTTAACAGACTATAGTTTGTTTGCTGTTTGTAACACCCAGAAAGAAACGTTGGAGACCTTATAAATATACATATATGTATCTAAATGATCACCGTTATCCTTAATTTAACTCTTTTTTTAAATAAAATTAAAAAAACATTAACTTCGGTTGCTCCAAAACTGAAATAACTACAAAATATTCCTTACAAGAGCTTTGATCGGTCGGTTTGTATGACAACTATATTCTTTAGTGACTCGATCTGAAAAATTTCTTCGGAAATGTAATCGTTGCCCATGCCAAATTTCTTGAAGAAATCTCATCAAATGAGAAAGCTTTCCATCCAAACAGTTTATTCCGATCTTACAGTTTGAATGACAGCTATGTATGTGTTATAGTGGTCTGATATACCGTTCTGACAAAGCAGCAGCTTCTTAGTGAGAAAGGATGGGGAAAAATTTCAGATCTATACCTCAAAAACCGAGGGACCGGTTCGTATATATACAAATGAAAGGGCGGACCTAACACGTCACTCTTATCATTTAGAGGATGGTTTCCACATTCGGCAGAAAGGTGGTCAAAATGTGTTAGAAAGCAATGGTGTTTGAAAGCAATTGTCAATACTTTGAATAACACTGTGGAACATTTTTGGGATTATTGTCTGGGGGGTGAGAAATCCCAAGTCAGGGTGATGGTACTAGGTCAGTATAAAGCGTTCGAACGCCAAACCCTTTGAGCGTTTTACTATACTGACCTAGTACCATCACCCTGACTTGGAATTTCTCACCCCTCAGATTAGCTGTTGTACTGTGTAATTTTTGCATTAAATATTAAAACTTTGTTTCCACTAAAAAACCTCTCATTTCATACCGGCATACTTCGATTACTTTATAGGGTATCTGAAATTTCCTTCGGGGCGTTACAAACATCGAGACAAACTTAATATACCCTGGGGTCTTTAAAATTAGTACTTAACTCCCTGAGTTCCTTGATGGATCTTATCCAACCCTTCAATTTCATTGCCAGGGTTGGTAAATTTCATTACAATAGAAAATGTAGTTATGCTTGAAACATAGTATTCAGTTTTTGAAACTATTTCTAAAAACTAATGAGAAATGCATCGAAGTGGTTTGCTTGATATCTGGACGGCGCAGAAGTAGTTAATCCTTCAAACAAGGATGACTCCTTTTACTTTATTTTAATATCTTGACAACCACTACCGTTAGCTGATGTCGAAAACAGACTATCTGCCAATAAACTTTTCGCCCATCTCGGAACATTCAAGCTCAAACAATCGATTATTACTCAATTTCATGATTAAGTTCATAAACTCGTTCCTATGCTTGTGGTAGTATATTCATCTTCTTCCACTAATGAAGACCGAAACCTCTTTGGTAAGCGATTAGGGGAGTAATATCTTTTTGCTATAAGGCTTTCGTGGTTTATTCCATGACTAAATTTCGCATTATCGAAACAGCAACGATAACGAGAAAATTCTACTATAATTAATCGAAATGTTATTGTGATTACAAAATCTAAAGTAATCTATGATAAGGTATCAATTTCAGGAGATTTTGTGCTGAATTTTGATATTAACTTATAAACATAATTGCCTTATATTAAACTCAGGCTGAAAAAAAAAATTCACTAGAATTTACGGCAAGAAAGCAAATGTACCCTTCGGAGTAGTATAAAGGTGATCTCATCTTTCCAGGGCCTTCAAATGAAAACCGCGCCGGGGATAACAAAAAATTTGAGAAAAATGTTATTTTCATGCATATTCTTCGTTGTTACTACATGAACTTTAGAGCTGCCATACAAACAGAGTCTAGATAGCTTAATAATGGTCGGTTAAATGGTGAAGAAGAAACATTCATGCTTATTGGAAAAATATATGTTTCATTTGATAATTGCCACTGAAAAGCCTGATAAAGCATAATTTTAAACAAACATGCTTTTATTGTTTTGAAACGATAGTAATTCAAATTGGCAATAATTGTGGTGAACTGTTGGCTTATTGTAAAGCTTCGGGCCCTCTGAGAACCCAATTTCTCCCCCCTCTTTCCGTCACTTATTATATCTTTATTGTTTATTGCATTCATACCTGTTGTTAGTTCGATTCGCCACTCTCCAATGACTGGTTTATCTATAGACTGGTATAAACTCTGGTGAAAAGGTAAAAATTAACGCTATTAATATTTGTCCAAGCAAAGGTAATGAGCCTTTCGACGATTGTGTAGCTCAGAGCACATGCTATATTTTTAAGCAACAAAGTGGCATTTAAGTAATAAAATAAATATCGCTTAAATATGCTCGACAGCATAGACATAGACCCACAAATGTACATATACATATATATATTTATATATTTGTACTTATTTATAAGAACTAAAACGGCTTACGCAAATTCATATGTATGCAAATATAATATTAAACCACCAAAGCGGCGCTTCGCAGGCACCAAAGTGCGTGAGACCCCAACATGAATTCGAACTCGAACATATGTTTACATACCAACATGTGTACTGCACAGACTTGCTTATGTAAATATGGATACATATGCGTAATTATAACCATAAAGCACTAAAGCACTGGCTGAGTTGGCGCTGAAGCATTGGAGCGCCAATAAGAATTCGCTACGACAACATTCCTTCAACCGATTTGCGAAGGAAGTCACATTTGCGTACCAACTTACATGTTTAAGTATGTGTGTGTGTGTGTGTGTGTGTAGGTTTGAGCGTACTTTAATGTGGAATTGAAATAATAACAAAGTACGAGATTGTAACATTGAACAAGCTTAGTGCAGACATAGCTGTTTAGAGTATATATATATGTGTGTATGTATGTGTTATGTATGTGTGTATGTACAATATGTACTATAGGCGAGTATAGTGACAATGAAAAAAATTCATTGATATTCGAGACAAATTCAAGCTGTCTTTCGAGACACTCTTTCAGCGTGCGGCTCTGACGGGGCTCCCAGCAACTGCAAACTATCAACAATCATATGTAGCTTATTGACTGAACCGCTGAATGACTGTATGACTTGTGATCGGTAATGCGCTGTCACAGGTATGTACATACAAACTTAGACGTATATACTTTTCCTTGGAGCATTAACTGCGCGCATATTGGCTTTTAAATTACAATCCCAACACATGTAGTTGGTTTTTACATACATACATACATACACACATGTTTCCTTATTTGCACTGCTTTGCAGAGTTTACTTGTTTGAATATCCTCCCGTGCGTACGTGGGCTCCCACCTACTTACTTGTGTTTGTATGTACGTATGTAAGTGATAGATACAGTCGTTTAGATTATGAAATGCCGAAATTGTGTGTAAGTGCAGATAAAGAAATATGAAAAAGTACTAATTAAGTAAAAAAAACAAATGATGGAATTTAAAGTAGACAAATAAGTTTATCTACTCGTCTTGCATACATATACATACACACATACCTTTACCTATATGTACATACTTATGTACATCGAATGGCATTTAAGTGCGTAATGAATGGAGCTCATTTGTTTTCATTCAGTAAAAAATGCATCACGCTCTTGCAACTGTGCGCCTTATCTATACTAACATACATATGAGAAGATAAACATTCTATATGAGTAAAAAACGGTTCACTAACCTTTTCTTAAGTGGCCATTGAAAAGAAATTTGAATGGGACAAATATTCTTAAAACTGGCCCACGCGACGCTGTTTTATTTGTTATATGCGGGATGTTGTAAGTTCTGATTTAAAAAAAAAAAAACTCACCAACGGAGTGGAGATCCTCCTCTTCCTCTGTTTGCACCGGCGTGTACTGAATCAAAAACCTTCAAAGCGGGGTGTTCTCTTCCATCCGAACAACATAACCAACTAATCGTTCCATCAACTGCGGTGTTCGCCGTTGCCATTGCGCAAAGGGACATAAATCCTCAGCAAAACCTTTTTCTCGAACGCTCCTAAAGCCGACTCAACAGATGAAGTCATTGTCCTTATTTCCGCACCATATAGCAGGACGGGGATGATGAGTGGCTTGAAAAAAAGAACGGACCCAGATTTTCACTCGGTAGCTTTCTATAAACGTATTTGTGAAATGCTTTTATTTTCTTCTTTTTTCACAACCACTAGGCCTCTATTTGGCTGTTAAAGGTCCATCTAATTATGATGGGTCGTAATGGATTTCAATTTCCTACTCAGTCCAAAGTAGCATCTGTTGCCAAGAGTTTTTCTGCGTTGGATTTCGAGGCTGAGGTTATTGTTGGTGTTACTGCTGGTTCCAAATATACGAAAGTTATGACTATTAACAGTGACGTGGTTGCCAAGTAACGAGTGAGACGACTGTTTGTTTAGTGACAGGAGATATTTTGTGTTTTCCTCATTCAGCAGAAATTGCTGAGGCCAATGACATCGATATCAACGGCGTAAGCCTGCAATAGATTGAAATAATCGCACGAAAGGGAGTCGCTTTGTCTGTGACCTCGTGTGGTATCGAACGTCTCAGAGAGGCCCTTCCCGATACTGACGGAGCTTTTGGTGTTGCTCAACGTCAGTTTACACAGCTGTATTAGTTTTGCGGGGAAACCAAATTTACACAACGCGGCATAAAGGCAGCTAATTTTGGCGCTGTCAAAAATAGCTTTGAAATCGACAAAGAGGTGGTGTATGTCGATCCTCTTTTCATGGGTTTTTCCAAATTTTGGCGCATGGTGAATATCTGGTCAGTTGCTGATTTTTCAGGTCTAAAGCCACACTGATAAGCTTCAATCAGTTTGTTGACGGTGTGCTTTATTGTTTCACACAATACATACCTCGATACAACCTTATACGCGATGTTGAGGAGGCTTATCCCACGGTAGTTGGCGCAGATTGTGGACTCTCTCTTCATGTGGATTAAGTACACTTAAATTACAATCGTTGGGCATGCTTTCGTCCGACCGTATTCTACAAAGAAACTGATGCATGCCGCATTTGAATAGCTGGTCGAGCAATCCAACGGCCCCTCTGCTTTGTTGCAATTGCTCTACGAACTTCTTCATGTTGGGGCAATGGAACATCCGTTGAATCGTCATCGATTAGGGAATCGGGTTCACCATCTCCTAGATTTTTGCTTCCACTGCGCCGTTCAGCAGGCTGGAGAAGTGTTCCCTTCATTCGTTTCGGGGATTAACAAAGAACACTCGATTTTAATAATACGAAAAGATTTCAACCAACTATATTTCATATACTACACATTTTAGCTGGCCAACCTCAGAAATCAAAACTTATTGCTATCCTCAAACCTTATAAGCAGGTTGTCCGCCATAAATAAGCCATAAAACTAATTATGCGCCAACCAAACCATATATCGTATGTATCTTATATTTGTTTGGATTTATTTTCTGTGGCTTAGGAAATTAGATATATGAGTATACATACTTATATGCAATCTATGTACAAACATTTCATTTCCATAATTAAATAATTACCTATCTGCACTATAGATCCCCCTATCGATTTGTTTATAAATGCTTTTTGACTTAACACGACGACAATATATATTTAAAATCCCAGTAATCAACAGAAAAAACATCGAAAATGAATTGTTGCTGCCATCATATACGTACATATGTAAGTATACATATATACTCCTACAAAAAATTGATAAACCAACGGTCCAGCGGCGGTCAAATTCAAACAATTTTCTAAATTTAACAATCCAGCAATAAAAACTGGTCTTCGAGAAGAGCAAAAAATGTTTTACGAGAAAAAAAACGGACCAACTGATTAACTGATCCACAGGAAAAACGAAAATGTTTTAATCTTTGTTTACCTACAACATAAACACATCGACAAACACGTACGGACACACAGCAGACACAACTAGCAATTTAAAGCAAACATTTTCCGGGGCAATAAGGAAAATAAGGAAAATTTATAGCTACGTCAACATTGCGCCAAAGAGTCAAGAATACGTGGCAAATATGGGATAAGTGATTTTTTCCAAGAATTCTTCCCAGAACTGAGAGTGCATGTCCATAAATGCCACACCATACCGAAGGCATTACTTCTTGAATATGTATGTACTTATGGATGTTGGTGTGTATATCATCCTACATAAGTATGTGCTGTGCGCCTCCGACTTTACGAGCCGCTCTGTGGAGCTGCGAATATGCGCACATATCGGTGCGCTTCGAATTTCAAAGCGCTGCAAAATGTTTATGCAATCCAGGCACAAACAACGCACGACGACCATAAAGACCGTAAATGCCGTACATACCTTCTTCTAATGCCGAATGCTCCGAGTTGCGCCTAACCAAAGGCCAGAAGAGGTAAAGTCTTCGGTTGACTACGTTGACACGGAGGCACTGTGCGTCGAAGGGCTTATAACTGCATGTTACCATGTATCTAAACATACACAAGAGTAAACATATGTATATCTGCGCATGCGTCAAGTGCAGAATTCTAATCACAATGGGACCAACGAGAGATATGCACTTATGCGTTCCTATGTCATATATACTACAACGTTGTATGTGAAAGGAAGTCGGTAACCACTGGAACCAAGGGAATTATGAAAATATGGGCGCGGCGCTACATGGCAAAGGGGCGTTATGACGTTGCCTTCTAGGAAAGCGTCTTACCCGCCATTGGAATGTGGCGAGTTTAGCGCAAAAATCAGTTGCACAAACTACTCTGACGCAATTATGGAAATGACTCAATAATACTTTATGATTACATGCATACTTGTAAGTACATGCCATTACATACTTGTATGTATTCAAATGTACATATGTATGTATGTATATGTGTGCAATTCTAAGCATTTCTGCGAAGGCTCTTTATCGCCGCTTATGTGAAACTACGGCGGCGAGAGGAAGTGAGTCAAGTGCAGTGGTCCAATAACCCAACGCAACCCAAGCCATTCAGGCGTGGCGCAGACGACCGGAAGTTTGCCAAATGCACTTCAGAATGAACGAAGAGCAAAGTTTTGGCGCGCAAATTTTTATGCTTGTACATTCTCAAAGCGATAAAAATAAATCGCAACAACAAATGTTATATAACACAACACATGATTGACACACGCACACACACATATGTACGTAACTGCAAAGCTCAGAGATGAGCGCACATTTGCATATGTTCAGTACATTAGGGTGGGAGAGAAAACTTTTTGACACTTTGCGCGCTCACTGATGATTTTTTAAGCTATATGCACCCATATAGAGATGGTATTCGTTTACTACTTCGTAGCCAAAACTCATCCACAATGGCACTCTTCTTTTTTTCTTCTTCTTTATTGACGTAGACACCGATTATGCAGTTATAGCCGAGTTTTCAATAGCACGCCATTTCGAGATACCAAGTGCAGCCCGTCCTTCTCCACCTGGTCCTTCCAACGGAGTGGAGGTGTTCCTCTTCCTCTGCTTCTCCCCGGCGGGTACTGCGTCGAATACTTTCAGAGCTGAAGTGTTTTCATCCATGCGATCGACTGCATCATTCGCCGTTGACAATACGCGAAGAACCAAAAATCTTGGCAAAACCTTCCCTCGAATACTCGTAACGCCTCTGCACCATATAGCAAGACGAGAATAATGAGTGACTTATAAAGTTTAGTTTTTGTTCGTCCAGACAGAACTTTACTTCTCCATTGCCTACTCAGTCCGAAGTAGTACCTGTTGGCAAGAGTTATTCTGCGTTGGATTTCCAGGCTGACATTGTCGGTGGTGTAAATTCTGTTTTCAAAATACTCGACGAAATTATCTACGATTTCGAGGTTATGATTATGAACAGTGACGTGGGAGCCAAGTCGCGAGTGCGACGAATCTTTATTTGATAACAGGAGATATTTCGTCTTGTTCTCGTTAACAACCAGACCCATACGCAAAGCTTCCTTATCCAGTCTGGAGAAAGCAAAACTAACGGCGCCATTATTGAGGCCAATGATATCAATAACGCTCTTATAGATGATAATACCTGCTCGATTAAGTTCTGCAGCTCGAATTATTTTCTCCAGCAGAAGATTGAAGAAGCCGCACGAAAGGGAGTCGCCTTGTCTGAAACCTCATTTGGTATCGAACGGCTCGGAGATGTCCTTCCCGATCCTGACGGAGCTTTTGTTGTTGCTCAACGTCAGTTTACACAGCCGTATTAGTTTTGCGAAGATACCAAATTCTGACAACGCAACACAACGCAGCTCCTGTTCGTGATGTCAAAAGTTGCGTCGATTCTCTTTCCACGGGTTTTTCGAAGACTTGGCGCATTGTGAATATCTGGTCAGTTATTGATTTTCCAAATCTAAAGCCACACTGATAAGGTCCAATCAGTTTGTTGACGGTGGGCTTTAATCTTTCATACGGTATGCTCGATAAAACCTTAAATGCAATGTTGAGGAGGCTTATCCCACAATAGTTGGCACAGTTTGGTGGGTCTCCCTATATGAGAATTGGCAGGGCACACTTAAATTCCAATCGTCGGGCATGTTTTGGTCGACCACATTCTACAAATATGCTGATGCATGCTCCTTATTAGTTCTTCGCGCCGTCTTTGAATAGCTTGGCCGTCAATCCAACGGCCCCACGGCTTTGTTATTCTTCAGACGGGTAATTGATATTCGAGTTTCGTCAAGGTCGGGCAATGGAACGTCTGCTCCATCGTCATCGATTGGGGAATCGAGTTCGCCATCTCACCGTGGTTTAGAGAACTATATTTTTAAAAACAGTTACCAAATATTTAATTTTCCTATAATTTTTCGTTTAATTTATTATCCTTCAACTTGAAAATGTGAAAAAATACTTTACTAAATTAATTTAGCAAAAGTCTTATGAAATAGTATAGCTTTAACCAAGTGGTTTCACCACTAGATTCAGGTATTAGGAGATGTAAAGATTATTTTCTGAAAATAAAAATTGGTAGCAAGTGAACACCCCTAACTCGTATGCAGTTCCGAGGTACACGAACCGATCACCATATGTGTCCAATGTACGTGAAAAATTTCTGAATTGCATATCTACACATACAAAGAAATAGCTGTAGAATGCAAAACCAAAGTATCGCAAAATGTTAAAAATTCTTTTGTGCAAATGAAGTGGGTTGCTAAAGCGAGAATATTGCTCAGTTTACGAACAAAAAAAATGTTAGTGCTTTAGTTCTTCGTAGAAGGATATCACTTCTTGTAGTATTTGTAATACTTAAATATATGTATGTATAAGAATAACCAAGTACATACTTATGTAATAAATATGCATAAAGCAACTTCCTCGAAAGGCGCTAACCATATGTTTGTGGTATGAGTTGCATATTATAAATACTAATCATAATTAATACATACATGCATATATTTTCCAAAGAAAAATCGCTAAAGAACAATCTGGTTAACCAAACCACAAATCTGAGCATTCATTGGGTCCAAATTGGCGGAGTTCTATTTGATCTACATACCATATACCGTGCCAACTCGACTTGTTAAAGTTAGACTACCGCTGCTTCTCCGATTTATGGCTGCTTTGTGAAGTCATAAAGAGCTGTATCAGCTGGACCAGACGCTTTTAATCGGCCAAACGCTTCCTTTAAACATTAACCACATCCCTTTTGTGGTTAAAACAATTCTGTGCAAAAGCAGAAAAAAATTCTCGTACGGCTAGTGTAATTCATTAAATAAATATTCGCGCGAAACGATTATTTTTGTATAATAATACGCGAAACCCAATTTTATCGCTAAAAAAAAAAATTATAAGAAAGTATATATGTTTTTGATGCGATGGCAGGCGTTAAAGCATAAAGCAAGTAATAAATTAGGTAAAATATACAAATAACGAAATAATTTGTACTCGTGATAAGTATGAACTTTAGAAATTATCTATAAATACTAACGGATTAACATTTCAATAGGGTGTGACACCGCGAAACATGCTTCAGGTCTTAAAGTTGAATATGCGCCAAATCTTGGAGAAAATCCATGAAAAAAGGATCGACACACACCAACTCTTCGTCGATAAAAAAGCTGAATTTGACAGCACGAAAGGAGCTGCCTTTATGCCGCTATGTCTGTATTTGGTTTCAAATCGTGCGACTTCTTCAATCTACTCCTGGAGAAAATAGTTTTAGCTGCAGAGTTGAATAGAGAAAGTAAAATCTTCGATAAGAATGTACAGCAGCTGGCGTACGCCGATAATATTGATATTATTGCCCTCAACAACCCCGCCGTTTAATCTGCTGTCTCCAGACTGAATAAGGAATCGAAGCAAATGATAGTGAACGAGGGCAAGATGAAATATCTGCTGTCATCAAACAGACAGTCCTCGCACTCGCGACTTGGTTCCCAGGTCACTGTTAACAGTCATAACTTCGAAGTCATAGATAATTTCGTCTATCTTGGAACAAGTATTAACTTTCGTGCTCAATTAGATATTTTCTATCTTTATCGATTGACCAGTGAAAATTTCATGACATTTCATGCAATGGAAGTGAAGTTATTGCGTTTTAAGTGTCAGTATGCCTGTGTTATTGGAGCGAAAAAGAGCTTCGAACAAAGAGCCAACATTAAATTTTGTTTTAAAATTGGTAAAACCTTTACCGAACACTAACTTGCACAATATATTTGCGTTATTGCTGAAAACCACTCTTATGTTGGCTATAGTACTCACAAAAGAAATAGTATTATGCAGGATGACGACAGGCACAAGCCCAATAACTCATTATAAGGTCTTATATTTTATATATGTATATCGTAAACCCAATTGTCTAAATTCATAGTGTCTGCTAAACGGGTATACCGATCCAAATGTAAATTCATTAATTGCGTTCATTTAAAACAAAATATTTTCGAATTAGTGTGACGAGCTAAGTCGATTTGATCATGTTCGTCTATGTGGGCGTCAATCAGTCTGTACTCGTACATATACGAACTAGTCACTCAGGTTTTGAGATATCGGCTTGAAACGTTTGTACACGTCCTCTTCTCAACAAGCAGCTACTCTTTATCCGAACCGCCGAAATCGAATTAGGATAGAATATAGCTGTCATACAAACTGATCAAAATCAAGATAAGGATTTTTGATTTTTTTTCCTTTAGACAAAAACTGTTGGCCGGCGCGGTTTTCATATTTAGATACGTATACTAAATATTATTATATATTACTAGAATCTCTATAAATATAGCTGTCATAAAATCTGATCGAAATCGAGAAAAGGATCTTCATAAAAGATCACTGTCTAGAAAGCACTAGGAAAACGTTTTCCTTGGGATGTAAACTATTGGCCGGCTGGGTTTTCAGATTTACTTTTTATACTATATATAATTCCTATGAGCAATTCACCTGTGAAGGGTATCATAGCTTCGGTACAGCCGAAGTTACCGTTTTTTTCTTTTTTTAACATATCCTAAATATACTAATAAATTGTAGCTTTATGTCGAAATTAATCAACGAGGGTTCTTAACGAATTTATGCTCATTTCCGCGGATTCCACGAAAACAAATTTCAAATCGAGCAGAAACAAATGTTTTATATCCAAACGAAAGGGGAGTCTAATCCATATGTTAGAAATCACTGAAGACTGCGCTTGAGTTAAGACTGATGCCTGTACAGTAGGGAAGACATCAAAGCCTTGGCATTTTACTGTAATTAATGTTTTCATTTTTCGATTGATGCTTGTGACCCGCTTAATTATCTACAAGCATGCGAACAGAAATGGGAGCGTGCGGCTCTTTGGGGTTACGTGAGAAACGCTTTGTTGGGGCGACAGATCAGTCAAAGAGTGGCTACACAAATTGATGTGCGCGACGAGATGATTTCGGCTGTCTTCTACTACTTGGTTTTGGAGGCCTGCGTTTAGATGTCAATCTAAATTGGTTCTACGAATCGAATGAGAGGAATTACAAGCAACGTTTTTGTTTTAAATGAGTAATTTGAGAATGTGCTTTTTTTGTTCAGACAATTTTTTTTTTGTATTATACTTTTAGAATCGCATGAATGAAGCTCATTTGTATAGCTTTGCGAAATAGTGTTAAGAAAATAATTTTTCAATAGAGCTTTAAGCCTAACTATTATTGAGAACATCGCGCACACGTGTAATAGTGTCGTAAGAAAGACTTCTTTGACTTACCTCACTTCAAAGCAGCTGCAATCAAGACACTAATGCTCCATTATGTCAAAATGATGATAATAAATTTTTATTACACACACTTATGCAAGAGTGTTATTGGTGCAAATATTTATATTAGCAGTTTATGCAAATATATTTCCTTCAGTATGCCAGCAAGCAACAACAAACTCCGGTATATATTTGCTTAAGCACATGGGGTTTGCTTATCGGGTGTGCAATATTGCAAAACCAGGCCTAAAAAGTCCACAGCACGCGCTTCAATGCTCAACAAACAGCAATCACACGTCGTCGACTGAAACAAAGTGTACCCGGTGTGGAGGGCTGTTAAGTATTTCCGACAATTTCCGATAAATGAATGATAAGACCAATCGGATTTCACCGCAAAAGAATCAGCAAAAAGTAAAAAACATCAAACTGTATTTGTCACTTTAGGAGAAAAACATAAAAAACACTACAATCCAGTATAAATAAGAAGTGAAAAGGGACAACGTGGTACCAAGGTCGCCGCTCAAGCGTTCACAAATTTGACTGATAAGCCTGAAAACGAAATGCAGGAGCACAAAGAGCACTAAAAATATAACGCATACGCTTTTTTCGACTTCAGTTTGCATACAAAAAGCAAACAAAATTTGTATTTTTTTGTATTTGTGTCAATACACATATAATACATGTTTGTACGTATGTATGCATATCATGTAGAGCAGTGCAAACAGAGCCCAAGTCAAAGTCTGATTTTAAAGTGTTCATTCATAAATTGAATGCAACATTTATCGCACGTTTTCTTCTAGATTGTTAGTATGTCTATACCATATGTACATCTAAAGGGTGATCCATTTCGAGGTTCCTTACTTTTTAAAGAAAGAAAACAGAAACGTTAAATTTAATGGGGAATATTTATTATCATTTGAAAGAACATTCTTTGGCAATTATTTTTTGAATTGATATGATTCCTTTCAAACGTTGGTCGTGGCTACGTCTCAGATGGTCCCTCAGTTGACCTAGCGAATGACAAAAGCGCGATGTTTTGCTCCAAGGCCTGAATCGAAGCTGGTTTCTCGGCATAGACTTTAGACTTTACCTATCCCCACAGGAAAAAGTCTAACGGTGTGGTGTATCACGATCTTGGTTGCCAATCGACCGGCTCAAGTCGTGAAATTAACTACTCATCGATGGTTTCTTTTAATAACTCCATTAATTGATTGATGTGTGGGAGGTGGCATCGTCTTGTTGAAACCAAATGTCGCCGAGATCACGAGCTTCAATTTCCTGCGTCAAATAATCGGTTATCATGACGCGATAACGGTCTCCATTAACGGTTACGTTCTCACCAGCATCATTTTTGAAGAAAAATGGACCGATGATTCCGCCGGCCCACAATCCACACCAAACCTTTTTTTCTGGATGAAATGATGCTCTTGAATCTCTTCAGGTTACTCCTCGTCCCAAATGCGGCAAATTTTCTTGTTTACATACCTATTAAGCAATAAATGGGTCTCATCGCTGAACAAATTTTGCTCGAAAGCATCGGGTCTTCTTAAAACTTTTCAAAAGCGATATCGCTTGTCGCTTTCTAATTAAGATCTCAACGTAAAATGCGCTAAGTCGTTCCATACGTCAGTTCGAGTTTTTGCGAACGAAGCCGCAGTCTTCTAGTACACTCTTAGCAACAGCTGCTATATTTTCCTTACGTGGTGGACATGATCTATTTCGTTGAATATTATTCTATAATGAATCCTGGGCCTCAAGAAGGGTGATGGTGTTGTGAATAGTACGCTCAGTAGGCCGATAATGTTGACCAAAAGTTGAGCGAAGCGCACGAAACACATTCTTCACAGAACGAGAATTTTCGTAAAGTTGAACGATTTGTAAACGTTGTTCAGATATATCATATATGTCTTCCCATGATGAAATGCCAAACAATACTGAACAAAAATTACCTAACAGCTTGACACGACTCAGGTGTGATCTGTCAAAAAAGGCTATTGAAAAACGTACGTATACCGGGATCACCCGTTACAATGAACGCTCTTTGCGTTTTACGACAAATGAATGATAGTAAAAGTGAGGTCCCAAAGGATTGATTTGATCCTTAAATATTGCTCTGAGTCAAGAATATAAATTTTACAACAGAAAGTAATCGTAAATTCTGATTGGTTAGTTTGTGATCCGATCAGAATCGGATGTGATAGCTTGAACAGCAATTCATGTCAAATTTAATGAAAAATGAAATTTGTCAAATAAAAAGTTTATCGGGTCTCCAACGCTTCGTCATGACAAGCTTTATATACTCTGTTAAGGGTCAGGACATCAAAAGAAATTATATGTGCGAAAGAGTTACGAAAATCTGTTTCACTATATTTTATGCTTAATTCTACCTTCTTAATAAACATATGTATGTAGTATATGTACAAGCATTTGTATGTTCGGATACCTCGAAGTAACACTGCTAAAGCAAACATTTCATTCATAATTGCATTTAGCGGAATTCCACAGGCAGCGTCGGGAGCTTTCACACTTATTTGCGATATTATTTACTGAACTACCAACGACACGCGACCTTTTCGTTTAAGCTATATGCCCCATCGGCTTTTGAAATGCTTGCAGCGGATATGCGGAGTATCTGATAATTGCATTGATGATGACGTCACAAATCAAAATTGCCTTCAATCATTATAAGTAAATACAAAGGCTTACGCTGAAGACTCGATATTTGCTATTATTTGCCCGACAACAGTCAAACAAATATGAGTATGTGTGGATATGTGCACTTCCTTCTACAAATTCTTATGTTTGCATGCACTTCTCGACAATCTTATCAGCAACTGGAATTAGCGAAAAATTTATGGCATTTCCGTTGTTTATTTATTGAAATGTTAAGCTACATAATTGTGACGGGCTTTAGCGTATTTTGATCGAGCGAGCGGAGAAATAATGAATCGAAGACAGCTAGTAATACAAATGCATTATCTTCTAGGGGTAAGAAGCTTAGTGTTATTTGGCTCAGGTATACGTGGTTAGTGGCGACATTATTTATCCTCCTACGATTCTAAGGGCAAGTTTAACATTAAGTTTTATTAAACTAACGGGTGATCCAAGTAGAAGTACTTTTTTCAATAGCCTTTTTTTACAGATCACTCGAGAGCCGTGTCAAGTTGTCGTGTCATTATACTCTCGCAACAATGTTGCTAACGAGAGTATTATAGTTTTGTTCACATAACGGTTGTTTGTAAGTCCTAAAACTAAAAGAGTCAGATGTAGGGTTATATATACCAAAGTGATCAGGGCGACGAGTAGAGTCGAAATCCGGATGTCTGTCTGTCCGTCCGTCCGTGCAAGCTGTAACTTGAGTAAAAATTGAGATATCATGATGAAACTTGGTACACGTATTCCTTGGTCACATAAGAAGGTTAAGTTCGAAGATGCGCAAAATCGGCCCACTGCCACGCCCACAAAATGGCGGAAACCGAAAACCTATAAAGTGTCATAACTAAGCCATAAATAAAGATATTAAACTGAAATTTGGCATAAAGGGTCGCATTAGGGAGGGGAATATTTGGACGCAATTGTTTTGGGAAAAGGGCGTGGCCCCGCCCCCTACTAAGTTTTTGTACATATCTCGGAAACTACTTTAGCTATATGCCTTCAACTAAAGCTCTACAGAGTCGTTTTCTTCAGGTATTTCCATATACAGTTCAAAAATGGAAGAAATCGGATAATAACCACGCCCACCTCCCATACAAAGGTTATGTTCAAAATCACTAAAAAGTGCGTTAACTAGCAAACTAAGTAAAAACGTCAGAAACACTAAATTTTACGAAAGAAATGGCAGAAGGAAGCTGCACCCAGGCTTTTTAAAAATTGAAAACGGGCGTGGCGTCGCCCACTTATGGACCAAAAACCATATCTCAGGAACTACTAGACCGATTTCAATGAAATTCGGTATGAAATATTTTCTTAAAACCCTGATGACATGTACGAAATATGGGTGAAATCGGTTCACAACCACGCCTTCTTCCAATATAAGGCTATTTTGAATTCCATCTGATACCTTCTCTGTATAATATATACATTAGGAAACAATGATGATAGCGGAATAAAACTTTACACAAATACGGTATTTGAAAAATATGTAAATTACGTATTATGAAATCTCGATTATCACTTTACCATGCGAGAGTATAAAATGTTCGGTGACACCCGAACTTAGCGCTTCCTTACTTTTTTTTGTTTAGTATTGTTTGGCATTTCATCGTGAAAAGACTTACGTCTGAACAACGTCTACAAACCCTTCAACTTTATTACGAAAATTCACGTTTTGTAAAAAATGTGTTTCGTGTGCTTCGCTCAACTTAATCGGCCTACTGAGCGTACTATTCGCAACACCAACATTAATCTTGAGACGAAGACCGCAGAGAGTCGATTCGGCGGGGTTCGCAGCAACTTGGATTGACGCTCTTCGAAAGTTTCAAGAACATCCGACGTTTTCAAGTCAAATTTTGTTCAGCAATGAGGCCCATTTCTGGCGCAATAGATACGTAAACAAACAAAATTGATGAATTTGAGATGAAGAGAATCCTGAAGAGATTCGGGGCTGCCATTTTGTTCAGAAAAAACAACGGTTTGGTGTGGTTAACCGGTAGAATCATCGGTCCATATTTCTTCAAAAATGATGCCGGTGAGAACGTAAATGTCAATAGCGATCATTACCGCGCCATGATAACCGACTATTGGATGCCCAAAATTGAAACTCGTGATCTCGACGACATTTGTTTTTAACAAGACGGCGCCTTTTCCTACACATCGCATATATAAATGGATTTATTGAGGAACACTTCGATGAGCAGATAATTTCACATTTTGGGCCGGCCGATTGGTCACCAACACAGTTAGACTGTAGGGATATATAAAGTCTAAAGTCTATGTGGATAATCCCGCTTCGATTCTGGCCTTGGAGCGAAACATGACATGAAATGTCATTCCCAGTTACCAGTTGAAATGCTCGAACAAGTCATTGAAAATTGGACTCAATGGATGGACCATCTGAGACGTAGTCGCGAGAAAGAGGTAATCTTCAAAAAGTAAATGCCAAATAATGTTCTTTCGAATGATAAATTTCCCAAAATTTAGATGTTTATATATTTTTTTCTTTAAGTAGGGAATTTCGAAATCTGGCTTTAGGACTGTTTTCCAGCAAATTTTGGATCTTAGTTTAATTCATGAGGAAAGAACGAGTCCAGACTTTTTTTTACCCAAACTTCGGTTAAAATTCACCAAATAATGTCTATACTAATGTTTAATCTCTCAACTAACATTCTCGCAGATTTTGCAATCATTACTAGCCTGTGGACCACTTGGTCTTTGATCGTTATTTAAATCCTCACGATCATATTAGATCGCGTAAACCACGTATAAACTTGGGTACCATTAACTTTTTTCTTCAATTCCTATGTCTCAGCGAGTTTTTATGCATTGAACAGGGTATATTAAGTTTGGCACAATATTTTTAATACTCAAAAAGAAACGTCGCAGACCTTATAAAGTATAAGTATATGTAAATATGTCCGTCTGTCTGTTTGTCTGTATACATGCGAACTAGTCATTCAGTTCCTAAGTCAATAATTCAATATCCACCGAAGTTGTTCAGATCGGATCACTACATCATATACCTGTCATATAAGCTGAACGAGCCAAACCACATGATTGCATGGAAAATGTTTTCATTTGTCGAGATATCTTCACTATATTCGGCATTGATCATTACCAAATGCAGCAATGCTATTCTGGAAAAAATTTATAAAATATAGCACATAGACGGATCCAGAGTAGAATTTTAGGGGGGACCTATATAATTTTGTACTTGCCACTCAAAGTCCTTTTCTTCGCGGAGTATCACTTATGATGGAAAAGCGGTAACATATATAATATAATACTTTCGGTAATATTATTAAAGAATCTTTAATTGTCGATTTTTTACAATTTTTGAGAATCACTGGAAATGACAATGTATAACTTTCAACTTTTTGGGGGGGAACTGCTGTTTCCCCTGTGAATTCGTCCCTGGCTGCCATAAAAACTGAACAATCGGAATCAATTTTTTGTGTAACCAAAGTTAATGTTTTTTCTTTTCTATTTATTTGTAGAGGGTATTATAACTACTGCAACCGAAATGTTGCTTCGGTTATTTTTGTAGATACAAACACATCTTATTAAGTTTCGAAAAATTATGGTTAACGAATTAGTACGTTCGTTGGGATAATGTAGCATTCGAAAGTATAGTGCCGTGTTGTAACTTCGAAGAATTGATTCGACAAAGTCAGTCAAAAGTCAGTTTGGTGTTCGCTTAAAGTAAAATAAAGTGGCAAAAAATGTTTTTTTTTTTATTGTGAGTTCGTTAAACGACAATAGATACGACTATCGCACACTTCATACATACTCCATTTAACACCAAAAGGACAAAGACGCCTTTGAGGCGATAAAACAATTGCGCACTCGCCAACGCAAACGCTAAATGAAATAAATAAATCGTTAAAAGTGATAAATGAACACAAACAATTTGGCAACAATTTGTGTTAAATGTCGTATAATGCAGAGATAACACCCAGCCTATGTTATTTGTATGAGAATACTTCTATGTATTATAAGGACTTGTGTCAAAAAATGCACAAAGAACAGCGCAGCAGAGCACTTGACCGGATAATGGGAATGGGAATGCGAATGGGAATGAGAATGGTGCGGCAGTCAAGGCGGCCACTAAAGACGAAGCTATTGTTTTGCTATTTCGCTGAATGCAAGTGGAAGAATTGCAACATAGTGGCCAGGACAGACGCTCATACATATACTATATATCATCATACATAACGGCAGCAACTACCCACAGGCACTTGTAGGTGATATTGTGGGAAGAAAAATGGCATAAAAGAATCTACTTGTTGGCGAACAATTAGTTTGGGCTTGGCATTTGTTAATGGTGGTCCTTCCCGAGAATCAGCGCTCGAACAATTACAACGAGTAGACGGTATTTTTATATTTTTATATAGTAAATACGAGTATACATTTTACTTTGCCTGTATGCCCGTGAGTTGGTTTGTGCGCGTGTTCATTGAAATGCTTTTAACGTTCTTCCATTTTTACGCTTGTCCATGGCAAGTGCTCTTATTGACCCAAAAAAAGTGCTAAAACATTTCGTAACATTGCATAACAACAAATATTTTTTATTTTATTTGAGCTAGGGAAACCTTTAGAAATAAATGTTGTTAGGTTGCGTTGTTATAAAAATATAAATTTCTTTTTAATTTGTACGTGTGGGAAAAGAAATCGCTGACTTTTTTTAGTAAATGGCAGACAATTTTATCTAATGCCACAATTGATGCCTCTCTATGTGTGCCATATAGTATACACACGTACACACATATGTGCGTGTATATTTTTTGCCATTAATAGAATGCTGGAGGAGCGTAATAAAAAATTGCTGACCCGAATTTCTTCGAGCAGAGTGGGAGCCGAATATTGCTTCCCAGGCTGGAAACTCGATCGAGGCATTATTTCATTATGGTATTCTCCCTTTTGCCCTCGTTGCCTCATTCAATTTCAGCAGAAAGTCAATTGTGTGTGTGCTTGTTGTTGTTGTAGGGTGCGCGATCAGCTGATCATGATGAGATTGGAAAACACAGCGCGTCCGCGCAGGCAGTCAGCTAGTCAGGTATCGGCCTATGTTGTTTATGTCTGGCCGCTGATAATTTCAGCGTTTTACCCCAACTTTGCACTAATTGCGTTGTGTCCTGATTTACTTTCTTGCGGCTGCTGCAAAGGTTCCTTTTTTCCCGAAATTTTTAATGCATTATATGCGCTGGTTTTGTTGTTGTTAGTTGTAATTGGATGTTATTTGTGAATTGGTTTGATAAAGGAGCTTGTGTGTGTGTGTATATGTGTGTGTATTTTCCTTTACTTTTTTAATAACAAACGACATACACACCTCCTCACATGCCCATAAAGACATACAAACGCGGGAGAAAGGACAGCCGCATTGCACCCATACATACACACTAACTGTGTGTTATATGTATGAATATGTAAGTCCTTAATACATAGTGTGAATTAAAGCAGAAAATGACAATGCAATCGTCATTATTTATAAATAAGGACGCATTGAAAGTGTTCGTGCCCCTCGCGTTTGCCGCGTCCTTTCTGCTGACCTTGACAGCGGCGCTGACTGATTTTTTGATTTCTGTGGGTTTGTTGCGTGGTTATCCTTGTTTGTCCAATTATTTCCAATTTATTTCTTCCCTCTCGGGCACTTCGCTTAATTTTTGTGCTATACAATGTTTCTTTTTCGCTTAATCCTCGCTCAACACTGATTTTGGTTCGAGGACTGCATGTTGCTCTTACTCATCAGCTGATTTTTGTACCTGTTGCGCTTGGCACTTGTTTGAGTTGTGGTGGTGGCAGCGCTTTAGCAGCGAAAAATAAGTTAGTGTAAAAATAATAAAAATAGGGATGCTTCTCCTTTGAAAATCTTTGATTATGGCTTCCATTTTACGCTTTTCGAACTGATTTTTTCATTCGTAATTGTAACGAGTTTTTGTAAATATGAAAAATATATTTATTCTAGGTATTCTTTCATGCGCATATCCAAACAGCATTTACTTTTATACCTACAAACCTTTATTTGGTCCTAAATTGTATGGTATTATACTATTTATTCGTTTTTTTTCGGAACATACCTCAATTTATTCCCTTCAAAAATTTCGTTTCAATGCTTTGACTGACCAATAAATTACTATACAATTAGTACAAGTTATTATATTATACTTACATAAAAGGTACAAATAATACATTTAAAGTAGTTAGATTATGAAGAATAAAAAATGTCTCAAATTAAAATAATGACAACATTTTAAAATATGTGTTCTGGTTTCATATGACCTTGCTGGACTATTAACTATGTATTTCTATGAAAAGGTTTCACTGGAAGTAAGTCCTTACTTAAAACTCTAAAATCTAAGTTTTTTGACTCAACCTTCAAGAGAACAAATCCATAATTTTAACAGGGACACTTGTTTCTTGCGATATCCTTTGGAGTTGCTAAGGGTTTGAAACTTAAAAATAATGTAGGTAAAGAGAAATTTACTTTAAAAGCCAAATACTGATTATACTAACAAGTGACTTATTTATATTATAGAGTGATCCATTTCGAGGTTCCCTACTTTTATAAGGAGAAAACATAGAAACTTCAAACTTAATGCGGAATGTTATTATCATTTGAAAGAACACTCTTAGGGATTTATTTTCCGAAAATTATATCTTTCAAATGCTTTCTCACAAGGTCCATCCGTTCTGACAAATTTTCGATGACTCGCTCGACCGTTTCGGCTGGTAACTGATGAATGACAAGGATGATGTTTTGATGTAAAATTTGAATCTAAGCGGGGTTGTCCGCATAGACTTTAGACTTTAAATATCCCCACCGAAGTGTTCTCTCAATAAAACCAAATAGTCGCTTATCATATAGACCAATGACTCCAACACAAACAACACCAAACCTTTGTTTTTTCTGCATGAAATGACAGCTCTTAAATCTCTTCAGGTTGCTCGTCGTCCCAAATGTGGCAATATTGCTTCGTTACATACCCATTGAGCCAGAAATAGGCCTCATGGCTGAACAAAATTGGCTCCACAACATCGAATCATCCTAGATCAGTGCTTCAGTTCTTTCACAAGCTATATTTTGTACGTTTTCAATTTAAGATCTCAACGTAAAATGCGCCAAGTTTTTTCATATGTCAGTCCGAGTTGCTGCGAAAGTGGCCGAATCGACTCTCCACGATCTTGGTGTACACTCTCAGCTACGGCTGCTACATTTGATGGTGTTGCGAATAGTACGCTTAGTAGGCCGACTATGTTGACCATTAGTTGAGCAAAGCGCGCGAAACATATTTTTTACAGATCGTGAATTTTCATAATAAAGTTGAAGGATTTGAAAACTTTGTTCAGGTTCAAAGTCTTTTCACGATGAAATGCCAAACAATACTGAACAAAAATAACATGACAACTTGACACGAATCACGCGTGATCTGTCAAAGAAAAGCTATTGAAAAAATACCTCTACTATAATCATCCGTTACATCCTTTGGAGTTACTCAAGTTTAGGGACTTTACTAAAAGGGTATAAAAGAAAATTTCATGTTTTAATTAAAAGTCAAATACTACTTTTAGTATACCAAAAAGTAGGTTATAAATATTATAAGCGGTTCGCTGAATTTTTCGCAGAACATACGAATACCAAAGACGATGAACACAATAGGCTTTTAAATGAGATTTTTACGAATAATCAAGTCAGAAAGTCCCACCGATTTAGTTTATCTTTAAAAGACATTTCTTTAACAAATCTTAGTTCACATTCGATCATGTCTTCAACCGATGAAAACTATGTAGAGAAAAGTAGCTTCAATTTGCTTCAGCTTCTACCGTATTTGCAAGATGTGGTGTTCAGCGAATTTTCTTTAGTTCTCAGACCTCAAGAGAGTGATTAACGAAAATAAAACGCCTGGCTGAGGACTTTTTGAAGCAAAAGCGCATTTGTACTACAAAAATTATAATGGACAGTATGAAGATCATATTCTATCTATGGTTCTCGGTGAAAACTAGTTATGTTGAAAATTAAAAAACGAATTTTGGGAAAACAAGAAGGCTTTCCTCAAAACGATGATAACTTTTCAGTTTAGGCCATTTCGGATCATACTATATACATATATGAATGCAACCATTTTTCGATTCCTTTTGTTGAGTCAAGAAACTCGAATATTCATTCCGTGGTAGTTTGGCATCCATCAATATAATGAAAATAATTTATTATTATTATATTGATTATTATTTGGTCTCTTTAAAGCTCTTAACTTAAGATCGTAGAAAGGATTTGTATAACTTGTTTGTTGTTATACAATTTCGTTTTATCGATTTATTTTTTTCTTAATTGACTTTCGCATAACTATAGATGAAACTTGAAAAATGTTCCAAAGAACTGCAAAAAACGGAACTTTAACACTGCAGCTCGCAATCTTACCGATGGATTTATCACAATAACAAGAAGCATCTATTTCAATACTGCCTAGCAACAGCTGATCAAAGTGTTTATAGAAAAAAATTGCAAAATTTCATACCTGTTCTCTATTCAGAAAATCGCCAATTTTATGCTAATTTCAAAACGAGTGCGATCATTATGCGAGAACAGCACTGACCTGTTTTATAAAGCGCTTGTGTCTATAAAAATATATACCCGATTGGGATAGGAATAATGATGATACATAATTCCCCCTCAAAATTCTGAATTGCCTAAAATCATCTGCATGCAAATTTCATCTACTCAACTGTGAAAAAAATGAGCGCTCGCCACATGCAGCCAGCTGATCGACACAAATCTTTGAACGCGACCAGTTTCTACGCGCCTAAATTGTAGCAAAAGCAACGAGCAACACGCCGCATGCGCGCATGGGACACCCAACTACTTGCAGGAACATATGTATATACTGCTTGTGTATGTGTGCACAATATCGCCGTAATTGTGCTTCCTTCCGCTTGCCTATTAATGCAAATATTGTGATTTAATTGCAAGTAAAGTACACGCACACACCGCGCGCTTTGCCAAGCGTATCCTAGATGTGTCCTTTCTATGCTCGCCTATCAACTCTTGTCAGCTGTTCATAATGCAGGCGCTGCCTTACCTGAAGATGAGTTCCAAGGAGACAAATTGAACTTGTTTTTGGGTCTCAAGGTTCGCAAGCATGGGATAGTGGCGCACACACAACCTCAAGCGTATGTTTGTGTGTGTGTGTGTGTATGTCGTTGCTGTCCCGTGTGAGAATTGTGAATGCGCAAAGTTATCCTTCGGCGGCACAAGACATTTGCTAGCTTATTGAGTTTTTTTCACCAAATTTTGTGTTGTTGTAGCATGCACGAGAAATCAAACCGCGTTGTTGTACTTTTTTCTGGGGTTTGTTCTAGTTCCGTGTATTTTTTTTTTTGGTTTTCTTCGATTATTTAAGGGATTTTGTGTGAAATACTTTGCTTTCTCGTGCAACGGCGCTCATCAATCCCGCAGTAGCGAGCTTTAGTTTAGCTGTCACTTGGAGTTGACTAACCGAAAGCATAATGAACGAAAATGTTTGAGCGGAAACATGTTTTCTTTTGTGCGACTATTTTACTACTTTCACCAGCTACGAGTAAATTGTGCGCCGGACGCTTTTGTGCCCGAAAACATGAAATATTTGTGTCAAAATAGCAAAAATGCATGCCACTCATTGACTTCCCCCTTTCACTCGGCGTTTATTTGGTTTTGTTTCCATTTTCCTTTGTTGATTTTTAGCTTTCCCGTTACATGCGTGTAAGTGTGAGGTGGTTCACTTACACCAATCTCGCCACATTGATCACTTAGGACGACTTGGTCAGTTGACTGATAAGGCGGCGTGTTGTCGGTCAGTCGGTTTTCATTCAGTCAATCTCCGTATGTGTGTGTTTGGATAGTCTCGGGTGTCCGGTTCGACGGACATGACCACAAATAATGCGTTACAATGCGTTTAGGCCGCAAATTTGACATGTGCTGGCGCTACTCCTTTGTGCTTGCATAGTTATTGCGCGCCGCCACCACCACCTCGGCCCCTTGCTTGGTCGCAAGTTCAACGCCAAGACGTTGATATGTTAATGTGCTGCAGGATTACAAAGTGATATATAGACGTTTGTATGTATGGCATTGTAAGTGATTTTTTATCTCCATTCTGCGATTTTATTGTGAAAAATGGTTTTTGTGCATGTAAAACATGAAAAATTATAGCTTGTCTGAAAAGCGTTTTTGTGTTTTCTTTTTGCGCGTAAGCAAAAGCGGAAAGGGTGGTATATTTATCATTTCTTTTGCTTTCCTTTGTGTCCCATAAAGGGAAAGTTGCCACTGCTGCGCTTGCGCTTTGCGCGCCATGTACGTGATGAGGTCAAAGTTCAGCTTTGTGTATTTGAATTTTGCACTTGAATGGAATTTAGTTGCTGCACATTGCGTAATTAAGACAGAAATTTATGTTTTCACATTTATTGTGAAAACTTTGTTGCATTAATTAAAGGAAAAAGTTGTGACTCGAAAAGGAAAAACCGTTGTGCATTATATGGGCTGCGATGAAACTGTCTAGTATAGGGTGGTATTATCAGTAGACAGGGAAATGTCGTTTTTCTTCCTATTCTATTGAAATTTAGTATTTAACTAAAAGGATTTCTGTAACATAATCTCACAATGAAGCATGTTTTTAAATTTTGATTAATTAATAACACTTAATTTTTCTAAATTCAAGCCAGATTGGCAATATGCTCTTGGGAATAAAAATAGACCAGTGATACAATTAACAACGTTGTCGAAGAAAAATGTTGGTGGTCAAAATATGAGTAGGATTATCCTCTGGGTGTCTGGGTAGCTTCAATATAACTGACCTCTAACCATATGACTATAAACATTCTTATGGATTGCCTTTACCGCAGGGCTATCCATAATTTGAGATAGTTTTCATGATGGATATTTAAATATTCTTATAGTGCCTATCTCGTTCATGCACATTTTATTCGCACAGTTGTCCAAAATTCTTTGAGAATGTTTTTGTTCATAAAAGTCCATGGCCTTCGTGATATGTGAAGCTAATGAAAGCTGCTGTACGGAATTTAGCCTGTTATCTCTCGAATCAAATTTTCTATGGTTGTAAAATTCTATAAAATTGTCTCTTGATAATTAGGTCTAATTACAAACCACAAATCTAGTGATTCCTTCACCACTCCAGAATGAAGTTACATTGAACCACACTACTGGCTTTAAAAAATCTATGAGCCAATTTGATGACAGTACAGTTTCGACGTGGTTTTATAGCTGCTGTTAATTTTTTTTACTTTGAATTTTGGCTCGAAAGATTGCTGAGACTATTCAAGCTGTTTAATATACATATTTGGGGTACTCACAACGTGTCGTAAAGCATCATAAAATCGTAAATTTTTATACTAGTATAAAAAAATATCTTGTTGGATTGCATACTAAAATACGTTTACGGAAATACAACTCTGAACGCTATATTTTTGGATCGTTGTAACTTATAACTTTACGAGACTATGTGGAACCCCTAATTGTATATACATATATAATATATCGTTACTATGTTTTTCTGATGAAACCGATGCTGCGGATAAATGAAAATCAAAACCCTGTCAGTCCTCAGTACATTCCTCTCCCGTCATCATTAAATTGTTGTGGTAGGAGTTGGTTGAGAGGACTCACTCTTTTCACTAGTCGGCTCAGAATGCCTTGTCTTCTTAACAGAGATAATTTTGGGGCCATTAAAAGCAACCACTTTCCGGAAGGCTATGAGTGAGAACTCAAACAAACATGAATAATAAAATCGGCAAAAACGAAACGAAACGTATGTTGGTGAAACGGTTGTTGAAAAATTTCTTTTTAAAAGCTCGGTTACCGGCAAGAGATGATAAGCTAGTCAACAGAAACCTACCGGCAGGATGCGGAAGCATCAGCATGCGAGGTGGAATCGCCTGCTCTAGCAGAAGAATCTCAGCGAGGTTCATGGATCACATGCACAACGTTTGAAAAATGCCCGATACCCGGTGGTTGACACAATATTAAGGAATCTGAGCACACTTGAGTAGTTTAGGGGCGACGAGGACGGCGGGCAAGCTGGTCAGGTGTGCCAACAAACTTACGGCCTCCCTGTTTAAGGAAGCGGTAGCCAGAATTGTAGAGGTCTGGAATGAAGATAGTCTAAAGGTAGGAAGAAATCTTGAAGTACTGCAATTTTATGATTGGTTAAGACGCAGAGCTACCATCATCAATGAAGAATATATTCTCTCTATTGAGATAGCCAAGCGGTTTTGAAGACACAAATACTCTTAAGGATTCATTCAAGATAATGAAATAATGCCTGACCTCCTGGATATAACATCGTACTTCACGATAATTCTCAATGGGTTCCAGGTGATATTCCTGGCAACTTTGAATAAGATCAACAGAAACAGGGCACTGTCCAATTAGCAGACATGCCAGCTGACTGGGAATACCATCCAACGAACATTGTAGTTGCTGTTTAGATTTAGTAGAAGAAGAGACAATAGATCAACTATGGGCCAAAGGTTTCTTTGTAATGTCTCGGAAGTTGCACATATAAAATATTTTGGCTGGTCCAGATAGACATACTTGGCTTGTCCGGAAAGTGATAAGACTGAGTCGATTTAAAAAAAACTGTTGAACCAATCGTCACAATTCTTTAAAAACTTACAAAATAGGCTCCTTCTGCGTCGATGCAGCGCTGCCAGCGCGTTTTCCAAGCATTGAAGACGTCACGGAAGGTATTCACCGGAATAGCCTTGAGAGCCGAGGTGCATGCTGTTTGGATACTCACTGCTTGTCTTTCATCGGCCTTTTCAGAGAAGGGATTAAAACAAAATCCGGGGGGGGGCCACCTTGGGATGCCGGCCTTGGTTAGGTAGCTGTTTGCAAGAAAGGCTGCGTGAGTGGTGGCGTTGTCGTGGTGCAACTTCCAATCGGTTGCGATGTCTTGCCGGACCCGATTGACTCTTCGTTTGAGTCTCTTGAGGACTTCCATGTAAAGCTTAGCATTGTTACGTCATTCTTTGACTATCTTCGCTGCAGCTTTCCTCAAAACTATTCTGGAAAAGTATATATGTTGTTAAAACATTCACCTTAAGATATATCAATCTATTAATATACAGATATTAACAAATTTGAGGGTTAAACACAAGAAACTAATAACTAATCACGCCTTTCCAGTTCATTGATTTACAATTTTCTCACCAAATCATTTTCATTATCACACACATCATCTTTAATCAAGTTCCGGCTGCACCGCTATTATTACAGCAACATTCCACGCATTCCATAAGAAATTTTCCCACCTCAAGAGTTTTACCAAGAAAATTCGCCAAATTGCCCTTCATCTTGCCGCATTACCAACATTTACCGGCTGTAGAACACCCAAATGGCATATCCGTTGGGCTAATCTTCCATAAAGTATTTCAACACAAAAATATTTGAGGTTTAATCCAATGTCTTTCATATCCACCAAACGAACGCACGAGCAACAACAATCGGCAAGACGTGTGAGAACTACTAAATACTCGTAAGGCAGCAAGCTCCTCCAAACGCCAATGAGATTCCAATAAAATTTATTGTACACCTCGTACCAGCCATAAAGGCCGTGGCGAGTCAATAACAATTACAACAATAAGAATGTAGAATAATGCCTGATAGTTACATGCTTATAAGCATATTTGTTTGTTGTGATTTTAAGGAGCCATGCCCATTGTGGCGATACACTTGTGTCCATTGTCGCAAAACAATCGGGAAAATTCCGCACACAGACACCAAAAAAATAGGCGATGAGAATGCGAATGGTATAACAAAAACGTGAAGAAAAAATTGGCACCAAAGCAAATTTGCCGCAAATTTTCATTGGAAAAAATTCCTCGTGACTCGTATTACTACGCAGCGTAGTAGGTGAGTGAGCGGATGAGCACGCCAAAGTGCATCCTGTGAATGAAGTACATTCATATACATATGTATGTATTGGAGTGCGGAAATGTTGAGCCAACGCTCGAGACGTTTGATGGATGTTTGGGAAAATTCATTCATAAAAATACGTTGGCAAAATTTCGCTGGAATTGGAACAATAACTCAATTGAGTAGCAAGAAAAAAAGCATAAATACCTTAAAGGAAACAACAACAACACATGCAAGCCGAGGATAAGCGCGCATACAAGGACCAATTCTTTAACAACCTGTGAATTTGGCAACGGTCAAAGTTTTGCCGACAGAAGGAGCCAACAAAAGCGGGCGAATACACATGCGAGCACAGAGCTGGTGAGAAAGATTTGCGCATAAAAAAGCAATACATAGCACGAGAAATTCAGGTGGTCCAACGGTTCATGCATTGTATCCAACATGAATGTTCGTATGTACGCCCGAACGTGACCTCAAGTGCGGGTGTATACGAGACACGAAGCCGTGCAAGGACAAACGAACGCTAGGAGACGTTGAGAGGATGAAACCTGTACGAGCATGAGATAAAGAAAAACAAATCATGATCATTGAATGAGTAACTAAATGAAGCTGAGAAACCAGACAACTTCCGCAAGCCAGTGAAGTAGTGCAGAAATGGCGCGAACGCAGCGTCCATGTATAGAGTATAAATTGATGAAGACTTCATTGTACACAGACTCACGCTCCAACGGAGCACCTCACACATGCCTTCAGATTTCACATAGAATATTCCGAATTTTTGGCGAGAAAAACGGCAGGCATGCCAGCAAGACTAGCTCTTTAGCTGGTTAGCTGCTGCACGTTGTTTGCGTACCACCAGCAGCGCTTGTATGCCGAGCAGATAATCCTGAATGATCCGACTTGTAAATCCATACAATTGGTATCTCTCAAAATGAAGTGCGAAAACAGCAATGAGTCCAAAAAACTATGGAGAAATAGAAAAAAGATTAAAATATTCAAAAAAAAGAAGACAAAAGACAAAGGAAGCAGCTTCCTTGATACAGAGTTAGCTGTGGCTGAGGACGGGCGTTTGAGCATAGAAATTCCTCGAAGGCTATGCCAAATGTTGCATCAACTCAAACAATTAAACAAATTTGAATAAACATGTGGAAATCGCACGTACCATTAGCTCACATAAATATTTACATACAAATTTGTGTGTGGCTCAAGGCATGAGCCATTCAATGAAATGACGTAAGTCGAAATCGCTGCTCGAAGGTTATTCGAGTTCCGACAATTCTCACTGCACACTGACCATAATTGGCTTTACAGCCGCAAGTGTGGGTGTCACTGCCATAATCCTTTCGCTGCTAGCGCTGTAATTATACCGTTTTAACGAGCGTGCGAAATTAAATGTTGCGCATTTTCCAATTGTTCGTGAATTCACCGTAAGATGAGTAACGTAAATAGTTGAAAATTGACGCTTAACTGACTGGCGACTAACTGTTTGCACAGAAGACAAAGTGTCGGCGAACCTGCAGAGTCATTGAAAACGGGAATAGCACTTTGTTTATTCATACTTCATAGTTTCAAGCGGAAAATGTCAATGACTGGCGGTAAGACAGGTTAACAGCTGCACTACCTCATCCAAGGTGACTTTAGAAAATTGTAAACAATATTTGACTATTTTTGTTCAAAAGTCGCGCCAAAAGATTTCATTCATCAACGTAAAGGTTTATGCGTTTTTACAAGTTTCTTCACAAAAATGTGCCTTAATGGTCATTCAGCCATAAACCGGTTAAACATTGCAGCCAAAAACAAATATGCAAGTAAGAATTTTCGTTAAACTCAAATCTCCAGAGATTTGCATATCTTGAATCGAAATTGATGTTCATTTCCCAATTGACAAATGAATCAAAAATATTGATATTACCGGTATTATATTGGGTTAATTTGCGCATTGTGCAAAAATGCTCGTATGCCTGTCAAAAATGAAAATCCCACGCAAATAATTGCATTGCAGTCAAAGAACTTCATATAAAGAATATTGTAAGATTTATACGCTTATGAATAGATTTGAAAAATTCTTACTTCAATTGAAAACATATACTTTGTGGCCTTTTGTAGGTAACGGGTGAGCCAGTGTGAGTACTTTTTTCAGTAGCATTTTTTTGGCAGAACACTCTTTAGTCGTGTTAAGCTGCCATGTTACCGAATAGACCACGTCCAGCACGCACATAGAATAGTTAAAAAATACAGCGTGTGCAAGAGCTGAAGCCGCTCGACCTCGACCAAGCGACATCGCTACGCTCTAGGGGGTTTTGAAAAGTTCCAAGAAGATCCGACGTTGTCGAGCCAAATTTTGTTTAGCAATGAGGCTAATTTCTGGCTCTATGGCAAAATTGTCACATTTGAGACGAAGAGCAACCTGAAGAGATTCAGGAGCTACCATTTCATTCAGAAAAAACAACGGTTTGGAGTGGTTTGTGGGCCGGTGGAATTGTCGATCCATATTTCTTCAAAAAAGATGCTGATGAGAACGTAACCCTAACGTAATGACGACCGTTAACGTGCCATGATAATCGACTATTTAATGCCTGAAATTGAAGCTTGTGATCTGGACGACGTTCCTTTTCAACAAGACAACGCCACTTCCCACACATCGCAACAATCAATACATTTATTGAGGGAACACTTCAGTGAGCAGATAATTTCAGGTTTTGGGCCGGTCAATTGTCCACCAAGATCGTGTGATATCACACTGTTAGACACTTCCTGTGGGAATATGTAAAGTCTTAAGTCTATGTGGACAATCCCACTTCGTTTCAATGCTTTGGAGCACGCTGTCATTCGCCAGTTACTAGTTGAAATGTATTTTGTAAGCCAGCAAACCAAGACCTTTCCGAAAAATCTTCGTAAAGTGGATTAGCTCAGTTCCAATTGTTGCGCGCGTGGGATGGACATTCGCGTCTTTTCGACATTCCGCTCCACAGCAGCATTAGCTTTTTAGTTGCGCATCAGCATCTCTGAGCATGCGCATTATCCACTAGAGTAAGAGTGGTGCGAAACCGATCCATGGCTGCTGGAATTTCTTAATCTGCTTGGCGATTATGTCAACCGTATATTGAACGCAGCGCGCGTCTGTTCATACTAATAATAAAAATAGACATACATATGTAATTGTTTCCACATAAATATTTTGTCTTTCCTGTTGATTAGGAAATGACAAACGAAACTGGGTATAAATCAAGTAACAGCTACCAAAAGGACTAACACCTCAGAACAGTATTATTCATTGAAAACAACACGTCTAAAAAAATATCTGTTACTATTTTCTTGATGCTATTTTGTCTAGATCAGTTAGCTTCCGAAAGTTTATTTCACGCAAGGAGTTATCGTTAGGTTAGGTTAGATTATAAGCCACGTATAGACCTGTTTAGGTCCTTTGCGATACCAGATGGAGTTCAGTTGCCAAGTCCATGAGGAGTAATCGTCCTTTAGAATGCCTGCGCTTGACGCGAATTTTAATAGATTCTGCCGCCTCACTATCGATATTAATTTTGTGTACTTCCGATCTACCGTTTTACACAAGACTTTTGCAGTTTTGAACCCAGATAGCTCTGTCCATCGCGTTTTGATTATCTTTACCACGCTTCTGTCCAAATTGTCCACTTTCCACTGCTGCCAGGCTTCCCAAGACAGTCTTTAAGTATTTTATAAAATCCACGATTTGCTATTAGCATAACATATAATTGGCATTTAGCAAATACACTCAAATTTTACCAGAATATTTGTTAGTAAACGCTGTCTTGGACTGTAATATATGCCTATCTCGCAAAATCAAAAAGTTTCCCATATAAGAACTTGTTTCGATCGGTCAGTTTTAGATCTATTTCTCAAAAATGGAAGGACTAGTTGGTTTATACATATACAGACAGGAAAATAGAACGGCAATCAGACATGGCTAAATTGTCTCAGTTAGTTACATATGTATATATTTTATAAGTTTCCGACAATTCTTTCTGGACTTCAGACTTCTGATCCAGTTCACACCCAACTTACCAGGGATGCAGCATTGATTGATATTTATGTATAAAAAATGTATTTTCGAAGATATTTAAACAGCATTGATTCCGATTTACTCTTCGAACAATAGAAGCTATCACACATTTTGTTCGCGGCTAAATTAACTCTCATTAAGGTAGAATTACACCACACCACAGTTGAGTGCGTGGTTACAGCTCTACGACGCTACAAAACGTTTTGCTTTTTATATTTTTTAACAATTTTAGAATGATAGTTGAACATTTGTTAGACAAAATTTATTTGTCATAAATCATTCTTGTGGATTTCTAAATTACTTTAATCATTTATTGCATAAAGTAATGATAGGGGATGTGCATTTGCAAGGAATATTAGTTACAAAGGTCAAAAAATCTTCCGTTATAACGCGATACAACTAAATACAAAGGACTTTTGTATATACATAAGTGTGTTTTTGCTGCGCATTTGGGCGCGATATTAAAAAGGTAGAGGAAAATTTACAAAAAAAAAAAAACGAAATTAATGAAAACCAAGCAAGAATTGGGACATATAGTATAGTTAAAAAGAGGCAAACATTAAAAGTTTATGTTTCATTATTATTATTATTTTTTTTTCAAAATGCATGAATGCTGCTAGAACTCTCATACCGTTACAATAGTGGATGCATTTAATGAAACTGTCTTCTGTCGCATAATGATCGCCCCTATCATTGTTTGGGAGTTTTTTCCCTGATTTTATAGCACAAATCGCACATAAAACAAAGCGAGAAGACGCGACAGTTAAACAGACACTTTGTCGCGCCGCACATTGCTTCGTAATTAGGGACTGAGGTGAGCCTGAATTTGCCGCGCAGATTGGCGGTGGTGATTTGAATGACTCGTACGCGCAAAGGACATGCGAGAAGGGTGTTGCCGAGCATCACTTGACAAAAATCTACCATAAACAATAAACGGGGAAAGGTAGATAATGTCAAATAGTTTATGTTTTCAAAAAAAAACAGCAACAAAAAATTAAGTATTTTTAAAAGTAAAAAGTTTCGAAACTATTGTTGCGCGCTGTGTTATAAGTTCTAATGTAAACATCACCGGATTTTAAGTGCTAAAGTAGTAAAAAGTGAGAAAGAAACGAACAATAAAATTGCGCATTTTAGAAATACACTTACGAACAATAAATATACTATTTACATGCATACATATGTATATTTCTATGAAAAAGTATATACATATACTACCCGCCTTTGAGCCGCGCTCCTGTTGCTCACATCTAAGTTCGTCAACGGCACATTGTGGCTCTCATGACGCGCATCCGGTGCTCGCGGTGCATGTTCAACAGTCTCGTCCTCATCCAAGCATCTTCACTGCGTCTTCTCTTGCAGCCTCTAGAATGCAGCAAAACCAAAGGACATGCCGCAAAAATTCTTGGAGCTCAGTGGAGGTGGACATGCCGGAATGCGGCGGTGTAAAAGTAAACTCAGCGGCAACAGCGGCAGCGCTGTGCCACCACACAAGTGCACTTCGTCACGGCCGATTGGTAGTCGAATTGTCCGTCGGTCCAATTACTTGGAAATATTCATCGACAAAGGTAGCAATTTACGACCCATTGGACAGTTAAGATTTTTGTCAATGGCGAGACGGTAAAAGGAGCAACGGTTCTTTTAATTGACACGATGGCACTTTCTCAAAAACTCAAGCAACGCACAAAAACAACAGCAACGGCAACAAGTACATGCCCTCTAGAGTTGTTTGTCTTCTTTGTAACGTGTTGCATAAACACACACACACACAAACATGCGAGTATCTTTGAAAAAGAGCAACAAGTGGTGGCTCAATTCTTATTGCCGTAGAACAGCTGATGCATCAGCTGATAAGCTGTAAGGTAGACAGAGAATCACCGCCGCTGCTGCTGCTCCTGCTGCTGCTGTCGTCGCTGCCACTGCGCCTGCGCCCCGCAAGTGGACCACCAACACGAAAATGCGAATAGTAATGTTATGGTTCGGGTGCGATCCTGAGCGCTCAGACTAAACAGGATGTGCGCTAGGATTTTCAAGTGAAACTTTTAAATGTTGTTGCGGCTCATAAATATCTGGTATTTCGTAAATGCCTGGGAACGGTTTCGTATGGGCATTAAATGCTACTTCGTAGAATCCGATTATTGCCTAATTATTGTGTTTTAGTTTAGGTAAACGAGAGAGTGCCGCAATAAAATCGATTGATATGCCATTAAAAATGTTGAACGAACATTAATACTTATAGATAGATTTACGGTGTATGGGAATGGTTTGAACTCATTGATAAGCGCAAGCACGTCTTGGCTACAACATCACGAATGACAATTATTATTATGAAGTCGTAAAGATAGTCATTATTTATATGGAAGCATTCAAGTATTGAAAAGTAGTGGCTTTTGGTAGTTTATAAATCGCCATGTCATTGTTCAAACCTAACTAGATCTATTCGAAATGATCACTTCCATACTTAAGTTTATTCTATACAACGATGCTTATTATTTAAGAAATTCCCATATATCATATCATTTATGAACACCCAAGATGATATGGGCGGCCTATTTCAAGAAACAATAGCAAAATGTTATGAATTGCACTTTGAACCACTTCGGCATCCACCGTATTCTCCGGCTCCAACCTTCATTGAAATTATTTCATTAGAAGACCTCAACAGCATGATCACAGAAAAGAAATAAAAATTTAAATATCGATATGAAACTTGGTTCTCGGGTTCCTTGTCCCCCAAGCGAGGTTGGTGTTGCAGATGGGCAAAATCGAAATATTGCCAAGATCACAAAATAGCGTTAATCGAAAACTTATCAAGTGATATAACTAAGCTCCACATTAAGACACAAAACTGCGATTGATAAACTGAATCATTTAGTGAGGACATATACATATATGCCAACAATTTTCATAATAACTTTAATGTTTATATTTCACATGGTTTGTGATATGGCTCATACGAGGGCTGCTATATATATTTCTGGCCTAATAATGAAAATAGGAATATTCATCAACGAAAATGGTTTTATTGTTTTTCAAAATGTTCTCTATCAAGATTTATACACTTTTGCATGCGCTCAAACCAATTTTCGAAGCATTTTTTCCACTCCGATTGAGACACCTCCAAAACATGGTTTTTGAATGCTTCAACAGCATCTTCTGGCGGCGAAAATCGTTGACCACGCATTATTTTCTTGATATGTGGGAATAAAAAGAAGTCATTGGGTGCCAAGTCAGGGCTGTACGGCGGATGACCCATCAATTCGACGTTTTGGCCGGTCAAAAAGGCGCTGGTTTGAGCCGATGTGTGAGAGCTCACATTGTCATGGTGCACAATGATTCGTCTTCTCTTGTTCGTTTTTCGAATTTCTCCGAAGACTTCAGGCAAACAAATGGTGGTGTACCACTCAAAATTGACCATCCTACGTTGCTCAAGCGGAACAGTCGCCACATGACCAGTTTTGCCGAAGAAACAGGCGACCATTTGCTTCGAAGTGCTTCTTCCACGAACAACTTTCGTTGGATTTGGCTCGTCTTGGAAGACCCACATGGTCGATTGCTGTTTTGTTTCGGGCTCATCATCGCATTGCGATCGTATTTTTTCAGCATTTCTTTACACCAATCCACACGAGCCTTTTTTGAGCGATTGTCAAATTGTGCGGGATCCAACGAGAACAAACCTTTTTTACTGCCAGGTGTTCATGCAATATCGAATGTATGCTGGTGGGAGAAATGCATAGGCATGCCCCTATCTGAAGGTATGTTACATGACGGTCTTGCATTATCAGTTCTCGTACGGCATCGATGTTTTCTGGCACAACGGCTGTTTTTGAACGACCTTCACGGAATTCGTCTTTGAGCGAGCGTCGGCCACGATTGAATTCGTTGTACCAGTTTTTCACAGTGCTATAGGATAGTGCTTCATAGTCATACAAAGACTATGACCAAACTTGCTGGGTTAGGTTAGGTTAGTTTGGTAGGCCAATGAGCCATGCTTAAACCAGTTTTAATCATTCATTCCCTGGTGCCTTGCTCTAGACATTTCCTGCAGTCTTCTCGATCTACCAACACCATTATGTGGGTGTGCGTTTGCACATGACTTTTGTAGATTAGCACCCATGGTAGCTTAAAATATACTGCAGTGGTCCGGCATCTTAAAAGGCTGCCCTATGTCTAGCTCTGGACAGTATATCTCCGCACCAACACCATCCTCCATCTTTGAGCCATCCGTACAACTTGCCAAAGAATTTATTATTATTATTTCGACAGGGTGATATCGGATAATAACAACGCTCACTTGCCATACAATAAAAACATCAGAAGTAACAATTTTACAGCTAAAATGAAACTTTAGTGGCAATGGGCGAGGCACCGCCCACTTTAGGTAAAATCCCATATCTCAGAAAATACTTGACCAAAATTTGTTTCGTAACATTTTATTTGTATCGCTATATCACAGACTGAAAATAAACTAAATCAGGCTACAACCACGCCTACTTCCCATATATCACAATTTTAAACTCCTTATGATTATTTCACTAAACAGTCTAGCCAAAGATGTTATAAAAATTAAACTTTGCACACAACATCTTTTTAAGATATGCGATATCACATTCAAAAATAGTCGAAATCAGTTTATAATATTTCAAGTCGTCATATACCGAACAACACCAACTAACCAGGTGTTTACCATGCGCCAAATCTTGGAAAAACTCTGTGAAAGGAGAATCGACTGACACCACCTCTTCGCTGATTTCAGAGCTGCTTTTAATACCACTAAAAGGAGCTACCTCTATGCCGCTATGTCTGAATTTGGTAACCCCGCAAAACTAATAGAGATATGTAAACTGACGTTGGGCAAACCAAAAGTTGCGTCAGGATCAGGAAGGATCTCTACGACTCCCTAACGTGCGAGTTATTTACTCTACTGCTGGATAAAATAATTCGAGCTGAAGAATTTAATCGAATAGGTACAATTTTCTTCCAAAGTGTACAGCTGCTGAGGTACGCCAATAATATTGATATGTTTGGTCTCAACATCCGCGCCGTTAGTTCTACTTTCTCCAGACTACAACGAGGGCAATACGAAATATCTCCTGTCATCAAACTAACAGTCGTCGGACTCACGACTTGGCTCCCACGTCACTGCTGACAGTCATAACTTTGAAGTCGTAGATAATTTCGTCTATCTTGGAACCAGTATTAACACCAACAACAATGTCTGCCTCGAAATCCAACGCAGAATATCTCTTGCCAACAGGTGCTACTGCGAACTGAGTAGGCAATTGAGAAGTAAAGTAAAAATAAATATTTCTTTCATGAAGCAAAATGTAGCAATAAAGCTAATTAAGACCGTGAGTTATGATATAAGTTATTGAGATACGAAATCTGATTTGTTACTAAAGAAAAATGAAGAACAGTCGAAAACCTAAAGGGGTCAGTAGGGTAATCTGGACCGTTTTTTTTGACATTTTTTCTTTTCATAGAAATTTTTATTCTACAATAGAACTTTTTTCATATATCATGAGGTATATCGTGGAGTGTATAAACAAATTTTTTCGGAATTCTTTGATGACATCTGATAAATAAAATAGTAATTAAGGTTTTTTTTTTTTAATTTTTCCCCATCTTTTTTACCTAAATTTTGTCATAACATTGTCAATAAATTATAAAAAATTATGAATCTAGTAGGGACGATAGCCAGGCATTTTGTAAACATTTGGGTTGAGTAGTTCGACCGGAATCATGTCCGCCAGTTTAAAAAGGTGTGTGTTTGAGAAACCCGCGTTTAAAGTTTGAAGTGTGCATCCGAGCGTTCTGAACGTCGAGCGGTATTATTATTTTTGGGCCTTTTTCGAAACCTTCCAATAGTAAAGTGGGTTTCTACATTAATTCTAAGGGTATGAGGGAACAGAAAATGAAAAAAAAAATAAAATTTAAAAAGATTACCCTACCGACCCCTTAAAAAAAGGCTCCATTTTTAATGTATTATTAAAGTTATTTAGTTTGATAAAAATAATGTACCTACTCCAAAGGAAGAAGGCTAAAGATATTTAAACTCTTCAGTTTGATATCAGCCATTCATGAGTATCATTTTATTGCCCTCAAAAATTATATGGAACAACACGATTTATTAAAGCTCTTCACAAATGGCAATCTTCAGAGTTTCTAAGTCACGGCCTTATTATAGTGTCGCTATATACTAGACTGCATATGCCACTTATTTTTTACTTCACTCAAATTTGTTGTAATCCATTGATTTTATTGCAGTGCCTACTGAAGTCTAACTTTAAGTGATCACTGGCTTATCAAACTGCCCTTGTGTCTCGAGAGAAATAACAATCTTAGTACGATATATTCAACCGGATGCACTAACCACTATTTATGAGCGTACAGTGTAAACACAACATATTAAAATTATTACACTCTGTTGTCAATATTCATAACATTACCAAAAAAAAAAACAACTAAGGCGGCTCTATGTTCGAGTGCACGCTCAATAGTGTGGATATATTCTAGTGTTGACAAAACTTTATACATATATACTTAGTTTTATTACAACATTTTGCCTTATGTCCGAGGTATTTGTATTAAAGTCAACATAATTAGCACAAATCACCAAAATCAGGATATCACATTATGGAGACTACAATGTTGGTAGTTTGGGACAAAGATCTTAACCGATTTTATTCATTTTCAGCATAAACAACAATAATGTTTATACACTTGCGATATGTTGATACAGAATATAATATTTTGTACCGCTAAAGGTTGTATGTATCACCTGTAACTAATCGATATGGGTATAGGGTTATATACATATATATAAGTAAATGATCAGGATGACGAGAAAAGTTGAACTCCGTGTTACTGTCCGTCCCAGGAAACTGTAACTTGAGTACAAATTAAGATATCTTGCCGAAACTTGGTATGCGAATTTCTTGGCAAAAATGTAAAGTTGAGTTCGTAGATAGGCTTAATCGGACCATTGCCACGCCCACCAAACCTTTAACCGAAAACGTATAAGTAACATAACTAAGCTTGACAATAAGTGAATAAGGCTCTCATTTAGTATAACAAATTGCATTAGGGAGGATCGTCTGTAGTTGAAGATTTACCAAACCACTGAAGATATAAGAACTAAATTCATTTCGGGCAAATCTTTTAGGCGCCCTTACCCACTCTGTGAATATGGGTGGATTCGAATTTTAATCCTGCACACTCCCCATATAACGGTTTGGTTAAAAACTAGTAAACGCGCGATAAATTTATAAATAAATGCGCCAGAGAGATTAAATTTTACACCAGTTCCTATTGGGATTTTATTGAAAATATCGGTCAATCTGTGAGATAATTTATATAAATTCACAGAGAATCCATTTCTGATAATAGTATGTTTGCATGCCAAAAATGGATGGAATCGGATTAATAATTTCCTTAGCACCCATATACCTATGATAATATTTTGGAACTTCCGGCTGACTTTATACTCCATATATTGGCAAATATGTGAGTTATCTTAATTGAGAGAGCGTGTTTCCTAAGCAAGAGAACGTGTTCTTTCAGTGGTTCTTTTTGCTTGAAATTAAATAAGGTGAAAAATTGCCATAGATTACCTAACTAATATAAGGATTTTCCTCTTCCTCTGCTTCCCCCTGCGTGTACTGCGTCGAATAATTTCAGAGTTGCTGTGTTTACGCCCATTCGGACGACATGACTTAGCTAGCGCAGCCTCTGTCTTTTAATGCGCTGAACTATGTCAATGTGGTATATCTGATATAGCTCATCGTTCAATTGAATGCGATATTCGCCGTGGCCAACGCCCAAAGAACCATAAATCTTTCGCAGGACCTTTCTGCCGAAAACTCGTAACGTCGACTCATCAGATGTTGCCATCGTCCATTCCTCTGCACCATTTGGCAGGACGGGAATAATGAGTGAGAGAGAACTTTACTTCTTAATGGCCTACTCATTATTCAGTAGTATCTGTTGGTAAGAGTTATTCTGCGTTGGGTTTCTAGGCTGACGTTGTTGGTGGACGATAGACGAAATTATCTACGACTTCAAAGTTATGACTGTCAGCAGTGACGTGAGAGCCAAGTTGCGAGTGTGACGACTGTTTGTTTGATGACAGGAGATATCCAGTTTGAAGAAAGCAGAACTAACAGCACGGGTGTTGAGGTCAATGTTATCAATATCATCGGCGTACCTCATCCGCTGTACACCATTCACTTGGGAGTGGCAGAACATTCGTTTGAAAGCGAGCTAAAGTGAGAAGGCGAAACATCCCCTCCGCAGGATTGTACGCTGGGTTTGGGACCCGCAATGTTAATAAAAGCACTCAATGAAAAACAAGTAAGGAAGGGCTAAGTTCGGGTGCAACCGAACATTTTATACTCTTGCAACTAGCAATAATCAAAAACAAGGAAATGACTTAAGGTGTGGCAATGTGACATAAAAATGCAAGAAGAATGCTACGTACTAAATTTTGTCGAAATCGGTTTGTCGGCTCCCGAGATATGGCATTTCACCAAAAAGTGGGCCTGCTCTCGCCGTCTAAAATGTTTAATTTGCATATCTCCTAAACCACTAAAGCCACAACAACCACATTCTCCCAGCAGGACGGACGAATATTTCAAAAATTGCTACAGATGGTGTGAAAATGGATGAAATCGGGGAATAACCCCGCTCACTCCTCATATAACGGTACTGTTAAAATCGACTAAAAGTTTTTTCACATAGGTGTCCCTTGCGACATCGATCCTCTGTACCAAATCTCAGTTTAATATCTTAAGTGAGTGCTTAGTTATGGCACATTTTATGTTTTCGGTTAATAGCGATTTGTGGGCGTGGCAGTGATCTGATTACCCCCATCTACGAACTGGAACTTTTGTTTATACTAAGAAACCCACATACCAAGTTTCATCGAGATATCTCAATTTTTAGTCAAGTTACAGCTTGCACAGACGGACGGACAGGCAGCCAGTCAACCGGATTTCAACTTTTCTCGTCATCCTGATCATTTATATATTTATAACCCTATATCTATCTCGCTTAGTTTTAGGTGATACGGTGTTAGGTGGACAAAACTATAACACTCTGTAGCAAATGGTTGCAAGAGTATAATAACAATCAGCCTCGAATGAGAGACCCCCCGTTTGATATACTATATATACATATACATATGTATGTACATATGTTTATAAAAATGATACTCCACATTTATCTCGATTATTTTTAAGTATTACAAGCAACTGCTAGATGGAAAAACTATTCTACTCTGTGCAACATGTGACAAGAGCATAGAAAATAAAAACTTTTTATTAATAATATTAATAAATCTTATGTTCAACTTTACATTGCACTAAATTTTTTCAAGTTTTTAACTAAATATTTAATTACTTTATTATGTGCTCATATTTATGTAAATGAAGTTATATATAGTAATATGTACATATATGATGCAATATTTTCTACTGCCACACAGTCTGTCTAAATCTCTACTACTGATCAGTAGGTCGAAGCGTAATATCGGTTATTACAAAAACCAATTTGATAATCTACGAAATAATGTACAAATTGCCGTGGAATCTTTTATTGCTAATAATCGTGGCTATTTTAGCGCCAATAAACGGTAATTTAACTGAAAACGCAAAAGTGCCGAGAAATCATCTAAGTTTGTCAGATATATTGGAATACAACACCATACTTTTCCCACTGACTACCGTAAGCAAAGCCGAACTAGTGGGTGAGCAATGTCACGCACGCTTGCAGGAGCTGCGACGCGGCATTCTGGAGCGCGCCTTTTGGGCGCTTAAAGGTGGGAACACACTGCAACGCCAATTGTTGTTATAATTAAAAAAGTTATGATTTCAAAAATTTTCAGTACTTGACGCCTCTGGCAAACAACCACCCGCTTTCATGCTTGGCGATAACTTGTGGCTGGGTAGTGCTGAGCTGTGCGAGGCGGCACGGAACGGCCTTAACTTGGATATTTCACGCTATGTGGCGCACAAAATGAATATGTCCCTGCTAACGGACAAAACGCCTTTTGATGTAGACTATCGCGTTATTTATGCCACCCACAATTCCTCATATCAAGCAGACGTCTTGTATGGGCAGGCACGGCAACTCTTACACATCGGTTTGTGCGTGCCCTCTGAGTGTAACTCCCAACAGTTGATGCAGTTGGTCATTGCATATTTTGAAAGTGAGATTTTTCTTAACGCTGATCTCCATGTGATCAAACCGCGTGTGCTCAAAGTGAAGACAATGGCGCTTAATGCGGGCGATTTTTATAAAATGATTGCATTCAAATTAGTCGTGGTCTTTGTCACTTACACACTGTTTATGACTTTGTATGCTTATTATTTGCGCAGAAGACGCTTATCAAGCACAAATGTTCAAGTGCAGGCAAGCTCGTTTGAGGATTTTGTACTTTGCTATGATCTCCAATTAAATTGCTCGAAGATACTCGCGCCGCCCGATAGCGCAACCAATACATTTGCTTTCTTGAATGGTGGACGCATTGAGAGTGCTCTTATTGCCACATTTTTCCATACTTTCATTATGTTGAAAGCCATTGTCAGCAATCCAACACAGCTTTTCACTTACGTGAGTAGAATGGGAAATATGGAGGTGGCTATGGATGTGTTTTTACTAATCAGGCGAGTTTCGCATTCAGTTTTCCATCAATATTTGAATTGTATATTAAACGCATATATTTTGTATAGTGGATTTCTACAGACCTACAGTTACTTGCGAAATCGAAGTCAATTGGAAACTATAAGACGATTAAACTTCAGTCGAAGTGTTTTGGAAATCGCGAAGCTGACATTTCACCGTTTTCTCAGGTGAGTTACCTTTTGAAAACACGTTAACTTCGGTGCAGCCGAATCTGTCAGAAATAAAAAAAGTTTTCCATACCAGTATTTGATTGTGATCATTCGGTTTGTGCGGCGACTAGATGATCATTTCACATTCTTACATACCTTCAGGCATAAGGCTGGTTGTTACTAGTTAACAAATATAAGATCTGCATTGATTGGATACTGATTCGTATACTGGAAAGTGAAAGATTCTGTTTGAATTAAAACTTATGTTTTTGTATCATTTCGGCCACATTTGCAATCTAATGTAGGAATGTTGAGATAATATTATCTACCGAATTCGGTTGAAATTGGTCGAGTAGATCACCTGGTAAGGGTTTTACCTAAATGCGGGCAGTGCCGCCCCATCGTCCAAACTCGACACCGGTTTCTATAAAGCGCTATCGTACCATTGATATAGTACCGTTATATGGGGAGTGGGCAGTGTTTTAATTCGAATTCACCAATTTTCGCAGAATAGGTAGGAATGCTTGAACGGTTCAGAAGATATGTACGTTAAACTTACTAGAGGTCCGGTCCTTTATGCAAAACGAGAAATCGATTTTTTGAAATTCACAATTGGATATAAAAACTTAATTGAACAATTAGGGAACAAATACAACTTATTTCATATTTTATGTTAATTTCAGATTAGCACCGCTCTACTATTTTATGCTATGTATTACCTATTTAATGATGAAATACAACGACAGTACAACCGTGTTTAATGTATCGGGTTTTGTAACGGAAAACTGCGAGCATTACTGGTGGCGCAACGTGCTCTTCATCCACAATTTATACGATCATAAAGACATGTGCTTGGCATGGACCTGGTTTGTGTCTTTGGAAATACAATATGCGATCACCTTGACAGTGCTCTTGGTTATTTATGCTAAGTAAATTCCGATATAAAAATATTTCTATACCTAGTAAGAAGCTTTTTCTTCTTCCAGACATCCAACATATGCTAAGATATCTCTATTGTTGCTAATGATATCATCTTTGGCATACCAAACAATCGTGGGCCTGCAGGTTAACTTTCAGATATCTTTGGAGACCACATTTACGTACTTTACCCAGTTCTATGCGCATCCACTGGTGCGAATTTTTCCATATCTCTGCGGTGCTCTCACTTGTTGGCTATATCTCGAATATAATGCTCAGCTTCAGTCTTTTAAATTACTAACGAATTTCTACTGCCACCTCATTCATTTAGTATTTATAATTTGTATGCGACCCGCCCCATTGGGGCGTGGCTATTTAGTGTGGGTGGAGACCTTTATTTTCATACTACAACGTTGCCTTTATACTATGAGCGGCTGTTGGTCCATTATTGCTGCGGCGAATAATCGGCTCGCTTGGCATAGACGTTTTCTGAGTGCCAAAATCTTCCAGAAAGCAATTCATGTGTCCTATGCCTTATCGTTGCTGAATTCTATGGTTATTATATGCCTTTTTACCGCGGGCAGTAAGTTGGTGTTTGTGGAACCGATTCGAATGGTAAGTTAAATTGATAAGCGGTTGCGGTTTTATGAACATTTGTGGAAGAAAAATAGTTTTTTATGAAAATATGATGAAAAATAAGAAAAAATATATTAAATAATATTATCCTGACAAATATTTTCCAAGTTTTTATTAATTATTTTAATTAAAAAATAATAAAAATCAAAATTTTTTTTATTATTTTACAAACCTAATCCATACACATTTAAACCATAAAAAAAACTTTTTTAACAGAATATTAAAAATAAATTTCAAAATTTTTTGTTCTCATAAAAAAAATATTATTTTTTGGAAAATTATTAAACATTTCTATTTAAGTTGCTATTTATTTCCATTTCAGTTTGTGCTTTATATCGGACTTATCATTATTTTGCATATATTATCGTTTCCGTTGACTGTACTCTTTGAAATGCCTTACCGTAATGTTTCCAGTTTATTGACAAAGCGAGGTCTAGCAAAGCGAGCGAAGTCATCGTAACATAGTCTAATGACAATATATATATATTAACAATGTTTATAAAAAAGTTAAAAACAAAAAAATTCTTTATAATAAATCGATAGTTTATTATATTTAATCACATCATGAACATCCGATCTCTAAAGATTTTAACATTGCTGCCAATTACAATGAAAATCTTCAGTGACAGCTTGACAGGTGCTTTCCTAAATATAATAAGTCACTATCTTTTGAAAATTTAGTTTTTACGTTATCTCGCGGAAAAATTGACTAACCTAATCGTTGTAGTAATCAATTGATATTCAACCAAATGCGCTATTAATTATTTATAAGCTTATTATTTATATATACATATATATAATATATTAAAATGTATACACTTTTTTGCCAATGGTTGGTTGGTCGAGAAGAGAGGCACAGGGCGGCTGCACTTAGAATTACTCCCGGGTAATAACCAATGGTAACCAATTTAAGCATTATCCAGCAACTCAGTGGATTTGTTTTTTTGATTTTTTCCACTTCAGTTGTCCAACTTGGAGTTGGAACATTGAGAGACGTCGAATATATCCCGTCTCATTCGGCTGAAAACGGTGCATACCCAACGAAATGTGTCTCATCCCCCTCCTCACATCCACTGCATTCGACCGAATACACTTTTCCAATTTTCTGAAAGGGCCACCTACCCTGTGATGATCCCTACAATATTGCTAAGTTCGCGTTTTGTATAGTAGAAGTTTTTTGGTCTGTGGTATGCTCCGCGAGGGCCTGGCTTCGGGTGGAATCTCCAATTGGCGCCACACAAAAAGCAGAAACGACTAGCGCACTGTTGTTAAATCGGCTATAACCGCATAAGCGGTGTCTACGCCAGTAAAGAAGAAGATGAAGATGATAAATGTTGAAACATTTAAGGGCTTACATGGGTTTCCCCAAAATTTCAGTGAAAATTTGGCCACAGTCTTTTTCGAACAGTTGTAATCAAAAAAACAATCCTTCGTCATAGTCTTTAAGAATTGTAGGTTGAGTAGTTCGCGAAAAATCTTGCCAACCGACTTCAAAAACAAAGTGTTGTAGATTCGAGAAAATTTAGTACAATATTCTTGAAGTGTTATCGAATTTAATATGACAATGAAAAATCAACGTTTTGAATCCCGTAAATCCATGCAACCCCTTAAGTTGTTTTTGAAAAGAAAACAGTAATCAAATTTTTTTCTAAATTTTAATTCAATTTCCAATACATTTTGCATTGGCTCGGTTTGCTTATATGAATAACACATTGCTTGAGCATACCAGTTGAATGTACACACTTATTAGAGAATGCATTTATAGAGAATTCCGCCTGAAATAGTGTCTACTTGCTTGAGGATGTTGACTTTCTGGAAGCTTGTACATGTAGAACGCCTGAAAATTCTATTTAACATATCCGTTGTGTGTGCTTACTTAGAAAATAACTTTATAAGCATAAGAATATTCAATTTACACATACACACGTATAAAATATAAATACACCGAAAGGGCACTCATCTCATTCCGTAGATTCACAGCAGAGATAAACAAATATTTATTATACTACAATAACAGTTTTTACTTCTGCGTTAAGTACATAACTGACTTGATTGTTGTAACTCCCAAAACTTGAATGTTTGCTTATAAAAATAAAATCACTGACACACCCACAAATACGAGTACATACGGATATGAGTATGTTAGGACATATACATATGAATATACGTATATATTGTATTCTTATATATATTTACGTTACATTACCAAAGCATAAACGGAAAGAAATCCTAACGTAAACAACACAAATACATGCGCAGCTATGCTTAGACACACACATGCACACATATACATATGTATGTATGTAAGTAGATTTTCAACTCGACGAAAACCTGTGCGCGGTGCCGAGGTCACTGCCCTCACGCCTTACCAATGCCAGTACTTGCTGTTGACCAAGAAAAATTCCTTGGCAGTCAACTTCAAGCCATGCCACCATTAATAGTTAAATTCACGTAAATGTAGGCAACGGAATAGAAATATACAGCGTGTAAGTAGTAGGGATCCGCGCAGACGCCTGCCAATGCGAACAAAGAACCAGCCACGCAGACCTTACCATAGCCAAAGTGGCAAAGCGTTATGCAGCAGAGTTGCATACAAAAGAAAATTGTTGGCCCTTTTGTTGCACGCGGCGATTGTGGTTAGAGACGCGCGGTTGCAACGTGGCAAGCGCAAGGAGTTGAGCGCATGCGCGCAGCTACCGGACAATTGCATGCCAGCAAGTACAATATTTCCCCATGCGCATGCCTAGTGCCATACATATATACGTATGTGTATACATGTGTGTATAGAAAAGTGCAATGTCATGCACACAAGTGTATTCGTAATAATTCCAACACATATTCACTCATATGTATATATGTATGTACATATATATATACATATGTACATATATATATATGGACACGGAGTACACACCTCTAATCAATTCGGTGTTAGGCTTAATGCTGTTCTTGCATCACACAAACTCACTAGTGTGTATATGTATGTATTCCAATTACAAAGATTTCCTTCAATCAATTCATTGTGGTCTAGACATTGATTTCATCGTCGGTCAGGGTGCAGGCTTTTATTTTTTATTTTATTTTTTTTGTGCGTTACTTTTTATTAGGACCTTACAAGTTCGCAATAGCTGTTGGTAATTGCAGCGTAAGTTGTCTGTTGCAATGAGTTAACCTCTCCATAATAATACCATCCTGTCAGCTTGCCCTTACGCTGCAGCCGCCACAAACCACAAGCGTCCGTCAGTGCCTCGAAAGCGCCCATAAATTGTGTAGTAAATGAAGAATATTAACCTTTAAAGAGTGGTTTGGCAATAAAAAGTAATTGATAATCGTCTTTTAAAGTAATTGTTTTGAGCATCAGGTGAATTCGTTTCAGACTCGTAGACAAAGTATTCTGGTGTACAAAGTCTACGTTCTTTACTAATGGTTTTTTAAGCAGCTGGAAGCTGGACCACGCGGCTGTGGTTTACTTCGAGCTTCTTTAGCACAGCCAATGAAAGAAGAAGGAGCATTATGGATGCACTACACACTTTAGAGGAGTAATTTTCACAGAAAACACACTAAAGTTTTCCCTTCGGATGGAACTTCTTATCTCGCAGCTCTGTTAGACCGTTTCTCAAGTTCAGCATTTTTTAATAACCGCTACGAAGAATTTAAAAAATGATTTCTCTATGTACCGATGAGAAGTCCTGACTTTATTCCATAAATGTAGTATATGTATATAAATTTTTTCAAATCACACTAGTTTACAGTTATTATGCGACTGTGATGTTAGAGGCTGTTTCTTGCTAATTTTGGGTTGCTAAAACCGAAATTGATATTATATATTTCCTAACATGTAGGGGTGTAGAGGCAAACCTCCTTTGCGTAGACACCATTTACGGGACCGAGTTAACATATGCAAAACAAGTAAACGCGGTACATAGGCTATACGAGTAGCAGGTGCATTTCGAACGATATTAAACGACGCTGCTGAAGTTCTAGACCATTGACATCCGGAAAAGAATTCGCTCGATTGGACCAGCTATCAGAGCCGTCAGTAGGCGTAAAAAAGAAAAGAGAGCCAAAAACATCGCAACGGTGGCAAACCTCAACCAAAGGACGGTGGACCCATAGACTAATCCCGGACTTCCACTCGTGGATAGATAGACAACATGGAAACCTAGAATTCCACCTAACCCAAATACTTAGTGGACATAAATGCTTTAGAAACTATCTGTTCCGATTCCATCAGGACCTTAGCCCGTACAGTCCGTCGTGCACAATACAATGCGCAGAGCCCCATAAATCTTCTGCAAAACCTTTCTCTCGAACACTACTAAGGCCGACTAATCAGATTTTGTCATTATCTATGCTTCCGCGCCAAAAAGTATGACGGGAACAATGAGAGAATTGTAGAGTTTGATCTATTCAAATAATAATTATTTTCTCGAAATTCGTAATGGTTTATTGTCCTCATCTGATTTGATATAAGGACTGCGTCGAATAAAATTGTCCGTTACAAAAATGAAAAAACCTTTTAAACCAGTTGTCCGATTTTTATAAACTAAAATATTTAAATAAAAACATTTATTTTAAATTTAAAAAACTGAAGAATAAACCAAGAATTATGTGTTATTAATAAATATTTTATTTTTTCCGGAACCCTGTTCATTAGTGCTTTTATGATAGTGTCCGATACTGTCATAGAAGACCACTTTCTTTTAAAATTTTGAAAGTCTTTAATCAATTTTTTTGTTGCCTTCATCTGCCTTTTTACTAAAACCCAGTATCTACAGCTATACAAAGATATTTTTTTCTTATTAAGTAACCTTATTTCGATGTGAAGGTCGTTCACATCACTCAAAATGGTCAGCAAGAATAAACATAATATTTACCCTAGAATTAAGATTTAGATTTAGTTATACATATAGTTGCTATAAGAAATGTACCTAGGAGAGAGGTTGCCCCTCACCAGAAGGTAGTTATCTTCACTTCAATTGTGGACTGCGCCAAAATGTAGGCAACGATTCGTAAATTACTTATTTTTAGTTTCACAAATTCATACAGCAGTGATTGAGATTAGTAAATGAAGTTTCATAATGTTTGGCGATTCAAGTATTTTTTCGGCTATATCTTGTTTCCTTTAACTTAAAAATGGCCAAAAGTTGAAATGATGGTACTATCCTTTCAGCTTAATGAATTTACCAGACATTCAATTTTTAAACAAACACTTCTTCAAAACTATAAAACCGATTTATAAGTCGTTCTTTTTTATATGTTAAACAGAAATCATTCCATAATGTGGGGAAATTTTTCTATTATGACTATATATATTATATTGACTATTAGTTAATAGCATAATCGACGTTCAGAACTGCAATCTAAGTACTTTAAGAGATTATTAAAACTTAAGAAGATCCTGGTAAAAAATTTTGGTTTTTTTTAATAAAAAAGTTTGAAAAATCTTACTTTCATTAAAATTCTTAAAAATGTGGTTACTGGTAAAACGGAACTAGGTTCCATAAGTGTTCTCCTAGGTAAGAATCATTCCCGCACTGCCAAGGTCTAATTATTCATGAAACTTCGGTAGTTGGGTCTCTTGCATCAACAAATCTAACTCTAACCCATAAAAAAATCTTCTTAATCCCACTAGTGCCCTTGTATAAGTGAAGATATGAGCGCCAAAATGTTTCAGTCTTGCTCCCACAAAAGCGGAACAGTTAAGAAGGAAGAATTAAAACTCTAATGTGTATTTTTATTAAACGAAAAAGTTAAATTTCAATATTCCAAAGATTTGTATGAAATTTTATTTAAATCCAAAACCCGATGCTGTCTTCTCTAGCGTGTGATAAAAGATAAAATATCCATTTAAACTGCCATCAAGTTCAATAAAAATATATTGATCATAAAACGACGGCAAAATCAAAGTTACGTAGATATGTTTTATATTTGTTTGTTTGTATGTATAGGTAGACAATTGTATGAGCAGACTTCCTCATTATGATCCTCATAAAATTCAGCTAATAGCATTAATTATTGCTTTTTCGACTAAGTCAAATAATTTGAACGGCTTCGATTAAAATTTTATTTATTTCCATGGGAAGTGAAAAACGAAAACTCAAAGTATACACGCTCGCTAAGTAGAAGTAGAAACAGATTTCCAGCAGTGAGTTTACATTTAGACAACCCTTTTGATTTGGCTGTACCTGCAGAGCCCCAGCATCCAAATCTAAGAATTTTGTATACATGTTTATAAACCAGTGTGTGCGTGTGTATATTTGTTTACGAAGCCTAATAAAGAAGGAAAAACTTCATACTAGAACACAGCGACGTCGTACGAAGGCCTAGTCATTTTTATTACAAATTCCACGGCGAAGGAAAAGTTCTGCTCCACGAGCGCATTAAGCGAGCGCTGTGGAGAAAAACCTGTTGTTGCGGCCTATTGTTGCCCCTTGTGACTGCGTATTGTGGCAATCAACTTTTACTAACAGCAAACACTTCCTTATGGGAAATTTCAAACACACTTCGTAAGCGCATACATACATACATATTATATATTTAGTTGCACTGAGCATTTCTATGCGGATCGCTGAAACTGTACCTGCGCTGCCTGTTTCTATTTCCATTTGTGCTTGGAGCAACTCAGTGGAGGCCTTAAAGACGCAAAGTTGCTCCTCCATGAACCAGCACGTATATACACACACACACTGGCAAGTCAAGGAACGCCAACTCTCCAAAGTCACGCCTAAGCGCATGAAAATGACCAAGAATAGAATAGAAAAGAGCAATTGAAGCATTGCACTGCCCTGCCTAGCCGGCGCTCCCCCTCTTCTAGCGCGTGTAACAACTTTTTTTCGTGTTTGTTGATAATTTCCTTATTGCTTTCCGTTTGCCGGCAGCCGTTACAACCGACTGTCGTTTGGGGCCACGGCGCAGGCAACACAAAGACTTTTATTATTGCTTATTATTCAATCCTTGCTTGAAATTGAAATGAAATGAAGGGGCACCGTGTCTTCTCGCATGTCGTTAATGGCTTCGCTGCTGTTGTATTTTCGTAATGCTTTCACATATGTATTGGCGCTGCTGTCGTTAGTGGTGGTGGTGTTGGTAGGTGTCAATCACCTGAAGTTTGAGTTGGCCTGTCTGCCAACCGAAAAGGGAAATATTGACTTCGTGATTTCTTATTTTGTTAGATTTTAGTGATTTTCGTTTTGTTCTCGTATTTTAATGAACTCCAAAGATATGTATACAAAAGTAAAGGATTTGTTGTGGTTTTGGGAAGAAAATCGGAAATTTTCCAAAAGATTAGCGCAACGAATGCATTGCTGCCGCGTTCTTCGTTGTCTACTCCTTTCAGTTAACATGCTCTCCGCTCACCCCATATGCCAAACGCGCCAGCAAAGCAAGTAGGAAGCAACATAAGCAAAGCCATTTGGAGAATTTAAATGTCCCCCATGCATTCCTGCAATGTTTATCGTTTGATGGATACTACACAAATGGAATGTTAATTTTTGTAATCAAATCTTATTTTTCTTTGATATTCAATTGCATATGTATGTATGTATGTAATTTTGTATTCAATTCATATTGAATCACCATAACTGATAATTCCAATGCTAGAACCCATTTCATTTGTAATTCTAATATTCATTGCATTAAAAATCGGATTACGGAGTTTATGTTAATTTTTGTAGAGAAAGTGAAAATGTTATTTTGTTATAGAGTTTTCGTATATAGACGTTCACAAATGTATATATGTAATATAATTTGTAAATCCTCTTCTTACAAAATTCTAATTTATGAAGGTGTCGCAGCACGTCCACATTGCTATGCAAATGAAATAATAATTTTCAGAAATTTCTAAAGCTATGAGAACTGATATATATAGGACTATATAAAATGAGTATAAACATATTTCGATACCCTGAATAAGGCTGGTAAATCAAATGTGTGAGAGCTGATGTTTGCCACAGGCCGTAGTTTTTCAAAATACTTTGTGTAACCTTTTAACATAGACTTTAGACTATTCATATCCCCAAGAAAAAGTGTAAGGGTGTGATATCACACGAACTTGGTGGCCACTCGACCGGCCCAAAACGAGAAATTATCTGCGCATCGAAGTGATTTCTCAATAAATCCAATAATTGATGCGATGTGTGGTAAGTAGTGCCGTCTTGTTCAAGCGAAATGTCGCCGAGATCACGAGGATCTATTTTGCGCATGAAATAGTCGGTTATCATGGCGCGACGGTTACGATCTCACTGGCATCATTTTTGATGAAATATAGATCAAAGATTCCACCGACCCACAAACCACACCAAACCGTTGTGTTTACTGGATGAAAATGCAGTTTTTGAATCTCTGCAGATTGCTCTTCGTCCGAAATTTGCAATTTTACTTGGTTACATACCCATTGAACCACGAAATGGTCCTCATCGCTGAACAAAATGTGAATCGAAAACGTCGAATCTTCTTAAAGCTTTTCAGAGCCCATAGTGCTTAGCGTTGTCGCTTGCTTCAGTTCTTGCACAAGCTGTATTTGTAAGTTTTCAATTTAAGATCTCGAAGACGTTCCATACGTCAATCCAAGTTGCTGCGAACCGCGCCGAATCGACTCACCACGGTCTTCGTGTACACTCTCAGCTATGGCTACTATATTTTCTTCAATGCCTGCTAGATGTAGTCTATATGCTGGATTTTAATATGGGTGATGGTGATACGAATAGTACGTTCAGTAGGCCAATTAAGTTGAGCAAAGTGCGCGAAACACATTCTTTACAGAACGTGAATAACGTGAACGTAATAAAGTTGCACGATTTGTAAATGTTGTTCAGGCGCAAGTATCTCTACTTGGATCACCTGTTATTATCTCACGTTTGTAGGTCAGCATCCCAGATAACTTTAAACTGTGTTCAGTTTTTTGATAAACAGTTATTTCATGCCGAAAATGGCTCAAATCAGTTCCAGACCTTACAAAGTCTGACAGATGCGTTTAATTTTTCAAAAAAATATTGATGAATGCCGATAAGAAACGTTTATTCTACAATGAAAAATTACAGCGACCCTCCAACTTTTCGATACCATTTTTATTGTACGATTTGTTATTTGCTCAAAATAAGCCTCAGTTTCGGCGATCACCTTTTCATTCGACGAAAATTTCTTCTCGGCGATCATTAATTTGAGATTTATAGTTACTAATGGTCGTTGCTTTCTTCTTTTTTTATTACACGCGCATCCCAAAATACAAACGTTATAACCTTGCCAGTCGACTGTTGCGGTTTTCCACACCTTGAAGCGGGGTTATCGTGTGCAGTTCACTCGGTTGACTGTCAATTGGACTTAGGACCAAAATGATGGAGCCATGTTTCATCCATTGTCGCACAACGACTCAAAAACTCGAGTTTATTAGACTTGAATCTTCATCACTGCACCGAATCATCAACTCGTCGTTGTTTTCAGTCTAAAGTGGGCTCGCGGGACAACCACTTTGCACAGAGTGTTCTCATTCCCAAATATTCGTGAATGATATGATGTACTATACATGTCTATTTGATATCTTTAGAGTGTCAGCTATCTCGACCGACTTCACTTTACGGTCATTCAAAATTATTTTTGAACATTTTTGATGCTTTCGTCGGTAACCATCTCTTTTGGAGTTCCACAGCGTTCACCGTCTTCGGTGGTCATTTTTCCACGTCCAAATTTTTGCTTCAGTTGTATTTTTCCCCTTCAAAAAACATTATTTTATCAACAAGCGAATTTCCTTTTTATCCATTTTTTCCCAATAACAAAAGTTGCTTCACTCAAAATGTGAAAATTCGTAAACTAATGATCCTACAGCTAACAAATTTATACACAAGGCTTTTGAAGGTTAGGGCTAACTAAGACTTATATGGTTTTAACTCTAATAGCGCCATTTATGTGTTATTACGGGAACTTTTCAATTGACCTGTTATATAAAAAAAGTTGCCTAGTTCTCGGGCTACCTTTACTCAGTCTATCATACCGTGGGGGCAGATAATGGAGATTCAATAAAGTATTTGTATATGTAAATGATCAGCATAACGTGCTGAGTCCATTTAGAAATCTGTCTCTCCATCTGTCTCTACATAAGCAAACTAGTCCCTCAGTTTTTGAGATGCCAATCTAAAATTTTGCATACGTCCTTATCTCTCCAAGAAGCTGAACATATTTCGAAACTGCAGATATCACCATAGGTGGCATGATACGTTCATAAAGTATGGATTATTGCCAAATGCCACAATCTTCAGACAAACTGTTTAGATCGGTCCACTATATCGTATACATAACTGCCATTAAAAGCGAAAGAGCATTTTATGCTCAAAGAAATAGATTTGTGAAGGGTATTATAGCTTTGGTGTAGCCGAATTTAAGGTTTTCTCTTGTTTATTGAACAAATGAAAATCTCAATATCTTAAAACTCGCCAGATTGCATTTATCTCTAGAAACTGTGCGCAATATAACAAACATGATATTATACAGGGTTTGTCCCGAAAGTAAAAAGACTGATTTTCTTCTGGTCAGTTGTCTTCGAGCACCTGGCGAGTCAGCATAAACATTTTCGCGCGACGTGTTTCTGCGAATGGTGTAAGCCGAAAATGCAGCGTTCGTTAGAGCAGAGGTACGCGATTAAATTCTGAGCGAAACTCAGTAAATCTGCAATAAAGACGTATGATATGATGAAGCAGGCTTACCCAGACGTTGCTTTAACAAGAAGTGGTGTGTTTCGGTGGCACCAAGTCTTTTTTGAAGGCCGGGAAGAGGTCGCTGATGAATGAGCAAATACAAAGTGAAAACGATCATAGTATTTTTTTGACATCAAAGTCAACGTCCACCAGGAATTTGTTCCTCCTAGACAAACCGTCAACGCCAAGCTTTACGTGGAAGTCCACAAGAGACTCAAACGAAGGGTTAATCGGTTCCGACAAGACATCGCAGTCGATTGCAAGTTGCACCACAACAACGGCCCGACTCACACCGCCTTTCTTGTGAACACCTACCTAACCAAGGCCGGCATTAACGCTTCCGCTTCATCACAAAAAACCGCCCTAGAGCCCAGATGTGATCCCCCCCGAGTTTTTTTTTGTTTCTTTGCCTGATAAGACCGATGAAAGGAGATCCAAGCAGCATGCACCTCGGCTCTCAAGGCTATTCCGGAGTATGTCTTCCGTGACGCCTTCAATGCTTGGAAATCGCGCTGACAGCGCTGCATCGACGCAGAAGGAGCCTATTTCGAGAGTTTTTAATGTATTATAACGATTGGTTCAATAAATTTTTTTAAATCGACTCAGTCCTATTACTTTCCGGACAAACCCTGTATAGTATTATACTCATTTAAATACGTTAAGCCCACAATTTCATTGTACGAGTATTTTCTTTCATTCACAAATTTCAATTCGAAATCCATCATATCTCACCGCTCATTATTTGCGCAGGCGCATGCGCATTGTTTTCTTGTATGCTAACGAATGTGCTACTGCTTTACAAAGCCAACGACATTTCTCCAACAGTCATACGGACAAATGAATGTGGTGTTGTAGTTGTATTTTTCACATTGTCAACTGCAATGCATATTACTGACCAACACCACCAACAACAAGAAATTACAAACATCAGCATAATCATTGTCGCCATCGTCGTCATCATCATCAATATCAACACACAATCAGCGAATTCATTATGGCATAACAAACAATAAAATTATCCATCCATTTGTGACATTCATAACTGACCAACGGCCATCCATCAAAGACAGGACGACGCCACACAGCGCCGACTGGCTTGTAACGCTCACCGCGCCATTCATCATCTATGCAACACTGCTTGTCTGTGTGTGTGTTTGAGTAAGAAGCTGAAACCTTCCACTGACGACGCCGGTCAACGCGCATATTTGTATTTGTAACTGCGCTTTATCACCGGTCGGTGTCAAAGGTTCATCAACAAGAAAGTTTTGCGTTCTTTTTGTTTACATTTCTAACGAATTACAAAATGATGACAACAAAGCAAATCAACAAGGAAGTGAGCCGGGGCGAAAGCTGTCGCTTACAGCCAGCACAGCACACCCCAACACAGGCAATGGTATGTAATTGTCAGTTGTTGGGAGTAATGCAACACCAGCGCAGGATTCAAATGTTTTCTAATCAGCAAAGTAACGGTCTTTCGCACACCAACTATTCCAAGCGTATAGGTTTGAGTATTCCTCGCGGTGTTGGTGGTGGTGATGTCGAGCTGAGGCTGCCAGCAGCTTTACAGCTTTACTCCGCAAGTGAGTCACACACACACACGCACTCGGCGCTGGTGCTTAGCTGCGCAGGCGCACCATTACGCCCCTCAAATAAATCAGATAACTTCATGGTACGTGCCCCTCACCAGCGCAGACGCGCACATTCACGTTGAGTGCCTGGTGCAGCGCTAAAACCAGCTCGCACATTAGCACAACTACACACACACATACATATGGTACATACATATGTACATGCATAACTGTAAGTTGTAAGTTGTAATGGTGTAACATTATCGCCACATCTGCTGCTTTTCCAAACATTCGACTTGTCTTTAATTATAATGAATTCACTATGTTGTTGTTGGTTTTTTTTCAAATGTTAGCGATCACATTTAAATGTCGGCACGGAAATGTGTGTAATATGCAAATCTAAAGGCACGAAATTATGCATTCATTCGTTAGGACATACACACACAGATGCCGATACTATTACAGAAGCTCATAAACGCTTGCATACATTTACATACATACAATCACATATATATATATTTATCCAAGTTGCAGCCGTGTCGTGCGTTTAAGTGAAAACCAGTTTACTAATTTTTCCCAACTTTAATATTTTGAAATTTTCACAAAACTAGCTTGAACTTCGGCCAACAAGCTGCCACTACCAACAACAACGCGCATTGCGACAGTCAACTAGCTGACTGACTGTCAAAGTCACTGGGAAAATGCAAAATGATAAATGAAAATTTCATAATGTCACTCAGTTCCATCGAGCTTGCTCTTCTGGTTTGGCAAAATCTCATGATTAAATTTCTCCTTTTAGTTTACAGAGATTGTGCTTGGTGTCTCCACAGGGCTGTTACTGTCATCATAAAGTAGAATATGAATAAAAATAAAATTCAAGCGAAAGCTGGCTGTCATTTTTGTGGGAACGAGAATTTACTTTCACAGATGTTTTAGAAATATTTTTGAAATTTTTTTAAAAATTAAAGATATAATATATGTTTGTTAGGTTAGCATATACCCGAGAACCATATTCATATTAGGTTAGCATATGCTAAACCCGAGAAAACTAATTTCTTTATTGAATTTAACTAATTAAATTGTAAAATATTCAAATACCTTTAATACTTTCAAATATATCTCTACTTATTTGCGCTCTAAGACAATAAATTGCTCGTAATTTTTACCAACTAATATTCTTATATTTCATATTGAGGCAAACACAGGTTTGAATTATTTGCATTGCCTTATTCATTCATTATTTGTATAGAAATATAACTTGTGGTGGGTAGAAGAAGCATCTCTTACAATATTTTTCCTTTTATAACAAATCTGGATTCGTTAATTTGCGCCTAAATGTAGGCAATATTAGCTATGTTATTTCGTAGTTTTATATAATTAATAGTCTATTTACAGGCGTTTAAACTATTCGGCATTTTCTTCTCTTAAAGGGGGTAAGGAAAATTATAAAAAATATTAACTTCGGCTGCACCGTAGCTATAATACCCTTCACAAATGCAAAATATTCCTTAGAACAACTTGATTACGATTGGTCAATTTGCATGATCGCTTTAGCGGTCTAATATCGCCGAAAAATGAGCAGCTTCGTGGGGAGAAAAGTGTGTGTGAAAAATTTCGGAGCGATATCCCTAAAATTCAAGGAATATTTCGTGTATATGCGGACAGAATCGATACAGCTCATCATAAAAAGTATTCTTTGTGGCTTCCAAGCTTAAATATATATTAAAAGCAATTTTATTCTTCATTCAGAAAATAATTCAGTAAATGTATCAGATTTGCATACTATTATTTTTGAAAAGTGGTTTTAGAAAAATAATGATTACACGCCTAATTATAGGCAACGTTTAACTAGCGTGTATCAAAACTTAATTGTTGCATACCTTTAGGATAAACGTTTATGGACATGGTGGCGAGATGAGGGTAACCTAAATGATAGCAGATCTCGAAACAATAAATATCGTTCTTCAGCCCTTCAAACAGTTACTTAGGCATGCCAGAGAAGAATTGATAAGTCCTTTTTTAGTGACTTTAGAAACTTTGTAGTTTCCAGCCTTAAATATATAGTAAAACAATTTTTCCTTCATTAAGAAAATAATTTCGTAAATGTGTTCATTTCTTTAAATTGGTGCGCTGACTAAATCCTCCTAATAGATTTGAAAGTTTGTTGTAGTTAGGATTTTGGGCGATTCTTGCTCCAGAGAGCGTATCTCAACAATTACAACCGTGTCCTTTAAGACGAAAAATACCTGAAGTTAAAATAAGCCTTTATATTTCGGCGAAATGACCTGAACCTATCAAAAATCGTGAAAATTATCTAAAAGTATTAAATTCGATATTATATTCGCAACAGTTAGCAGCATTAACTTTAGTCGCATAAAAGCGGGTCAAGAGAATAGTGTTGAGTTGATTCTTTCAGACGTCTTCGAAGTGTGAGTTAAAGTCCAATTAAATTTGCCGACAATACTTGTTTGGATTCAAAAATGTTTCAGGAAAGTAGAGTTAAACAAAAACATTTGCAGATTTCAGTAGTTATGATACATATTAAAAACTTTATATGCCCTAAATTCAATCGTTCTTCTAACCTCTCGTTATGAGAACTCCAACATTTATTATGAAGTAATTTACATGGAGTTTTTTTTTATCGAAAATAAAGTAAAGTGGCGAAGCACACTCATCAACGATCAGAGACAATGTTTCTCCTGGAACTCGATCTGTACTTGAAAAAGTTAGTGCCAACACTATTCTATAGATAAGTATATAGTATACATTCTTAATCTCTCTTCTGTCTGTGTAAGAAAAACGGACTTATACCAAAACTCTTTCTTTTTCTAGAAAAACAAATATTTTGGCCGATCTGGTAACTGATTCAAAAGGTTATTTCAGATTAACGATAATCGATTGAAGCTATAAAAGAAAATCGACGATGAAACTAAATGTCGTCCAAATGCAAACTTAACGAATGTGTCTGTTTTAAGCATGAAAAGATGTAGTTTCTGATTAAAATTTTATTAGAAATGTTTATGATATCACGTGGCAACCAGTTCACGGTTATCTACAGGCATGTAATTTTCATTTAATTTGGTTTGAAAATTAGAAGTCCTTCAACAAATCTACAAATACGAGATATGTTCATACAAAAGTAAACAAAATCAACACACTACTATAGATATTATTTTCGTATAATAATAATCTTCTAACAAAGTGAGACCCACACACAATAGTTTTGCTATTGTTACAACTATATAAAAACTAAAAAAGTAGCATCCATTGTTTGAAGAACAATACAAAGTCCACAAATTCCAAAATCAATAACGGCAATTCATCATTTTATTATTGTACGCCAATTCACATTTCTGTGAAATGAGTTTTTTGTGAGACTTCGGTTTTGAAGGACATGCAAATCATTATGGTGTTGCGGGTGGCGCGGTCAAAAACCACAAAGAAGCAAAAAATAAGTAAAACAAAAAAAAACAAAACTAATAATCTTTGAAAACATAGAGAAACTTATACATCACTATAATGGAAATTACCTGCCAATTAACACTTGAATGTGAAAAGGATGAAAGGATATGACGACTCAATAGCCGCTACTTCAAAGAAAATCTCTTGCAGTGGCGTTGCGGTTGCAATTATGAAGGTTGCTGATAGTTCTTTCAAGTGACGGAGATGATGAGTATCAAATTTGTTTTGCATTGTATTTGCACACACTAAAAAATCATCAAAACTGAAACATCCATTATGCATATGTTGTGGAAAATTTGTTGACAGCTTTTCGGCGCAAAACTCCAAGACGTCTTGTTCTTGTGTTGGACAATCAATCAATGCGAAGGTGATGAGCAGTGATATTAGACTATAGATATGAGGGATTAGTGTCTACATGTTAACATATGTTTTACTTATACAAATTTATGTATGTATGTATGTATGTATTGGTGATAAGTTAATGCGCTTTACAAAGAAATTTAGTTCCAACTTTTTAGCAAAAAATGCGGGAAAATTTTTATATAATTTTGAAATTAAATTCAAAATAAAATTCAAATATGTGATTTTAGTAAAATAACGATTATACGCCTAATTGTAAGCAACGTTTTACTAGTGTGTGCCAAGACGAAATCGGTGCATACTTTTAAAATAAACGATTATAGACATGCTGGTGACATAGGGTAGATGGACAGAAAATTGACGCTTTGCCCTGCGATCTATGTTCTATTGTGCCCTGAGGTTATGTGATCCCTGTTCATGTAGATGAAACCTAGGGCCTTGAGCCTGCTTCTACAAATTGAAATTGCTGGGCATTCTAGAATCAGGTCTTCTGGAGTTTCCGAAAGAGAATATGCCCATGTTTAACAAGTGCTCCTTGAGCCTGCAGTGACCTACATATGTATATAGAGCGCGACAAAGATGGGGAATTCGTCTCGTAAGAGTTTGATTGTATATTTAAACCTTTCGAAGTTGTACCCTCAGTAGCAGCTTAGCGTGGCTCATTCCCGCTGCCTGCTGCCAGTGCCGTTCTCTCCCTACTCTCTCCTTCGTCTGAAGTAACTCGTTTATAATGTGGAACCCCACCACAATACAAGGTTCTGTCCCCATCATCCTAGACGCTGCCGCAGAGCGGGCTAGTTCGTCGGCAGGTTCATTGCCGGCTTACCCTTCATGCCCCGGCACCCAGATCAAGTGTACAGGGTTGCAAACTGATAAGCTGTTCAGCCTCCCTGTACACTCCTCCGCCTTACTGCAAAAAGTAGTACTAAACTTCGTAAAGTTTACCTTCTTCGTAATACCGCCCTTTGGAAGAAGGACCAGCGGCGCGTCTTCTCTTAGGGCCTTCATTTGATGAAACGACATTGTCTTCCCTTCGCCAAAACGCTTACACTAGATGCAGCGGTATAAGCTCCAGCATTACTTCAAGAGCAGCATGAGGGTAACCTATTGTATCCTGAGTATTAGCAGATCTCGAAACAAGAAATGTCGCCAAGACTGAATCCTCCAAACAGTTACTTAGGCAAGCCAGATAAAAATGGATAGATCCTTTCTAGTGATGCCTGTGGATTTCTCCCCTTAAAATATTTCAAAGTAATACTATTTATTGGCCATATGATCTTGAGATAAGAAGTTTTGATGTACTATCCCAAGGTACCTGATGAAAATGTTGCACATGCTCAATCGTTTTATATAATATCTAGGTCCATCCATCGGGATACTTGGACTCTTTATCGGCATTAACAACACTGTTGCTTTAATCGAAGATATATGAATTTTAAACTAAAATATTATCAAAAAAGTTTCAGTATATTTCTGGAGAGTTTTATATTTTTGCTTTAGGCATATTATATAATTCATTGAATCATATGCATATGTTTTCGTATAAAAAGACATTATTAAAATCAGTATAATCTGCACAGGTGCTGGAGCCATATAGATACATATATAAGCATCTGTATTTAATTAGTGTAGCGTAAAAAAAAAATCAAAAACCATCATCCAGGTGTTCTCCGCGTTCCTTCAATGAATGGAATTTACTGAAACAATACGGACTCTGACTGCAAGATCTTACCTATGCCGGACACAACTAAAATTGTCTAAACAAACAATTTATGCTAAGACCAACTGAAAGACATACTTAAGTAGACTCTAAAACGTTGTTCATTTCCCGTTGAAAGGTTGTCTAAACGAGCGTAAATTTGTGAGTTACGAACTGTCGGGCGATAAGTAAAAACTTTCTCTTACGCTAAATTTGCATAATTTAAAAGACAAAATAGCACGAATAAGGACATGTGACTCAGTGCACATATGCACTTGGCAACATATGAAAGAAATGAAACGGGATAACGGACATTGCAGTGCAGGAAGACAATATGCAGCTAATCTTTGCTTTCATAGCGGCTTTTCGCACATTTGACAATTTAGCAGAAAACATTTGCAGCCCAGCTTCAAGCCAAATACATATGTGCCATGTACGATATAACATATAAGTATGACAATAAGAAATATGCAGAACAAAGCGCAACTAAATTTAGTTAAAAAGATAAAATCTAAGCAAGCGGGAAATATGAGTTGTTGGATTGGAATCTTCTTCGTACGCTTGTGTTAAGGAATCGCCTGGTCGATTGAATGCGCAGCTAAACCGGCTTTAACTTGAATTCTGCACAAACAAAGAGGAGAGTTCTTCCTGCAAACAATGCGCACTTTTCTTTGCAATAGTTAAATACTTTATTATTTACTTAGTTAATGAAGATAAAGATTTTTCCTAAGGATAACGTCAGCACGAACCAAACATATTGCAACAAGCAAATGCATACATACACACCACACATACTACCATATTTACAAATCATAGCCACTGGCTTTATGCGAATGCATACATTTTCATACGTGTATATGTACGTATATTCATAACTTCTAACTATACATTAGGAATTAATACTCAGTTTGTATATGTGTACATATATATTTCCTATTGGTTTTTGACCGTCACAGTCCGCATTGTAGATTTAATCCTGCTTAGCATGCGTTCTGCCACCAGCATAGCACAACCCAACGCCGCACCGCACCAGGCCGAACCTGTCCATCCTATCAGCTCTCACTCAGCTGTATAGATTTTCATCATAGATATTGCCAATGGTGAAAGAAAATATAGTTATTTTTGCCTGTCCCTCAATGCTAACTGCAAAAGAACAACAAGTGACCGTTGCACAACTGACTAATCCTTTTTCCTTTGAACGACAAGCAAACTGAAAAAATACTCCTACCCACAAATTTGATACCCAATATATGTACACACTCATACACTACATACATATGTATATATATATACATACACATGGTTTGTGAATATTTTGGCGTAAAAAAAGCGCGCCAAAAATTTATTCATTTCCATTAGGCGAACAAAGAGAAATTAATGACAACCACAAAAAGGCGGCAGAAGATGTAATCACTCGTTACCGGATAGCTGTGGTCGCTCAAGTGGGCGTCCATTGGGAAATATGAGAAGTAAATAACATCTTGGTTTTCTTTAAAACTGCAGATTATTTTAGACTTATTTTTGCCAACTGAGCAATGCTTTGTTTCATTTGTGGTGTGCCGGACTGGTTGATGACATCTTATCAATCAATAGATGAGATGGAAAATCTTCCGGAATATTGAAATTTATGTTCCCAGCAGAGCTTCATAGATTTCGGTTGGTTTGCTGTTAATAAAAATCATTTCTATGAAAGTCTCTATTGGCTTTTATAGAATTCTCAAATGTAAAGTAATAAGGTATTTTCTAAAATATATTTTTTTTAACCTTCCTCTACCTATAATTCCAACGCTTTTTCCGCTATTACCAAATACTAAGGTAATATTAAATACGTAATATTAGTACGTCCAACATATATTTAATTATATATGTATATTATAATATAACAATGGTGTGTGATCTTTAGGTTAGATAGAGTTAAGAGATCGATCTTAACAGGGATCTCACTTGGACATTTAGGAACGCCCGTCCGTTGTGGTACCTAAAACTTCTATATAATGAATTATAAGATCCTTACAAATCGACAATGACAAATTAGAGCCTATCACAAAATTTTCAGTTTCGGCTATGGTTCGCCAGAGGTAAAACTATCGCGATGTTTCAGCAACGGTCTTGCAAAGGCTGGACAATGGTGGAGAAAGTGCTCCCATGTAACATTGACAACTAGCATCGGACAAGATTTTCAGCCTTAACGTTAGAATGCCTGTTATACAATGATCAGTAAGAATCCAAACGATTGCGGCAAGATGAACTTTGCTAAGAGCAAGTAGTTTAGTGGATATCGGTCCCATTCCGATGAGCAGGGCAAGCGTACTCTTTTCTAGTGAGGACAGACACTCCTTCACTAGTTTTGAGCGCACAGTTTGCGCATTCGGCGTTGGTATTGTCGCTCTGCAATCGGAGTAAATTCTCACCTCCCTGAAAGTGGATGCTTTTCATAGGAGTACGGCTACCGCCTCCTTAATAGCAGCTACTTCTGCCTGAAAAACACTACAGTGGTCCGATAGCCTAAAGCTGTAGTTGACGGAAGGTCTATAAAAGAAAACTACCTCCCCAACCTTCCCTCCTAGTTTGAACTATCCGTGAAAACGCACTGTGAGCGACGATCCACGTGTACGAGAACAGAAAAGAGCTGCCACGCGTGGTCTCTATGACTCAGTGATTCAACTTTTCCGAATTGCAGTTGGAGGGAGAAGAAAATTTCGGTGTGTTTTGGCTCGGACCTCTTGGTATACTCAGCTTTCCTAAGTTTTAGTGCACACTTCGCAACAATACAACAGCTGGCAATATCCATGGGAGTTATATTTAAAATGGCATTAATTGCCATTGTCGGTGTAGTCGCAGTGCACCGGAGACGCCGATGAGAGCCGCTCTTCGGGCTTAAATATAATTGGCACTTTACTCTCTGCAAAATGCTTGATGAAGCTCTTTTTCCATTTTCGACATACAAGTATATCTCGACGGTATTCGACAGATAGAGGAGCGAACAATTATAATAGGTTTTATTAGAAGCTTTTTCATAGCAGAAATATTAACGGAGGTTATGCATACTGAAGAACATCCATTATTAGAAAATGTTGATCAGAACTTAGAACAAATTATTAAATTATTTGAGCTTTCTCAACCATAGCAATACCACAAGGTAACAAGGTGTCCACTTCTTGCAAGAAAAATCCGAATTAACTGCACCCACCTACCATATAAAGGTATATTTCAGAACTTCTCAGAAACAAAAGCTATCAAATCATGTGAGTGTTTATTTCGAAACGCGGTGGATATAAATACATACGAATTTTTCTAAAACTTATCTCCTAAATATCTCAGTTCTAAATTTGGCGCACCTTAAATGACGTTGTTCATGTTGCATCGTAAGATGACCTCTCTATTTTAGATTTGGATTCCATCACACGGCCGATCAATGAGTACTCTGTGTATATGATTTGGTTGATTTATATAAAATACTCAATATCTTTTCGTTTTTAACAAATAATAATAACCACAACCTTCTTGTCCAGAGAAGTGATGTTCTGACATGTAGTTAAAGTTTGAGAAAAGGTTCAGGTCGATTTGAACCTAAGGTAGCGGGCTACTCTTCAAAAGATAAAAATATTTTACATAACATTCAAAAGCACTAGATATCCTGAGGGACTGAATTCCCACTGGCCAATAGGTCAAAAATACTTCTATATTTTATTTCTTTAAGAAAAATAAAGATTAACAAAATATTCAAAGAATTATCTTTGCTTACGTACGTATGTATGTAGTCATATGCCTGTGATTTAACATTGTTGTAAAAACTTTCGCCACATCATCCTGTCATCATTCGTCTTCCCAAATATCCCTTGTGTTCGGTATGCTCTATGCACCGTTATGTTGTCATTTGCCTGATTTGTATGCAAAGGCATCGCAGCCATTACTGAAAAAAAACTAATCATAAAAGGAGCCTAACTAATTTCTACCGACATTACACACATGATAAAAATAAAAATAACTCGAGTCATTGGCGGCATGTAAATTGATTTCACGAATGAAAAAATTTCAAGTATTGCTGCAACGGTCGCAGAAGCCGAAAGGACAACACAGTGCACTTGGCGGCATCGGTCGGGACGAACATGCCATATGATATATGGGCCTACACGCGCACTTAGGAGCACACATACGTATTAACGTATAAATGTTTGTATGTGTGTCGTGTGCGTATTCTAATGTGTCGGCAAGCGGTCAAGAAGGATTGTGATAACTTATGTGTGTGATGTGATACAAGTAGCCGCCGAAGGAAAAAACAACAATATTTACAATACTTGATTGTATATACAATATATGGGTGCATACACATGCGAGGAACAAATTTCGTCCCTAAATCAATAGCCAGCTAGTGTTTGTGGATGCATAAATGCTTGTTGGCTTATAATAGATGCAGCGTCATTAATTACATAATGTCGTCAGCAATGTTTTAGTGGGCTCTGATTCATCTAATTGCTTTCACAGGCTCCTTGGTTTGTTTGACGTTCTTTCTGTGACCACTAATTTGTTTACTTAAAGACCGAAGTCGTGAAGTGAAAAACGTTCGGACTTTTTCTACAACCAAACAATTTTGAAAACTAAGTGGCTGTTTTCAAAAGAATAGGATCTTTTTACTGGTAATATTTCTAGGATATAAATAACAAGTTATTGATCTTGACCATGTAGTATATTCCACTAATTATTTCTTGGGGTGATATATCATCAACTTTTTTTTTTTTTAACACCACCAATAATGTCAGCCTGGAAATCCAACGCAGGATTGCTCTTGCCAACAGGTGCTACTTCGGACTGAGTAGGCAATTGAAAAGTAAAGTCCTCTCTCGACGAACAAAAGCTAAACTCTATAAGTCGCTCATAATTCCCGTCCTATTATATGGTGCAGAGGCTTAGACGATGACAGCAACCGATGAGTCGACGTTACGAGTTTTCGAGAGAAAGGTTCTGCGAAAGATTTATGGTCCTTTGCGCATTGGCCACGGCGAATATCGCATTCGAGGGAACGATGAGCTGTACGAGATATACGACGACATTGACATAGTTCAGCGAATTTAAAGACAGCGGCTACGCTGGCTAGGTCATGTTGTCCGGATGGATGAAAACACTCCAGCTCGAAAGTATTCGACGCAGTACCCGCCGGGGGAAGAAGAGGAAGAGGAAGACCTCCACTCCGTTGGAAGGACCAAGTGGAGAAGGACCTGGCTTCGCTTGGAATATCCAATTGGCGCCACGTAGCGAAAAGAAGAAACGACTGGCGCGCTGTTGTTAACTCGGCTATAATCGCGTAAGCGGTGTATACGCCAAATAAGAAGAAGAAGAAGATATATCATCAAGCCCCTCAATCATTAAAAGATTGTTCGGATGTATATGATCATTCTCTTCCCAATAACCTTTATAAAAATAGTATAAAAGCGCAGCTGTCATTAGCGGTTAATTGAAATCTCTAAAATTATTCCATCAAAATTATTTTTCATATCCCGCTAGCACTGATGGTTCGCAACCTATTTTTTTTAAAGAGAAATAGATAGATAATGCTTCTTCTTCCTCCTCCTTAACAAGACAGTTCTGGGTGGACTATGACTTCTTACTTAGAAAAACAATTGTGTGTGGACTATTGCTTCCTTATATTCAATGTCGCAAGTTCATAATCGTTATCCTTTAACTTTTGGGTTGGTCTGTAACGTTGGGACCGATTAATATTCCGAGGCTGTGGTTGCGATTTCATGACAATTATTTTCTCGCAGGAGGACACTTCTTCTTCTTTCTTTATTAGCGAAGACTCCGTTTACGCGATTATAGCCGTATAGAGCTTAGAACAGAGCGCAATCGTTCATACTTTTTGTTGTTTAGCACCTGGTCTTTCCAACTTACTCGCAAAGCTGGAGTGTTTTCAACAAGATGGGCGACATGACCTTTCCAGCCTAGCTGCTGTCTCCTAATTCACTGAACAACTTACTATACTTACTGCCAATGCGCAAAAGATCATAAATCTTCCGGTAAACCTTTCTCTCGAAATGATCTACGACTTCGAAGTTATGACTGTCAACATTGTCATGGGCGCCTAGTCGCTAGTGCGACGACTGTTTGTTTGATGACAGGAAATATTTCGCCTTGCCCTCGTTCACTACCAGACCCATTTGCTTCGCTTCCAGTCTGGAGAAGGCAGAACTAAGGGCGCGGGTGCTGAGGCTAATGATATTAATATCATCGGTGTACGCCAGTAGCTGTACACTCTTATAAAAAATGATGCTTTCTCAATTCATCTATGCAGCTCGAATTATTCTCCAGCAGTAGATTGAAGAAGTTGCACGGTAAGGAGTCTGTTGTCTGAAACCTCGTTTGGTATCGAACGGCTTGGAGAGATCCGTGCCGATCCTGACCCTAGTCTATCTTTATTTGTTCCCATTCTCAAGTATGAGTTAACAGCATCACTGACGTGAATGGAAAGTCAAGGGATTGATAGTGACAGATGAGGAGCTTCATTCCGTATGATCAGCTGTCAAAATGCTCCTTTTTGGTGCCGATAATATTATAACTAAAAAAACGATTTGATCGTTGTACCAAAGATAATACGATTTTGATAACGAGTATTGGTGCCCGTCTTCGAGCAGGAAGTAAGTTATTTAATTGCGAGGAGTCTCGATTCCAAGATTTAGTCACAGGCTCTCAGCTAGGTTAATGACAACATACTGCTAGTAATCCTTATTCCATATCAAAAATGAAAAAAAATTTCAACACTCCAATAATTGCGAAACGTAATGCCTTTTTGGAAATCTTCCTTCATTATAGGTAATTGGCAAATTAACGACAATCTCTACTAGGTCCACTTTTTTATAAATGCAGAATTATTTGCCTGCGCCATAGCTTTGTAAGAATATTGAAAATCAATCTTATAGTATTGAGAGAACAACATTTGGCTATAAAGTGCTTTGCATATGAAAATTTGTGTTTGAGCTTAACTTTTATTGGCCATATGTTTTCGTATAGGATTTCAAGAAGTCTGAAGATGTATTTCACAAGCTATTGCTAACAGACTGCTATATGCATGCTATGTACCAACTAATTAACCCTACTGATCTATATCACATACATATGTTTTATTTCATTTATTTAGTTAATATAAACAAAAAGTTAACGATACACTATATACAGCATCAAGGACATATTCTACGTATTGGATTACGGTGCAAGCAAAAATTCATTGGAAGGAAGATGTGCTAATGGCTTCAAATCTAAACAAACGCTACATCTTGACAATAAAAACACCTAAAAGAAACAAGAACTGAACAAACAAGTAAGGCAGGGCTAAGTTCGGGTGTCACCGAACATTTTATACGCTCGCATGATAAAGTGATAATCGAAATTTCATTATCCGTCATTTACATATTTTTCAAATACCGTATTTGTGTAAAGTTTTATTCCGCTATCATCATTGGTTCCAAATATATATATTATACAGAGAAGGCATCAGATGGAATTCAAAATAGCGTTATATTGGAAGAAAGCGTGGTTGTAAACCGATTTCACCCATATTTCGTACATGTCATCAGAGTGTTAAGAAAATATTATATACCGAATTTCATTGAAATCGGTTAAGTAGCTCCTGAGATATGGTTTTTGGTCCATAAGTGGGCGACGCCACGCCCATTTTCAATTTTTAAAAAAAGCCTGGATGCAGCTTCCTTCTGCCATTTCTTCCGTAAAATTTAGTGTTTCTGACGTTTTTTGTTAGTCGGTTAACGCACTTTTAGTGATTTTCAACATAACCTTTGTATGGGAGGTGGGCGAGGTTATTATCCGATTTCTTCCATTTTTGAACTGTATATGGAAATGCCTGAAGGAAACGACTCTATAGAGTTTGGTTGACACAACTATAGCAGTTTCCGAGATATGTACAAAAAACTTAGTTGGGGGCGGGGCCACGCCCACTTTTCCAAAAAAATTACGTCCAAATATGCCCCTCCTTAATGCGATCCTTTTTGCCAAATTTCACTTTAATATCTTTATTATGGCTTAGTTATGACACTTTATAGGTTTTCGGTTTTCGACATTTTGTGGGCGTGGCAGTGGGCCGATTTTGCCCATCTTCGAGCTTAACCTTCTTCATCATGATATCTCAATTTTTACTCAAGTTACAGTTTGCACGGACGGACGGACGGACGGACAGACAGACATCCGGATATCAACTCTAGTCGTCACCCTGATCACTTTGGTATATATAACCCTATATCTGACTCTTTTAGTTTTAGGACTTACAAACAACAAAACTATAATACTCTCCTTAGCAACTTTGTTGCGAGAGTATAAAAAGAAACAAAAGAACTATTAACACTTGACTTACTTGAAGATTGAGGAGCCGATGTACACAAGGCTAATGGTTAGAAGGAAATTAATATTATTTGGTTATACATATATGTATGTATGTATATAAACTTGCATATGCACCTATCTATGTATATACATAATTTCTTAACAGTGCATGACAGTAACGGCTACAGCATTTCCTTCGCACATACATATATCTGGTATACATCCGTGGGTCAGCATTAATGATGGTCGCTTCAAATGTATGGTGTTGATCGAGTAATGAAATTAAAAAAACGGTTCTAAAAATACGCAAATCCATGCGTATATTATATACTTATGTATGTAATTTGAGCCGTCTCATAATGTACAACCAACGCACTTGCTACTCCAGCAGGATGCTTATACACATCCATACAAACCAAATTGACCAGAGCAGAGATTTAACTTTTTTGCTATGCTTATTTTTATTTTCCTTGTTTGCAGCATTTTTTTAAAGGATGTACGACATGTGCAGTAACAAACGGCAAAATTATGTATTGGCGCGCAAACGCAGTATCGGCTTACATGTGGCCAGCTATGTAAACAAATCAATTGGTGCAGGTCATTCTAAGGCAAACCGGCGTCGACGGTGGCAGAGTGCGGCAAGTGGTTGATGACTTTTGTAGGAGGATCTTTGCATATTTGCATTTGCTCAGATGTTCCAGTAACGGTGTCTTTCAAGTGACTACGGTTATTGGTGATTATAATGTTGTCTACTAACCAGATGGCGGTAACTAATAATATTGTTTTGGGTAATATGATATGATCCAAGCGATATTTCGGGGCAAAATGTGAAGGTGACGAGTTTGGTTTAGTTCTGATAGAGCGATATGACAGCAAATGAGGCACCTTGGAACGGAAGTGGTTGGGGAATTCTTATTCTAGGGTAAGTGCTGGTGGAAGCAGGTTTCCTGAAGGAGTTTCGATAAAAAATATATATGTACATTTATTGCTTGGCAAAGAAGTCCATTACCCATAAGTGGTTCCGTTTAAGGAAGGCATGTTTTTGACTCAAGCTAAAGTCACTCCAAATAAATACATATAAAACTTCAACCTTGGAAAACATCTTCGAACGCTATTAATATTTTCACATGACCTTTATGGAAAAACTTTTTTATTTGACGAGATATCTTCAAAAAAATATGAGAGGGATTATTATTGAAGGCAAGGCTACCATCTCCGAAAAATTAGAAAATATATAAAGATATTTTGATCCGAAGATTGCGTTCGAAGTTTAACACAACAATATCAAACATCAATTTTTAGTTATTACCAAATATTAAAATCTAGATACCCAAAACGACTTACTTTGACAATCTATTCTGGGAGTAAGGAAAAAGGAATCGAATTTTTCTCTCATGCAATGACATTTTAATACAAAAGTATGACTATTGATGTATTCTTTATTTTCACATTTTTAAGGGAACATCTTGGAACTTCTGTTATCTGAAAAATAACACAAAAACAGGGTGTTAAGACTTTCTGTTTGAGAACCAACATTCTTAGCCTTTCTATGGAATTATGGATTTGTAAAACAAATAAAAACGAACAAAAAACTGTTTTTAAAAAGTTGCAATAATAACTAAAGAATCATACGTAGTTTTGTAGATACAGATACTGAGAAGCTACAGTTTAAATTTCAAGCAAGTACGGGCGATAGTCCAAGAATAACTCCGCCGCTCGACCCAGAAGATCGGGTTAAAATATTGCGTGCTGAAGCTGACGAATGTTTCGACACCACAATGGAATCGACTTGGAAACCTTTTATTTCTTTACTCAATTTAATAATGTTTGTAGCGTGCTAAATTTTATCTTCCTAAAGCAAAACAAAGAAGATTTTTTGAAAATCCAAGACTGGCCTAAGGGGTGTCTTACTTATAGTCCGTTCGAAGTCAAACACCTCGATGGCAATGTCAAACCTCTTATATATTTCGACATAAAAAGTCTTTGCAATTAGTCCATCAGCTATTCCAAGACATTTCGAGCCAAACTGCAATGTTTTTTTTAAGGTAGGCTAGTATTAGTGCTGAATCGAGAAGGCACAATCCTTCATAAGAGTGAACAGTGAGTGGCCTCAGTAGCCGCGACGTTAGTTCTGCTTTCTCCAGAATGGATAATGAAGCGAAGCAAATGGGTCTAGTAGTGAACGAGAGCGAGACGCAATATCTTCTGTCATCAAACAAAAAGTCATTGTACACGCGACTTGGATCTCACGTTACTGTTGACAGTCATAACTTCGAAGTCGTAAATAATTTCGTGTCTGTTGGAACCAGTATTAACAGCAACAACAATGTCAGAAATCCAACGCAGAATAACTCTTACCAACAGGTGCTACTTTGGACTGATTATGCAAGTAAAGACCACCCTCCACGAACAAAGACGAAACTCTATAAGAACTCATTATTCCCGTCCAGCTATATGGTGCAGAGGCATGGACGATGACAACATCTGATAAGTCGACGTTACGAATTTCCAAGAGAAATGTTCTGCGATAGATTTATGGTCCTTTGCGCGTTGGCCTGGGCGAATATAGCATTCGATGGAACGATTAGCTGAACGAGATAATATTGTATTAAAAAACTAAATATTATAATAGTTCAGCGAATTAAGAGATAGCGACTACACTAACTAGATCATGTCGTCCGTATAGATAAAAAACACTTCAGCTCTGAAAGTATTCGACACAGTACCCTCCCGGCGAAACAGACGAAGAACAAGACCTCCACTCTGTTGAAAAGGCCAGGTGGAGAAGGACCTGGCTGCACTTGGTATCTCGAGTTGGGGTCAAATTACGAAAAGAAGAAACGACTGACGCGCTATTGTTAACTCGGCTATAACCCCGTTAGCGGTGTCTACGCCAGTAAAGAAGAAGAAGTGTTGGTATGAAACTTGGTTGAACATCCAACGTAGGTGTAAACGCCATTAGTTTTATATCGAGCTGCCACTTTCACTGTCTAAGTTTCTTTTTATTGCATCACCATAACGAACCCTGTTATTTGGCTCCAAGCATATGTGTGAAAAATTGCGAAAGCGATGCGCTGATAATTATAATCATTTCATCCAGCACATATTCTATACCTTTTTGCTCATTCGTATATATGGACACTCGTATTTACAAAGGAAATACTCCAATGTGATTTCCGAAAAACTAATTTTTTGGAATTTTGTATACACTTTGTAAGGAATTGCACTATTTTACGAGCATCTCTTATCGCTCAGCGTTTTTTATATAGAACAGATTTTTAATTTACTGCCAACACTGAAAAATGAGACTGTCATTTCATTTGGGATTTTATCACTTTCCGCCTTGAGCGACTTTTTTGCCCAAAATTACAGTAAATTATTTTCCGAACAACAACAACAATACCTTGTGATTGCAAGTAAATAAGCCGACAATTATGTACCGCATTGTAAAGCAATGGCCAAACAACGGCCGAAGACGACACTGACTAAACATGCCATTGTTATTGACTTTCAACGGTATATAGTACTACGCACAAAAACAATAACAATGGCAAAGTAGTGAATTATTTCGCAAAACACTTCAAAGTCCTTTTGTTCAATGCCACTCTATCTTTTTTGACTAGGCCCAGCATTTCCTCATAGATTCAGAGCCGATAACAACCACAGCAGGTCGCACTTGTGGAACTCACGGATCAAAAATCAGCTACATACTTACATATAAACATATATGCAGTTTAAAATAGGTTGCGGAGCATAGGCAGCCACCGCAATGCATTCAACAGGTGAAAGATTCATTAGGCAATGCGAAGTGGGTAGGTTTTGGGTTTTGGAAAAGTGATGTTTCAAATTTGTTTTTGTTTACTTTTTTGTATACTCAGGGCGGCAGGCATTGTTTGAGGACCAATGTGTTGAGCCGGTGCCCCGAGTCAAGTGAAAGGACCTGTGCGCATCAAAGGGCTCGCCTCTTATTAATGTGTACGACGTACGAGCTGACGTCCAAAACGAAAAGCAATTGGCAAAGAAGTAGACTACAAATGCTGAATTTCGACGTTACCTGAGCCGTAATTTTGGCGCGCACTTTTTCCTTCGAGACCCGCTTTTCTTTGGAAATTGGAAAATCAAATTGCAAATTGATGTGCTTGGAGTTGGATTTGTGATTTTTCGTTTCACACATAAATTAAAAATCTGTCATGGCCTTTGTCCGGCATTTAATGATCTGCCACTTGATCGTATTGGCACGGTTGTCATGGACATGCAGGCATATACACATGTATTTATATGTATTTATGATATTGTGGATATATAGATTTTGTAATTGTATTGCTATTTGTATTCGCAGTTTTATGATTTTTTACTGCTTTTTGCCTTTTGTGTCCTTTAAGAACTCCGACAGTTTTTATTTTGATTGGTAATTTTCGATTTATTGCAAAGAGGAGTGGAGGAGTGGATTGCGCGTTCGTCCAACATATGGTTTATGGTCGGCCGTTCGATGGTGTGCCACTTTAGCTCTTGCCGCGTAACATGGTGGCCCTTTTATGACCGTTAGAGTGGGCGTTTTATATGTTTAACGGCATATCCCACCAGCACCATAAAATAGTGTTGTTTTATTGTAGCAGGCGTTTATTAAATTTGTTATAGTTGCAACCTACACACGCCGAGCGCCGATGTAGAACACCAACGTTGCGATTTTCATTTTGTTTGCCATATTCCTTTCGCATTATTGCTGCAACGTTGACCACAACTGGTTTACGATGCATGAAACAAAGCACTCAAGCGCCTGGCAGATTTCCTTGCACCTTGCGTTAGTCACATTAGTTAGTATGTAATTAAAATTAGTCAGCGTGTAAACCGCTGTGTGTCGTCTGTCTTTCTAACTCAGACTTTTGTGCGACTTGTTGTGTGCCGAGGACAAAGCAATTTTGCATAAGCAAACAGGTTGCTTGGACGAATTGCAACCTGCAACACAACGGGATAGGCGCCAACTCCAGCAGCCAGCCGTATTTCAGCAGGTTGCACAAGTCGTGCGGTACCAAAATACAGTTGAGCGCAATTGACAGTTTGCGCATGGTGCAAAAGTGTCAGCATAACTGTGCGTTGATCTGTGTGCGCATTAACCTTTTGCTTTCTTCCACCATACACTTTTGCTGTGCTGATAAATCGTCTCTGCGTCAAAGATTTCAGCGTAAAATTCGGGAACAAAAGGATGTCCTGCAGTGTGGCAGATCAAATCTTTATAGTATACACTATCTAATAAATGTATATATTCTTGCAGGCTCACGCGTTGCTTGCAAGTAACTATATGATCATTATGTAGAGCGGACTTTAAGTCTACTCCTGACAGCGTAGATATGCTTTGCGCTCGTTATTCATTAGTATATTTACGACTTTCATGTGAGATTTAGGAAAAACTTATAAAAGGACTCACGTGTCATCCGGTGATTTATCCTTTTCTTTAGCTAGAAGATCGCAAAAACATGCCACAAATGAATATTACTAATTCTTTTTTAATATTTTCCTGCAACTTTAAAACAAAAGATTCATTAATAACATTTGCTTTGGTTCGTGTAGCAAATTAAATAAGATTTAAATAGAAAATGATAATATTGTACTATTTTTCGAAATGTAGTCAGAAGCCTAATTTTGGGTGCTTCTGGTAAAATTTTCGCTAAAATAATGTGTACAGTATTAATATCGATAGATGAAAACCGCGTCCTTTGGTAGATATGTATTATATATATGACATATAAAGACTAACACAAATTAGATATAGAGAGTTTTGGCTTTTATTGAAACATTTATTTAAGGATATTTCATTTCGTAATGATTTTCCGGTCATACAAATTTAGACTACTTTTTACTTTCTTATTTTTGAACGACTCAGCAAAATTTGAAGCATTTTAAAAAGGATAAAGTGGATTTTGTGCGTCGATTCATCACTATGGTCCTGAATCAAAACAAGAAGCTGAAGAGTGGTACGAACCTGGTTGTTCGGCTTCGAAAAGAGTTCGTGTCCGGAAATCGACCAAGAATGTTATGGCATCAGTTTTTTGGGACACGAGAGGAATTTTGTTAGCGGAGTACTTGCAAACTGGTAAAACAATTAATTCGGAATATTATTGAAACCTTTTGGACCAGTTGAAGGAAAAAAATTGTGAAAAAAGATCCGGTTTGCAGAAGAAAAAATCCTTTTTCATCAGGGTCATGTCACAAGAGTATTTTGACAATGGCTACAATTCATAAATTAAAGTTTGAATTGTTGAAGCATTCACCGTAATCACCAGATTTGGTCCCCTGCGACTTCCATTTGTTTCCATAACTCAAAAAATGTATGCGTGGCATGCATTTTTCATCAAATGGAGAGCTCATAACAGTTGTTGAAACGTATTTTGCAGACCTACCGGGTTCTCACTTCAAGGATGGGATTGGATTGGAGGATCGTTGGAGCAAGTGTATTAAAGTTCAGGGAGATTATATTGAATGATAAAGTGTACTTTCAATCGTAAAATTGAGTTTTTCTCATCAAACGACAAAATTTATTGAACAAATTGATGTATCGGTCAAAATGTGAGGTAGGTTAACGAAATCAAGTGAACAAGGTTTCTTGACTACAGTGCGATTTAGCGTGGGAAATTAATGAAATTAGTCTACACTTTGTACTTGGTATTTTGTTAATGTAGATCCACTACAGAAAACTTCAAACGAAATAAATAAAAAATTTAATAAAGTTCTAACATTTCTGTTATTCTCACCAGTTTATTATGCACGAATGAAATTTTGGACGAGATCACGACGCTCACACAATGATATTTTTAACCGAAATACTTGCATTCTCCCAAAAATAGACTCCTGGTAGTAATATGCAATATTTTAAAATGTTATCGAAGTCTAAAGGCGTTGGAAAATTTATTGGAGAAACCCATCAGAAAAATCCATACTAACTTTAAGTTTCCATAAGTTACTTTAAACAAGCCATAATTGTCATGCGCCCCTCGTCACTAGTGTCTAAAGAAACTTTATTATCGTAGTAGAAGAATATTACTTATCACATTAGGTTCACAGCTTAAATGGAGTAACTCGTGTTAAACAAGTGCTCTCATATGATTTTTTTCTAAGTTTCCACAAAAAAAAAAAACAAAGTTCCTTCAAATCCCAATATTTTCTCAGTTTTTCTTTATTTTCAAATATAGTGATAACTCCAAAGAGGAATGAATTTGTTCCAACCGTTCTAAACACAAACATTTTCTCTTCCAATGCCCCAACAAAATTCTCCGAAGTCTTACTACTTTTTTTAATCTTTGGGCGCTTCGACCTTCAAATGTATCTAAGTACTGAATTTTAATATAGTGAAAACAGATTTTGTTAAGATGTTATCCCTCACTAAAACTAAAGAACTAAAACTCTGTACTTAGTAGAAACTAACTCTCTCTCTGCTTAATAAACCCACCTGACTTAACCAATGCAGTAATGCCATCAACATCATATAATTAATTTATTAATATGTATATCCATGAGGCAACAAATGCAGTGTTGCAGTGCAGCTAAATAGATCGAACAGTGATTCTTCACGCATTACTACCATGTAACTTGCCCATCTGTTTTTCTTCCACAAGTAATTGTAACCGATACCTAATAAAAGCAAGAAATACTACACTCATAAGCAACATCCTGATCATGCTCATTGAAGCTGAAGAATGATGGGATAATCAGAGTGCAGAGAAAGGAAGCACTGACCACAAAGCATTTGTGGCAATGTAAGGACCACAAAGTTAAACAGCAACAATACTCAAATCTGAAGCAAGTGGATACTGCAAGGATATAATGAGATAGCCAATTATCGTATTACATACATACATACATATTGGCAATCACAAAACAACATATAATAAGAGAATTGTGATGAAACAAGAGAACCGATGAAATCAGCGCAAATGCGCAGGCGAGCTTACTTCCGGTGGCAAGTAGAGTACACGTACGAAGTGGCTTAAGAATGACCACAAAAACGCCGATTTCTGTGGATTTCACTGGAGTCAAACCAGAAACTTGACAGGAAATATACATATGTACATATATAAGATTTGCATATGCTTATTCAAATGTCCATATGCTTTTGTTGTGGGCTCCGCAATTCGTTCCCGCGCAAAGTGCTGGAAATTCCGTTGCAGTTGTTAGTTAACGGCATGGTTCACGGCGCGCTGCACTTCTCGATTACGGTCACACCTGATGACAATTAAAATATGGAATAGAAAAGACGGCAAGACCCCCGAATATGTGGCAAAGACATGCTAGTTGTTGTAAGAAAATTTGAATTGTTAATTCATGCACTGCAATTTGACTTGGCAGGTCAAATAAGCCACCCCAGTACACACAATAAGCCAACATACACACACATACAGAGCCTTATAGAGCATGCATATGCCGCTTTTGTGGCGGCGTATAAATAGTTTTGCTGTAATGCGCACGTGCGGCGGGGTCATAACCGCTACTACAACATAACCCGTAAGAAAAGTGTGTAGCGCGAGGCAACTTCCTTCCGACCGCGCCTTCTTCCTTTACCTACTGTTACACGTTTTCGTTGCTTAATGCTGGCTTCAAATGTCAAACGGTTGAAATGCTAAAATTCTAAAACACTTTGTTGCAAGGAAAAACGGAAAAACTTGCTGCCACATGAGCTGTTGCCAAGAGTGTCGTTGTTTATATAATTATGGAGAAATTATCAAAATTCTTATTGTTTATAATGAGTGCGCCTATACACTCATGTGTGTATGTATGTATGCAAGTACATTGTAGCTTTAACTGCACTGCGCATGTGGCATAGTTGCGGTGGCGTTTCACCCCTCACATGCACCTGACTCACTAAAGTCATTATACCCGCTCGTACGACGAATTCGTCTCGTTTAATCGCGCGACAGCGGACCGAGGTGGCCCGCCAAAAACTAAAAAATACAAAACGCTAATACAAGCTACGATAAAAAAAACTTAAAGAAAAATATATGAAAAAACGTCGTAATAGAAGGAAACACTTGCCACTATCAAAATGAAGCGTAGCACGCGCTACGCCACCTAACCACCACCACCACCAGCGCCGCCGTTGTTACCATCGCAGATACTTAAGCGAGTCATTACCGCTGCCGACAACTCGGCAACGCGCGTCTTGCTGCGGTTAGAGACTAGCGAAGCGCAGCGGCATAATTTGGACACGCACCACTGCCCGTGCCTCGGCCAGACGAGGGACAACGAGCCAACAACTTGTGGTGCAAAAGCATTGCGCAGGGTTCCCTAATTCCTAGCGACGCGCGTTGGCGTTTGTGTTGGTGGTGGTGGAATTTTCTTTTGACTTTTCGGCTTTCGGGAGGAAAATGTTGCACTCGCGTTTGTTGCATGTTGCAGGCAAAGGACATTAAATTTAATAAATACGCAAATAAGGATACCCAAACACGCAAACTTGGGGATGGAAAATTTGTTATAGCGAGACTTCATGCAATCGGAGAGACTAAAACCCATTTTTCTAAGCATGTTGCGCTTGCATGTAAGTTTCTGGTCGGAAAGTGCAACACCCAGCAAACATTTTTAACTGGCTTTTAGTGCTGAGGCTGTTATTTGCCTTTGACTTTGTCTACACAGTGTTGAAGTCCAATGAACGGTGTTCTTACCAAGACTCACTCATATCCACAAATTCTAACATTAATTTTTAAGTGTTTATCGCAAATGTTATCCCAAACATGTTTGCGTGCCAAGTCTTACTGATCCACGCCCAGATGCACCTCAAAATGATACCACGAGGAATAACGTGACAACGTCCACGATCTTGTATTGGCGGACTACGGATAGAATGCGGTTGGTAGCTATGACGGTACATTTGGCAAAAGACCGCCTGGATCATATCCTGCGTTATCTAATAGGCTTGACAAATTGGCCGGCGCTCCGAAGAACAAGCGAAAGTGTAAGATCACTTCGCAGCAGTGCTTCGAGGAAGATCCGCGACCGTCGATGTATCAGGGATCCACTAATCCACTCCAGAGACGATAGATCAGTTGAAACAATGGATCTTTGTCGGCAAATCTACTTCGAAAAAGTCAAAAACGGCCCTGCTCCGATTCATGATCGTCGACCAAACATGGATCTTCTGTTACAACTGATCAAGTGCAGGGTTTGTACGGGAAGTAATAGGACTGAGTCGATTTAAAAAAAAAATTATTGAACCAATCATTACAATTCTAAAAACTTTCAAAATGGGCTCCTTCAGGGTCGATGAAGCGCTGCCAGCGCGATTTCCAAGCAATGAAAGCATCACGGAAGGCATTCTTCGGAATAGTCTTGAGAGCCTAGGTGCATGCTGCTTGGATCCTCTCTGTCGTCTCAATATGCTTTCCTTTCATCGGCCTTTTCAGGCAAGGAAACAAAAAAGTTCAGGGGGCACATCTGGACTGTAGGGCGTTTGCGGAAGCGTTGGGGTGCCGGCCTTGTTTAAGTAGCTGTTCACAAGAAAGACGGTGTGAGCCGGGGCGTTGTCGTGGTGCAACTTACAATCGGCCTTGTCGGACCCGATTGATCCTTCGTCTCTTGAACAAATTCATGGTGGATGATGCCTTTGATGTCAAAAAAGACAATGAGCATGGTTTTAACTTTGGAACTTTGGCAAAAAAAAGTGACGGTGTTCTAGAATTGACGAAATATGATTTATTTCGACTATCTGAGGAAGGGGAAAACGGCTCTGCGATGCAAAATTACCAGGCTGATTCGAAGCTGAAATACAGAGAGTTTCTGGTTATATTCCAAAACTCATATATTCTTAAAGTCTTAGTGAGCTTTACCACAAACATTGTCAAAGGATAATGGTTTCTTCTAACTACATATGTTTAGTGGTCGTTGGGTTAAATAAAAGTACGCTGTAAAACAGTAGCTTAAACTCGAAAAACACATAAAATATTTTATTATGCATAATGCAATGAAACGAAAACGCCATATGCGCGCAGGGGTGTTTGGCTAAGGGTGCAGCTACTGTTCCGAACCACGCTACAACTTCAACCATATCCAGCAACACCACCACCGCCGCCGACGCCGCCGTTGCCTTTGTTGATTTGTTGCTATTGTTGCGGGACTCGCGCTCTATTACCGCACTATTTTTAATGACGCGACTGTATTGTTATCGCTGCTGTAATACTCGTCGCGCATAGCTCGTGCCATCATTTTAATCATCTCAACGCTGACGTGGGCTAATGTCACAGCCATCAGTTTGTTATATGTGGCACAACAACTGTGAATGAGTGAACGAGGGTGTGAGCTATGTTGTTTTGACTTGACGCGCGGCCAATTGCAATGTATATATTTATTTTGTTGGTTGTGTAATGTTATTGTTGTATCGCTTCAGTAAAGGCGCGCAACAAAAGAAATTAAAAAGAAACCGTTGCATATGTGGCAAGGTGAATAAACTCGCGCGCAAAGCAGCGTTAGAATAAAAAACGAACGCTTAGAAAACAAACAAACACACATACAAACATATACATATATTCTAAAGAATGTCATAGGAGTATTAGAAGGTAACATTTGAGGGCATATTTGTAAAAGAATTTGTAAGTGTGGCTTCTTGTTTGGCTTTTGGGGCGTGCGTCGTCATATGGGGTTGTTGACTGATAGCACATACATAAAGAAAAGAACTAATGCCAGATAACCAGCGAAGAAATAAAAAACGCCAAGCACCCAGTAGTTGGAGAGCATTGCAGAAGGCGCGTGCGCAAGCGCGGCTGTTGTGTATTATTTTTGTGTGTTCTTTTTTAACTGTCAACCAAAATTAGGAAAAGCGCGGGTGCCAAGGTACACATATGCGTCTTCAGCGTGTACACCTTGTAGCTGCGCGCGTGCCAGATGCGTTCTTCTAATTACTGATACTAAAACAGAGCCGTCTTTCAGTTCTCTCGGGCGCATTTGATACTAAGTACTTAGTTAACTGAGCGTTTTTGTGTTTTTTGTACGTACTGTACTGATAAGCGCGTTGGCCATGCGTTCGCTCAATATTTTCCTTGACCCAAATTGCAAATTCTTAATGCAAAATTATACTACGCATTCGCATTCAACTCAACTTTGCAGAGACGACCCACTTCTCTGAGGCAAATAGCTAGGGTGAAGTCAAGAAGTTCAAATTAGTTACAGTAATGGCTTTTATTTTGTTATCGGCTACGGAATTTAGGGCGGCTGGACTATCAATTCAAAACAGTGTCCATTGTGAAAACAAACAAGTCATAAAAATAATTGTAATTTCTTGATGTTGGTTGGAGTTATAGATTCTGGCAGCCAATAAAGAGAATATTCATAAATCTGCCATGCAGGTCAGATAAACACATGTGGAATCGCTTTGTCTACTTCAAATTACTTAATGCCCAAACAATGGAACTAAACATAGACCTTAAAAGTTACCAATATTGTATTTAATAAAATAAGTTGCCTTGAATATGAGAATGTTAGGTTTTTAAGTTGGATAATGGGCTGAAAGCATTTTTGTAGCAAATTATTGTCAATCTCATTATACCCTAAACAGGTAGTCCCACAGTTTTTAAGATATCGTTTTGAAATTTTGCAAACGTCATTTTCTCTTCAAGAAGCTGCTCATTTGTCGGAACTGCCGATATCGGACCACTATAACATATAGCTGGCATACAAACCGAACGATCGGAATCAAGTTCTTGTATGAAAAACTTTCACATTTGAAAATATATATTCACGAAATTGGAAATAGATTATTTTCTAAGGCAACAATGTAATCTCCGAAGAAATTGTTCAGATCGGCTTACTATAGCATATAGCTGCCATACAAACCGAACGATCGGAATCAAATGCTTGCATGGGAAACTTTCCCATTTGACGTGGTATCTTCACGAAATTTGACATGGATTACTACTTAAGATAACAATATAGTCTTTAAAAAAATGGTTCAGATCGGATTACTATAGCATATAGCTTCCATACAAACTGAACACATAGTGACTAAAAGAAATGCACCTATGAAGGATATATTAGCTTCGGCCGAAGTTAACTTTTTTTCTTGTTTAAGTTTGCTACTATTTATTTAGTGATTTCTCCACAGAAACAATTCTCTTGAAGTCTAAGGTTTCGAAAATATCGATTGAACTAGATTTGCAGAGCATTTTGGATTCGGAACAATTTCAAGAGCATCTTCCTTTAATTGTGACGCGGTGAAACTAGCCATCGCTAACGGACAACTTATATTGCACAGATCTTTCGCATATCCAAATTAACGACTTATTTAATAGGATCCTTGGCTGTCATTAAAGTGGTCCTATTTTGGAACCCACATCACTTTTGGTACATGACTGGCAAATTTTTAGAAATTTATGTATATTGTAAATATTTTGGAATATCAAGAAAAATATGTTGTCAAGAAAGAAACTGCTAAGTACGTAAGTAGTTGTTATGAAAATTTATAAAAATATTTTTCACCTGAAACACATCGTAAAAAAAAACTTCTGTATTTAGTTTCACTGAAATATCACATTTTGACCAACATGAACGGTTTGAAGTTAGACGGAAACCATATGGGCTATATTTTGGACAGAGAAAGGGATGGGCTGATTGCATTAATTTCGACATTGCTCAGTTATAAGTTATACCTGAAAACATATTTTTAAGTTTTTTTTAAATATACAACTCACACACTGATCTATTTATTCTTCATAAGTTTTGTTGGAAAAGTGAAAATCATTATATGAAGTATATGAGAGGTGGGATGGTATCGACCTGATTTTAGCTATTTTTATCAAAACATTCTAATAAAATGTTCCCTGAATTTTACTAAAGTACCTCACATACAATCACCAATCATATGGAGTAAAGTCAGCCGATGTTCATAAATCCTGATGTTAGTTATATTGGGGCTAGGTCAAGTTCTGGGCACAAAGATACACTCTTATCAGAAAGATACGTTCTCTCATTTTCATTGATGATCGATTAATGCAGCATAAAGTCACCCGGAAGTTCGAAAATCTTTGCATTAGTACAGACATACAATTGTCAGGAAAGTATTGCCCCTGATTTTGAATTATATGTCTCACACATTGACCGATATTTGAAATAAAATGTCAACTATAGGTACTGGGAACTAAATTTCGGTAACTTGAATAGTTTTGGTGCGATTTAGACAATTTTTAGTCATAAGGTGACATACTTCAAAGGCACTATTGGCAAAGTTTTTTCTCGTTATATTAATTACATCTTGATTTGTATAGCAGAACGTGAAAGAATCTAATGGAATTTAAAATTTTGTTATATGGGGAGTAGACGTTGATGTATTCTGATTTCGACTATTTTTCCATCGTAATGACATAATATCAAGTACCAAATTTTGGTTGAAATTGTTCGGGCCGATCCTGAATAATGCGATTTCACCTAAAATTTGGCGGTGCCACGCCATTTATCCAACCTTTATTCCAGCGGCAATAAAGCCCTCTCATACCATCTCAGCTATAAATTTTTATGTCTCTGTCGTATTAGTTATTGATTTATCGCGCTTTTAGAAGATTTTATAATAATAATAACAGTACCCTTATTTGGGGAGTGGACGGAGTTATCTTCCGATTTCATACATTTTTACAGTGTCAGTAGGAATTTTGCCCTGGGCGAAGAGATCTCATGAAATTTTGCATAGCTTATTATTCAAAGCAACGGAGCAAGCTTCAAAGATATGAAAGAAAGTGTTTAAAAATATAATTTTTCAAAATCATAAATCCGGTGGTATTTTTTCTGCATTTCTAAGTTAAAAACAATATGTTTTTCTTTTTTTCAAGGATTAACCGGCATGTAAGAATATTTGGTCAACTCACACCATACAAAGGGCCTGCTGTATCTCTACACAGATGGAAGTAATATACTTTTACTTCAGCATTCTTAGGAAACCGCATGCACTCGGTCTTGTAGGCAAGCCAAACTTGAACGAGTCAAAAATATGATATGGTCTTTCTTCCGCAAATTGGCGCGGATGTCCGGCATTCCATCAGAAAGGCTTTACTGACAGCAAGACTGTTGACAAAAACATACATAATATCGCACATATGAGCGTTCGCAGAGTTCTTCATCTCACCATATGAGTAATCATTTCATATGCCACCCATATGTTGGAAGTGTGTGTTGTAGATAAATGTCTGCTCTTAATATGCACGAGTTTAGAGGAAGTAAAACCTCTGTTCCACTTCAAATCTTTGGATATTTTTGTTTTTGTTCAAAGTCTACACTCACATGTTGGCAACTTAGTATGTATTATACCAGGCAAGTCAGTTGGCAAATTAGTTTTTGCAAAAACAAAACCCAAACAGAACATGTGTATCCTTTTGGATGGCGAAATGCATTAAACACCCAATGAGCCAGCACAGCGGAGGGCATTGTCCTTCGGCGTAAAGAAGGACCAAATGCACTTAAGTCCATACTTAAACATTTCGAGTACCCACATATGCAATAAAATTGAAATCAAATGGACATTGATTTCCCGCCAAAAATATTTAGTATACATAAACTCCAAGCGATATCAACGCAATTATCCATATTGTACCTATATATTACTGTTTGTTATATAAATGAAATAATTTCGCTATGCAATTTACACTCCCATCCATATAACAGTATTATGGGTGTGTGCTATATGCTAAAGGCGCCAAGCAATCTTCCAGGAATTCTTTGATTAAAGTCTTATGGCCAATAATTATTATTACTTGTGTCGCATTGCAAGGGTGTGTTCGATTCGCCAGCCGGAACTGATACATCAAAGCGCAAGGCAAATAATAGCAAATAATTACAGTTGAATTGAAATACGTAGGTTGAGTACAATGCGAGTACCCAAATACAATTGTAAGTGTGTGTAAGAGTTTGTGCCTTTGGGAAGTATTTTTGGCGCACCCAAAGGTATTGGCGTTTTGGGCGGAATCAAGTAACAAAGTATAAGGAGTTTAACGAAAATGAACCTATAATTATAGTAATGGATATGGAGTAAACTTAAATCAAGTAATTAAAATTACACAAAATTATTTGAAACGAAAATTATAAGCCTGAAGAACACATTTACGACGGTGGTGCCTGTATTGACTTCAAAGTTCGTTACTCCGCGCTTCCAGCTTATATATATTTTTTTTAATTAGAATATCTCAACCATATATACTTCCATAACTGCATATATGTATACTTCTTTCAAGAATTGCATTTCCCGCTTAAAAAAAATGAGAACGCGCCTCCATTCAATCAAGGCCAGAACAATGCAGTTTTTTATATTCAAATTTGCAATCATCGATTTGAATTCGATTTTTTCAATGCATTCGTAATTTGAGAAACACTTTTTTCTTGACTTCATTTTCGTTGGCAAATATTGCAGTGCTTTTTGTTTGTTGTTTTTTTTTCTTGCTTTGTTGTGTTAATTCATCCACTATTCGGAGCTCATTCCTCACTGCCTCACTTGAAGCAATTTGGCACTGCGAATTCGGTTGCATTGGATTTGCAATTCTCTGTTTTTATGGGTTTCATGAGAAATCACGCGAAGCACGTACGTAATTGAATTTAGTCCGTTTCTTTTGCAAGATTAATTTTGTATGCGCTACTTTTTTCATTTAGTTTTTTTTTGCCAATGAACTTTGATATGCATATTCTTTTGTAGTCACTTTTTCTTTTTGTAAGTAGCTTCCTCGCTACCTCGTCAATTTTGACGAAGATTAAGAAACTCGAAATCCCTGTGTTCATCAAGTATTATTTATTTCGCAGGAAAATCAAATTTGTGGTAAAGCTTGCCCAAAGAAAAAGCATTTTTCTCATTGAGCACTCGTCATCAGGTTTTTATTTCTTTCTCATCATATTTTGTGGGTTTACACCAGTGGCAATATTTCTTATATTTTAAATTATACAACGCTGGTCTGAGTATTGAACTAAATCAGATTTTTTCAAGAGATAAAGTTTTAAGTCACCGTTTTTCTAAGGCAGCTTCCAAAATTTAATTATTTGCCTTAGAAGTTCAAAATAAGGGTTTTTGAAAAATATTATTATACTTTATATTAAGTAATTATTAAAAAATTTTAAATTAGTTTAGGCAAATACCCCGAAAAAAATCGATTTTATAGTATAGTTCTTAAGCAAGTGGGGAAAAAATCAGAATAGAAAAACCAGGAAGAGCTTGTCTATGAATAATACCTACTTTGAACCCCTTGAAGAAGCTGCACTGAATTTTAAACGTTCAGAAAACTAAGTCTCCTCTAACTAATTTAGAAGTAGTTTTCAACGATAGGTCTCAATTCTACAAAATGCCCCCTTTCTTACGATATTAGCACAACTCTGAATATTTTAGGATTTTTCAAATGAATCTATACTGAATCTGGAATAAAAGTAGTTTTTAAATATGTGTGAAACTTATATTTATTTAATTTATTATTAAATTATTTGAAAAACAATGAGTTGTTTATACTAGAGACAAATTTTTCAGGAAAAAATGTCGTTACATTACTGAAAGTATTTTTTTTAGGTATGGTAAGACTTTCTCGACATAAAATATGAATTTCGCAGGTTTAACACTAATACTATGTAGCTTTCGTAGTACTATATATGCATCCAGCTCATTAAATGATGTTTTTGATCAAATTCGACCCGGACAGGGCCCATATAAACTGTGCAAGGCGAAAGGATCAGTAAACATTTTTTCCTTTATATATTTTTTTTATGTTCGTGTGAACTTTGATATCTGATGTTTTATACGAATTTGCTTGAAATTTTGTTTTATCTACGGAATCAGTGCAAATTTTTCAAAAGACTTCTTCCAGTGAAGGTCGCGAAGTCATCGCCACCTTTGTTAATGACGATAACAAAGAAAAAGTTATTGAAAATCGTTGTTTTAGCATCAATTGGTAGATGATCTCAACATCTCTTAAGGATCGACCCAACACATTTTGATTATTGTTTTGGTTATGATAGGAGTCAATTCTAGATTCAAATCAAAACACCAGAATCATTTGCAAAATGATGTTTAGTAAATATCGCAAAACAGATAGTTGGCAACGTAGCTGAGGACCCTACACGCAGCAAATGCATTATTAATGGTGATGAGACTTGCGAAGCACTCCAAATATATTATGAGCCAAAAGCGAAGAATCCAAAATTCGCTGAAGGCTTTGGAGTTGTTGCCAATACCGCTCCCTGCCCACTCCTTCATCCTGCGGAACGGGAGAGCTCATCAGCCAGTTCATTCCCGACTATACATTGTGACCGGGCACCCAGATAAGGTGCACTTGGTAACGATCCGAGGCATGCTTGGCCGGTAGCCTATTTTGAGAGCGAAAATAGAAATTTTTAATAAGATAATAGAAAAAAGTGTACACACTTATATGTATATACATACATATAAAACCTTTAATTTTCAGAATACCTTCCCTTGGCGCATGCCACTAGAAGCGCTAGTCATCAACCTTCCTTTCAACAGCATCTAATCATACTTATATTTTGGTACAACTCCAAACACTCCTTTGAAAGCATCTAATGCCTTGATGTTGGCGTTTTGGCGGCTGGAATGTGCGCATCTGTGTGTTAAGGTGACAATCAGTGGTGTATTCAAAGACTCCTTACATTTTTCTAATCTTTTGTTTGAATTATTTGCGCATGGCACGTGTCCTTAATAAATACACACACACATACGAACAATCGTGCTCACACACACACATACACACACGCAAAAGAAGAGAGTGTTTGATATGCGCACAAATTTATTTTTCTTTGCGTCTAGCATTGTTTGCCGTCCTTCCTTCCGCAGTCTTGGCTAATTGTCTGCCATTGATTTCCTTCCCCCTCAACTAAAAGCATGTAACTAAGCAGAAATGCTTGTCAGCGCGAGTAAGTGAATGTGTGGTGGCGTGGCGGCAGCAAGCAACTGAAAGTAATAAATTCTCTTTACAAGCGCCGGGTGTGATTGCAACACCTGGTTGCCACAAGCGCTAATTGGTGTTGGTGTTGGTGTTGGCGCTGATGGCATGTTCCAAATATATTTCTAGGACTAATTCCAAATTATATTCCAATGCCATTTTTAGGGCGTAGTGCCACACCCACGCAAAGAAAGTACAGAGAATTTCGAAAAAATTTTGTTATTTTTTTCAAATATCGGCGGAATCAAGATATAAGGCAAATAAATTAATACACATGAAATATTGATGAGACAATTTTTTTTAAACACCTACATACATACTTACATCTGCAACAAATCCTCGTGAATACATACAGTATACATATAACGATATATAGAGAAATAGTAAGAAGCAGAAAAAATATTGTGAAATTTATTTGTCCTTCCAATTGTCCCAAGAAGTAACCTGTTTCTCTCAAAAACTCCACGTGTCCAGTTTCGGCTAGAATCTGATACAATATTTTAGAACATAACAATAGCAAAAACACATTTAGACATATATATGAATACAGTTTTCTTTTATTTCTATTATTTTTATCCAAATGTGCATGGATAAGAACAAGAATGAATTCTACTAATTGCGCTTAACGCCATTCTACACAAACACACATACATACATATATACATATACAATTAACAATACATTATATGGTATACCCTTTCTTCGTGCACCTAACTGGAAATGCAAAATTTTAGGCGGCAAAATCACTTCGCTCCACCCAAAGGACATTCAACGCCGGATCGTCTCCATGTCAGTGAGGGTCAACTTGTTTGTAGTTGCAATTTCTTACTTATTTCTTTCGCGTACATCATTTGTTGCTACTTTCGGTTTAGTTCTGGTTATTCGCAACACAGAAACATTTGTAAAAAAAATTGCAATTTTAGCGCGCGCGCGCTTTTGGAATGCGAATCCTTTGCCATATGCTAATTAGGTAGTGCTCCTTTTTGCCTGCAGCCAAAGTACTCGTTTGGCTTTTGTCAAACTTCGGCGCTTTCTGCAGCATCGCCAACAGCTATTTGTGTATTTAAGTGTGTATTTGTGCGCGCCTTCGTCAGCTGATTGCACAGCTGACTTTAATGCTGTTGCTGTGGGAAGGGTACCATGAATTGAGTGAGTCCTTTGTAGATAACAAAAACGGACTCAAATACATGTTTATAGATACTTAAGGAGATATTTATGCATGTCTATGAAAATATTTCTTATTGTAGCGATATGGTGATAAGCTGATATTTGTTTTTGAAAATCTCAAATATCACTCTAATGTTACTTTAAACGTCTGCTGGACGCTGTAATTTCCGAGAGTTACACATATGGTCCACCAGAGAGGTTTCTCCCTCCCTTTCCTTGTTTTCAGTGGAAATGAGCTCTCCAATGCAGTTTTATATGCCCAGCCGAAGACTTCACTCACACGTCCACCGGTACGTTGACGACCTATGAGTCTAAGCCCGGCGCACGTGAGAGAGTTTGTCGGAGCCTCTTGCGGTACATTTCCCAGTTTGTTTTCCTAGGATTTGTAAAAGACTATCAAAGTGGGCATTCTCCGACTAGAATGAACCCAATATACCTATGATCAGAGAAGGAGTAATCGTCAAGGACACTCCCGTTTGACCCTCCATTCTTCCAAAAATGGCGATATTCTTGTATTTTCTGACCGCCGGTTGAAGGTGCATGACGCAACTAAGCCAGTAGACGACACAAAAGACCGAGAGGGTCATATCCCGCATAAATATTAGTCATTAGAAAACTGATGACGCGGCGCAACCGGCTGTTTAAGCCATAGAAGTAACTTTCCTGACCGTCGACAGAACATGGGTCCACTGATTCAGACCAGAGACCAAAGTGCTGTTGAAGCAGTGGACTTCATCCTATAAACATATTTCGAAGAAGGCATTTGCTTTTTTATCAGCCAGAAAGATGATGGTAACCGTTTTTTGAAATTTTCATGATGATCTACCAATTTGACCGTATCTAAATAATCGAGGATTTGAGAAAACTGATCACAGGGCTTTATAATGTTATATTATTGGACCGATTCCACGACGAATTATAGAAAAAGTGCCAACATTCGGTGACGAAAATAATCTCTTCTCCTATGACAACACTCTGGTTGACATCCCTGCCAAAGGTCACGGTCACATTGGTCAAACGAGGTTAAGAGCTTCTTTCCGATCCATCGTATTCCCCAGATTTAGCTCTAAGTGACTTCTTTTTGTTTAGAAAGTTGAAAAAGTCGTAGAAATTTAAGTTAAATTGGGAAGTTAGACCTTCAGAAAATAAAAATTTCAAACGGGTTAAAGAGGTTGGAGTATCACTTTGTCAAGTTTCACGAGCTAAAAGGAGACTATGTAGAAAAAAATAGTTTTTTCAAAGCTCTCCTTCTTATTTTGTGATCTAAGTGGTTATCGCACCGCCCTCGTAGCACTGTGTCTCCTTAAATGGCTTCAAAGTGACTTCTTTTTGTTTCCAAACTTGAAAACGTCACTCGTCGACCAGAAATTTAAGTTAAATTGAGAAGTTAGACCTTCAGAAAATGTAATTTACAAACGGGCGTCAGATTTCACAAGCTAAAAGGAGACTATGTCAAGAAATATACATTTTTTAAGTTTTCGTTTTTTTCTTTTGTAGGCTAAGTGCTTATCGCACCGCCCTCGTAGCACTGTGTCGTATTGTTAGAGGATTATTTTAGCAAATTCTGAAACTTTTCAGACATAGACTTGAACAATTTTCCACAAATTTCAAAAATTTTATGAATGACTTCCAAAATGTTTGCTAGGTTCACAGCCTCATGCTTTTCTAAACCTGAAATATATATGTGTGTGCAATCAGGTGAGCGCCAAAATTCTGCAAAATGCACTTTTTCTATAAAATATATATACTATACATATATGTATATGTATGTATGTATGTATAAATGTACAAGGCTGCAGCGCAAGAAGGACACAAGAAAAGCTCTTTAAAAGAAAACACACACACTAACGTATAAAAACTTGCAAGCTATGTGTCTCCTGCATAGCCAAGATGCGCCTCGCCAAAAGAAAAAAGCGAACAGGATCGCTACACAATAAGCTCCAGCCAGTTCTGCAGGTCGCCAGCATAGCTCATACAGCTGGTTAAAGCGCGCGCCCGTCTCGTTTTCCTTCCATACACTTCATTTTAGTCATTTTAGTGTTTTTTTTGTTTTACTTTGCTTAATTTATTTTATTTGTATTCAAGATTTCTTCCTTTTTGATTTGCTGCATTCATTTGCGCCGAGTTCACTCTTTCGTCTGCCTCATGGCTTATTGTTGTTCTTGGTTGGGTGCAATACCACCAGAGCAGCCATGAACGTAGGCAAGCGCTCGAGCACTAACAACAATCAACGCAACCACACAGTCGACGACGACGACGGGGTGTTGTTGTTCTTAACGTGCGTCTTGTGTGCATACAATAAAGCGCATGCGCGCAAATGCTCGGCTAGAAGTTCCAGCTAGCTGCCAAACAGAGGGGGGAAACGCAATGCGATCAAATCAAGGAACAGTCAAGGCAGCAGATGCGAAAAAGTGCGCCCAAAATATTTACTTTTAGGGGAGAATATATACTTATATATGTTGAGTCAGCGGTTTCTTGAGGTTATGGTATACATTAGGCATATGTGTGTGTGTGCATTCTTGTATGAGCCTAAAGCGTTTTTTATGTGCTTATTTGTTGCTGCAATTAAAATGATTACCAAGGATCACTATACTCGAGGATCATGCAAGGATTTGAGTGCACTCCAAAGCTATTTCCCAAAAGCATTGCATTTCATTTCACATATAACTGTGCATGCAAATCGAGTCTTGAGCAAAAAATTAAATGAAATTTGCATTAAAGATTTCCAATTACAAAAACAGCAATGTTTGCGAGAAATCAAACTGGCAGACCAATTGATGCAAGGAAATCGTGAAAAAATGACAAGTGTTTTGGGTAGTCGATAGCGGTATATCATTACATTCGTGTATGTTTGTATGTATGTTTCATGCTATTTACGTTCTCGCGTTAACAAAGCAAAGGAAAGTTTCACCTCATTTATTTTTATTACTTTCTCCAGATGCGCTGAATTATCCTGATTTAAATTGATGTGATCGTCGAGAGTCGAGCATTTGATGGGAAAGCGCCGGCGCAACCCCTGCCTCGCTGCCTGTCACTTCGATGGTGCGTACATTAATTCCCATACATATATGTATGTATGTACATATAGATCCTTCCGCCTCGCACGCAACCGATGTCGATGGAAAGATGCGCAGCAACAACTCACCAATCGATACAACAGTTACTTCACCTTCCTTCACCTTAAAAACGGTTGCATCACAAGGTAATGGGAACGGTGGCGGCTGCTACTGCGCAATCCACTGACGTTAATACAATTTTGTGAAAATCGCAAGGCACACATAAGAAAAGGGACATACATACATACATATAATATTTGATATAAGAAAAAAATAATTAAGACAAATTTGCAATAAATTTTTATGTGAAAATGCCACAAAGAAACGGAAAATGTAGACTTTGTTGCCTCAAAAGGGGGGAAGACGGGCTGACAGTGAACGCAGCTGCTGCAATTTTCTCAGATTACTTTCAACTTGCAATATTTATGTGAATATTGATACCGTTGCAATATTGCAATGAGGTGATGTGTGACGCATTGCTTCTTTGCAAATTTTGCACGGATATAAGAAGGTATTACATGTACATACATATGTCGTTATATAAAGCATGTATGTTTGCATGTGCTAATGTGTAATTATCCCATTTGAGCATTAGAAATGCAAAATGAATATTAATGCAGCGTATATTAGCAAAACCGAAACTTTTTTCCAATCATTTGCATATTTTCTGATTTAGTCACCCATACATTTTCCCAAGCTCCCTTTTCATTGGTAATGTCACATGTCATTTCCAATTGAATCTTACTACCTCCATCACGTCTAGGACGGCCATCAACATCAACACGTGCTTGAGGATCGACGATTAACAGTCAGCGATCTTACTGGCCTCGTTGGATTATCGAAAGGATCAGTGAAAACCATTTTGAAAGATCATTTGGGCCTAATAAAAGAGAAAACACGAATCACCAAATTTGTTCGAAAAACAGTGTCGCATTAACGTCTGTGCAAAAATGCTTTCCGACTACCAGGATGTCATGAAACGTATTAATACTGGCGATGGGTGTTGATTCTATGTTTACGAACCGGAAACAGACGATAATTCGGTCGAATATCGTGGAAAAGAATAGCCGACGCCGAAAAACCACGCCAAAGTAGGTCGAATTCAAGATTATGTTGGCAGTTTTCTTCGACTATCGAGTTGTGGTGCACTCCGAATTCCTTCCGACCATCCAAACTGTCAATAAGAAATACTTTTTCGAGTGTTAAGCGTCGTTTGCGCGAAGCTATTCGTAAAATAGGCCAGCATTATGGATTGTCCTGCCCGAGACAAATTTGATCCAATTTAGTGTGTAAACACACTAGCCGCTTATTGTTTACATTACAAGCTTTTTTTACCATGCAAATAGAATTAAGAACGGCTTTGCTTGAAAATTTGTGTTTCCACTTGAATCACAGCTACGAAATCCTTGAAGAGGTCGCAGAAGTGGTTTGAAGAGTCTACCTTATGACGAACATTAGTATTTAAGTAACACAAAGCTTTCCGTGAGTTTCACAGTAATTCCATTCTCGTTACAATAGCAACTAAACCGTTTTTGAGATGAAAGAAAGTAACAACTTCTTTGAAAAACTACTCCAAAGAACTGCTCGTATACATAGACATAGTCCAACACTCGTTACAATAGTAGAAATATCTTCGAAGAATATCTTCTTATATTATCTTATTCTTATTTGAACATTTCACATATCTTAGATTCGACAATTATAACGATACCTCAAAATATTCGCTTCTTTTTCTGCTTCTTTCGGCATTTTCTTACATCTATTAGTTTTGCTTTTGGATAGCAGCAAAATTGTGTGGAATAAAATAAAAATGAACTTTCTTCGGTACCAAATAGTCATACAGAAGGAGAAAGAGTCAAAATCATCAACTTTACACTCCACTTTCTTGTTGATATCTCTTTAATCCTTATAAAATCGTCAAACAAGAAAAGCAGCTGCAGTGAACTATAGCTACATACCCTTTACAAATAAAAAAAAACTTGATTTTGATTGTCAAATAAAAACAAGAAAAAAACGTTAACTTCGGCCGAAGCTAATATACCCTTCACAGGTGCATTTCTTTTAGTAACTAAGTGTCCAGTTTGTATGGAAGCTATATGCTATAGTAATCCGATCTCAACAATTTTTTCGGAGATTATGTTATTACCTTAAGCAGTAATCTATGTCAAATTTCGTGAAGATACCACGTCATATGCGAAAATCTTCCATACGAGCCCTTGATTTCGATCGTTCAGTTTGTATGGTATTGTAATCCTATGCTATTGTAATCCGATCTGAACAATTTTTTCGGAGATTACATTGTTACCTTAGAAAATAATCTGTACCAAATTTCGGGAATATATCTCGTCAAATGTGAAAGCTTTCCATACAAGAACTTGGTTCCGATCGTTCAGTTTGTATGGCAGCTATATGTTATAGTGGTCCGATATCGACAGTTTCGACAAATGAGCAGCTTCTTGACGAGAAAATGACGTTTGCAAAATTTCAAAACGATATCTTAAAAACTGAGGGACTAGTTCGTATATATACAGACAGACGGACAGACAGACAGACGGACATGGCTAAATCGACTCAGCTCAACATACTGATCATTTATATATACACTTTATAGGGTCTCCGACGCTTCCTTCTGGGTGTTATAAACTTCGTGACAAACTTAATATGCCCTGTTCAGGGTATAAAAATCCATAAAAGTTTTGCTATAGGGCTCCGATCTGAATGGCAGTGAAAGCATAACACCAGGAGATAGGGAAGCCGATTCAACAAACGATGACGAAGGAGCGGACGTTCCATTGACCGACCATGAAGAGGTTCGAACAGCAAATGCCCGTCTGAAGAACAACAAAATGGCGATGGTCGATGAATTGCCGATCGAGCTGTTCAAATATGGCTATAGCGGCGAGCTGATAAGAAGAAAACTTTAATGAAAAATCTCTCCAATACGTTCTTTTCTTATCTCTATAAGGTTAACTTTTTCGGTCAACCTCATTGTATTATCATTAAAAATAATTTTGCGCATTTTTGAATGGTTTCATACGGTTCTGCAAATTACTTACGAATGTTTGCTTTGTCGGATGCGACGAATAGATAACGGCTCTTTAAACCAGCTGTATGTTATCAGCAGCCGTTTTTTGGTTTTCTTGAAAAGTAGTTACATATGACTCCCATACAGATGGATTGATTAAAGTGACGCTTTCAAATAACAAAATAACTATTTAGCCTGCCTGCTATTGATTTTTGGTCCTCCTTCAGAGGCTATCCAAGCACGAAGCACTTGTATTGTAATAATCCTGAAAATATATGCATATGTATATGTGTCAAAACATACACTAGTTACATTTGTATTTACATATATATGTATGTAATCCAAAATACAAATAATATCCTGTTGAAGCACAACAAGTCCGTCGCGTTTGTCGTGAGAACTTGCAACATTGTGTGGCTAGTTGTGGTTTGTTGGGCAAAATTAACATTTGAATTTGTATTTTTATTGCGCTATTTACTTATGCCTAAAAGGATTATAAACTAGTAATGGCAAGGAGCAGAGCCAATGGCTATTTACCTTACATGGTCAATGCCAATGTTGACTGTTGGTCAACCAGAACAAATAGGATTTGAGTATACGCGCACATACTTCAGCTACATACATACATACGTATTTAATAAGTAAGCAAAACAGCGATTGCAACTCGAGCAGCAACAAGAACAACAAAGCGACGACTATGTAACGCGCGCACAAGCAATCATGTGCTTAACCTTTTCCCAGTTTTATTGTGTTTAAATTGAATGTAGTAATCACGAACCGAATTGAGCCACTGCCAAGACGGCGGAGGAGATAAGGTGAAGAAGGCTAGCAGTGGCACAATTAAATCGTAGGAAAAACAAGCGCGGAAAAATGAGACACAATAGAGGAGAGGTTACAAAAATAGCAATAAAATGCAATCGACGACGAAGGACACACACACACACACATATGTATGTATATAGAAATTTACATACCTGACGGCATTACAAGAACACATGCAACGGCTAGAGGCGCTGGTCAGCGCAGTTTGAGATCTTAACGCACCATAAACAAGTCAAACCAGGATCAGGTTCAGGTTTAGGTCCGCTCAAGTCAACTCGGCGATCGAATTCAACCTTATGCATTACAACTTCTGCTGCGGCGACTGCGTTCATGCAGAAAGGATTTTCTCAATCGAGTGTCACGCACAACGGCTACGTGTGTGTGTGTGTGTGTGGAAGGCAATGTTTGTTTAGTAATCAAATGCGACATCGAGCGATTAGATCGCGCATAGCAAAGCTGGAAAAGGTCAGCCGCACTGGACTTCATCAAACGCGGAAAGCGCGTGCACTCAAGCACACACACACACATACACGAACACACACAGCTCAGCATGCGCTTGCAAATGAACTCACATTATGTTTAGAGAACGTAAGACGATCGCCTGCAAGGATATGCCACCGCACATACCTTATAAGCTTTAAACCGTTAGCTATTGTCTCAGCCGCACGGGGTGGCAAAAAGGGCAAGTTTACAATACCGTTGCTTGACCAGTGGTCAGTTGTAACGGCGCTTATCGCTGCCTCGTACTTACTTAGTATGCGCCTGCAGCGAGCCGTTGCTCAGTTGTAAAATTGGAAAATTTAATCGCCGAGTAAATATTGTAAGCACCAGTAAAGCTGAACAATGCAAAGTAATTAACTGCCAGCAGCTACGCATTTAAGCATGGCATTGCATTTATATAAGTATGTGTTGTAAGCAAGCATATTTTGGTGTCTGTATGTAAATGTGAATTTGCACCTAAGCACATTAGAGCCGCTAGTGGACGCCTCAAGTGTAAAGGATACTTTTCGCAGCTCGCCGTTAGACTGAGGGACGCCCAAAGTCTAGCGCTAATGCACTCATTCACGCGCTGGCCGCCTCGAGTGACCGGCGCTTTGTTAATTTTATCGCTTCGTGCGCTTGATATGCGTCATAATACCGTTGAATTATCTCAAGGGGGTTTCACAAATTACAATAGACACTTATGAAGTACGGGAAATCCATTAATACGTTGATCGCTGTTAGCTTCTTGACTTGGTATTCGTTTTTATTGAGCTTTACGATCTTGCAACGAAAACCCGTAGACTATTTAATATTTTTAATATGGATTTATTTTGCTCACTCCACTCAATTAGTTCTTAGATCAATATCACTTGAGTTAAGATGGAGCGAAAACAGAATCTACATTGCAGTTTTTGGTTGCTGATCGCAGCGATACTCTAACGAAGATCACTCTAAAGGTAAGGTAAAATAAATCGAATTCACTCTTTCAGGCTTTATTAAACATTTATTTGAGTGCTAAAATTTGCATATTCACATTTGTTATAAAATTCCCGAAAATCTTCGAAAGAACGTTTTTCTAGAGGACCTCCCCAAGTAACGATGATTCTACATACATCCTTATACTCTCTTAACCAAATCAAAAATCGGCACCTTAATCTACGTAATACTTACTTCTTCTTTATTGGCGTAGACACCTGTTATGCCATTATAGCCGAGTTTACAACAGCTCGCCAGACAGTCTTCCTTTTCACTGTTTGGCGCCAATTTTGGATTCCAAATGTAGCCAGGACCTTTTCCATCTGGTCTTTCCAACGGCGGCTACAGCTTCAAATGCTTTTAGAGTTGGAGTATTTTATCCACCGAATCGATATTCGCCGTTTCCAATGCGCAAAGCTCAGAGGAAAGGTTCAAGGGTAAGCGGGAGTTGGAGCACTCCATAATGTTTAGTTTAAGGTTACCGGCTGGAATGTCTTTCAAGCATAAGTACCAGATATTAAGGCAGCAACAGACGTAGTAGGCGTTGGTCGCACAGGAGATGCGAATGCGAGATTTTTCTGTCTTAGAGTAAAATGCAGGACTATTTGCTCTCAGCTCGTTAGAGTTCTTAGTGGACATTGTCCAACAGACATTCAAGAGATAAGACTAAATTGTCAAAGTTGTATGGAAAAATGTGATGCGGAAATATTCAAGCAGTTTTTCTTTGTCTAGATTTGCAAGACTGAGGTTGGAAATGTTGACAGTCATACTTTTGTCGAACCAGGAGGGATAGAAATTTGTGATATAATTATATAATTATTATAATATATTATTCAGAAATAAATAAATGCAGCGGTTAAATGCATTTTTAAATATTTTAACTTTTTAAAAGTGCAATTCCAATAATTTTTGCACTCATTGCATTTCAACGAATTTCATCCCATGTCACTGTCATTGTGCCAAATCGAATAAAATCACACGTAAGCATTTATGTATGTAAATGTGTGTGTCATTCAATGCATATTTGCCAATTGCCTTTGCTCAAGGAGGCGTTACTCTATAGTGTCAGTGAGCAATTATTTCATTAGTATTCATTAAAAATATGCACAATTAAAGACAATTCCGAAAAAAAGAATAAACCCATTGTGGCTTAGTTAAGAAATTTGTGCTTTTCAAATTTAAGTTTTAATACAAAAAAGTTTAAGCTTGCTTTCAAAGGATGCAAATTTCTTCAACTTTATTTTTAAATAAAAAAATGAAAGCTGTTAATCATTACACAATTAAATTGCAATTAATTTTACAAATTTAAGCAGTTTTTTGTAATTAATTACTTTCGTTTTTTTTTTAATTTTGTGTTATTATTATTTTTTTTTCACTATTATCAACTCTTATTTTTTATATCTGACTGCTCAGTTTTTGCTCTTCGGTTTTTTTTTAGCAAGCCACTCGGCAATTTAGCGAATTCAATTGAATTTCCTTGACATACTCCCATTTGCATCGACAGCTGAATGCTTCACACCCAGGTGGCGCCCGAAACACATGAAGCAAAGGACCTTCTGACATTTTCTTTTTAACAAAATATTAATTAAACATTAAAAGTTATCAAATTTAATATTTTTTATTGTTTCTATAAAAGTTTATAAATTTCCAAGCAGCAAAATTATTTAATTTTGCTTTTCAACTACTTGTATCAACTCATGAGAAATTTGTTAACCAAAATTTCAGTAATAATATCCTTACCACCACTGTAATTCAGCTTTTTAACAATAAGTGCATTGTAGTAAAAAGCATATTAGTTGATAAGACAAACAATTTAATATAATTTATTTAAGCACAAATACGTTGTAGGAAGACCGTATTGAAGAAGTGTAAGCTTGTAATCTCTGATAAATCTTGCGGATATTTCCAAATAACGAGTTTGTTATGTTTTTATTTTTATAAAGCTATATATACGAAGTATAAAAATATTACGAGTGTGCCGAACTCCATTTGCATATTAAGCTGAGTGCAAGCCATTAATTAACATTAGCATGAATACTTTTTATACGCAAAAGTACATACATACATATATACATATGTACATGTGTATAAATATATGCACACCGTTTGTTGCATATATGTACATATACATATGTATGTATGGATGTAAAGTAATGTTTATATTCAATAGGAATGTCCATGTGCTTACCGGCCTAACCGTTCGTCCGTGTGTTCACGCTGGTCGGTGCAGTCGCCAACATGGAATTTAAAAGAAACAAGTTTTTCCTCCTCATTCGCGAATAGTTTGCAATGTTTGGATCGTTGACTGGACATTCGAGTTCATCAAATGATCAAACGGTGATCAGCGCGCAAGGAGTATAGTACACTGTGGTGTTAATACGGTATTTGGTAAGCATGATACATATGATAATTGGGAAAGCGAATTTTTAAGTACAATAATGATAAAATAAAATAGTGTGAAATTAAACAAGTAGTGATAAAAGTTGATAAAAATAATAATTATTAATAAAAATAAAGAATATAATTTTTAAGTGTTAAATATGCTGATTTTACTTTTTTAATTTTGTAAAAAGTTTTCTGGTAGAACTAATGAAATTATGTAGGAAAAATATATTTTAGCGCCAGCTATCGGAAAATAGCTAACCAACATTTGAAGTAAATGTCGATAACAATAACTAAAAAGCAAATAAATACTGTTTATACAGAGAAGGCGTATTATACATATAGCTAATACATTTTTATGTAATTTTCAATTTTTAACAATTATTAATGGTCCTCTTTCATAAAATTTTAGTTAATTTTGTCAGTTAAACAAACTTTGCGCTTTCAAACACTGAAATTTTGGAAAAGAAACATCCGTCAAAGAAACGCCTGAAAATGAAAAGTACTGCCATTCTTAAATTGCACGTCAACGGATCTACATCATCCAACAAGGAGCAACCACCTCCATTGGAAGAGTTTTACAAGCAATTGCCAGAGGACCAAGAATTTGTAACTCCCGAGAAGTATCCGGAAAACTCTGTAGAATCCTCCACAAAACCAGAGTTAGGAGGTAAACTGATTTTCTCTACTTGTAGATATAAGTATGTGAAAATGGTAAAAGTCTTCTACAAAAAATGGGTGAAGGGAATGCTGATGCAATAACCTTGAAGATTTCACTAAATATATATTAAGTATACATACACGCACGAAAAAATCCCGAGTTGGATACCAGGAAATTAACTGACCGAATGAGTATAGGGGGTAGTACGTTTATATATATGTATGTATATACATATGTTTTAAGCTTAAATTGGATGAGTAAGTGCATTCAGATAAATCAAAGGAAAGTAAATTTGCACATGAAGCTTAACCTCAATTGGTAAGTGTAATTTTATTTTTTTGTTTGTGAATTTAGCTAAGCATCACGTCGTGGAACTATGTGAAATAGCATAACTATGTAAATACATTGAAACATATGTATGTATAGTATGTACATATATCAGTTAAATTCTTTACAAATGTATAATTATACATTTGTGTGATATATTTTTAAATGGCAAAACTTACAAGCATTCAAGTGTAAACAACGATCAAACTTTAATCTAGTTCTTTATTAATAAGTGTAAAGAAGTCGTGACCACACCCGATTATTACTGCTAACATATATATCACACTTATTTAGATGTACTCCAATTACTTAATTGACACGTACCAATGTACAAAGAAATTAGATACATGCTTGTATGTACATATTTACGTATCATGTGTGAAGTAATTTTAAATTTAATAACAAAAGCACAGTTGAGTCTCATAAAACATTTTAGAAAAATTTAGTTGCAAGTAGCCAGTAAGTTATTGCACAGCTACTTTTCAAGCGATCGTAATATTGTCTATCTAAGGCGTTCATCATGTCAAATTCAAGCCGTAAGCTTAATTTTAAAAATTTTCCATAAAAAAAGAGTTTTTGATTATGATTTTTAATTATCATATGCTTGGGCGTTATTAATTATTATTATTATTTTTTGCTATTTGTACACTTATTCATCAAACATTCCAAATCAGGTGAATTATTTTGAAAATCATTCTTTCAGTGAAAACCTTGAGTAGATTTTTGTGCTGAAATTTTCCAAAAATAACAAAGGTATTTGAATATTTGGAAATGATCTGTTACTAACAATAGAAGGCATCTTATCTGTGTAAACTATATACTTTATTTTCGTTAAATATTTGGAAATTACACATTTCCCATTTCTTATCGTCAGCAGGAACAAATACCGAGCAAACAAAAGTAGATAGTGCTGCTGTTGCAAACAAAGAAAACGGTACAATGGTGGTGGAACAAAACGGTTTGAATGATGGCGCCGACGAACAAATGTTAAGTGGTGCTGAAGACAACGAAAAATTGGCCGATAAGCGTGAAGAAGTAAAGTTTATCAAAGGAGGTGACCAACAAAATGGTGATGCGAAAATTGACATTGGTGCTGTTAATGGAAAGGTATGTGAAACTAATCATATAAATATTTTTTGGGATTAACGAAACTTTAATAATTCTATCATGTATAAATATTTGCGTACAATTATTTAATTGCTACGCAGGATAAAGAATTGGTAAGCTCTATACCATGCTTCACATTTTTTGTGCCCACAAATTAGCCAATGCCAAATTTAAGTATATTCTTGATTAATTTCAGGCTTTCACCGGCATGTCCAAAGAAGAACTGATGAAATACGCCAATGATCCATTTTGGGTACGTTTACGTTGGATTTTCTTCATAGGCTTCTGGGCCATTTGGGCCGGGATGTTGATCTGTGCCATACTTATAATTGTTGAGGCGCCAAAATGTGCCGCTCCTGAGCCACTACCGTGGTACAAACGTGGCCTCCTCGCTAAATTCAATGCACTCGAAGCAGTAGCTAGCGATATCGACAGCGCAAAAGTGGTGGGAGCTTCTGCTGTCATATATGAGTTGCCACCTGCACTAACTTATTCGGTACATGATCCTGCTGTTGAGCAAATAATCAAAGCTGTCGTTGATAGTTATAAAATTGCGGATATCAATGTTATACTGGACCTAACACCAAATTATGTACCAAGTAATTCTACATTGTTTGCTGAAGCCAAAAGTGACAAATCAAAGCGTTCAGCTTTCATATGGAAAGAGGGTGCCCAAAATATCAGCAATTGGCGTTCACTTCAAAATACATCAGCTTGGGATGAAGTCGAAGCGGGCAACTATGTACTCTCCCAATTCGGTGCCGGTCTATATGATTTGAAAATGAATGACGTCAACGTTAAGAATCAATTCGAAGACGTTTTAAAACATTTGTTGACTTTGGGCATCAAAGGATTCCGTTTGAAGAACACCAAATTCTTTTTACTCTCTGACAAGACTCCTGATGAGGTTGTTTCTTCGGATGGCAATTTCGGACATACTGATTATGGATTTTGGACACATACTCATAGCACCTTCCAAGAAGGCCTTGGCGATTTGTTGTATGAGTATAAAATGTACGTAAAGAACATTTCTGCAGATGCTTTCTTATCAGTGGCAGATGATATTTTACGTCCAGAAATTTACCATACTAAGAATGGCGAATGGGGTGTAGATCTACCGATATATGGTCCACTTGTGCACACTTTGCATACAGGTTCAAATGTTGCAAAACTTCGAAGTGAATTCGAAGATATTATAAATGCTGTAGGCAATGACACGTGGCTACAGTGGAATTTTGCTGAGCAATCACCAGCTGATAATCTGAAAAGCGATCCTTCGGCAATCGCATTATTTGTGTCGTTATTGCCAGGAGTACCAGTTGTGGCAATGACTAACACATCACTTTTCAAAGACTTGAATCCAGAAGTTTTTGCTGAAATAAAGCAATTGCGATTATCACCCTCGTATATGCATGGGGAATATAATGTTTTTCCTGTAGAAGGCCTCTTTGCTTACTCCAGGTAATTTATATATATGTATATAGTATATTGTTTAAAAAAAAGACTTGATTTACTTAATTTACTAAACGTATACTATTCCATTATTCGATTTATTTACTAACATGCACACTTTATAGGCAAAGGTGAGAAAACTGTGAAACTAAAAGTATTTTTTTTTATTTAAAAATTTTCTGTAACTTAATGGAATGCTATGAATGAAAAAGTATTCATTTTAACTCAAACTTTTCCTTTATTTTATAGAATAAAATCTGGTAATCCTGGTTACTTCGTGGCTTTCAATCCATCAAATACTACTGTAAAAGGCGAGTTCGTCTACCCGTCATTGCCAGACAAAATGTCGGTGTATGCTCTTAGTGAGAACTATAATATTTCGGGCATAACAGTGAAGTAAGCATTCACCCTGATTTTGATAAGTGATTCAAATCTAATATTGTTTTCATTATTTTCAGATCTAAAGTTCAAACAAATTCTGTAGAGGTGCCCCCTGAAGCCACCATAATACTCACTTACGTACCTGTAACATCAGGCTAAATTTATAATGGATGGATATCCTTATATTCACACATATTAAAATGAATGTGACAATATTATAAAAAATACAAAATATTATGTGTATTAATAATGCTGAAAGTTAATCACGTTATGCATAAAGAAAAAAGTTACCGCTTTACAAAAATAAATAAAATATTTATTTCAGAGTTGAAAAACGATATAAATATTATTAAAGGCATTGCAAAAAATATTCCGTTGTTTTATTGCATAGAAACTTTTAATACTTCATAACAATCGAATAAATGTAATATATCATAGAGTGGTCGAACAGAGCTTGGATATAAAAAGATACTGTTCAAATATGCACCTTTTTTTAGCAATTTTCGTACAGGTTATCGTTTTTTTACTCTTTCATATTCGATATATAAATGTGAGATACGCTATCTAGAAAATTTTTAAAAGAAAAATATGTTATGGCGCTCTAATTAATGTTTTTCATTTATTTAGTTTATTGGTTTTATAATTTCAACTACTTTCTTTTAACAAAACTTCATCAATTTTCTCTTTTTGCTCCTGAATAGCATTCTTAAGCAACTGAGCCTCAGTTTCCAGTTCTATTTTTGCAGATTCTAACTTAAGCTGATAATTCCGTATTTCACTGTTAAGCGTTACCAAGTCTTTGTGATCAGCAACTGCTTTTTCGAAGCGATTCCACCAATCCTGGTGTTGTGCATCATTACTGGGCGATTGTCCTTTTAAAGTCTCGGCACTCAAGTCTACATGAAAAGTTTCCATATCTTTCAATATTTGCTCAACTGTTGGCGGAGAAGGCGGAGGTGGATATTTAGAATTTTTAGATTTCTTTAACATTTTTTAAAAGTAAACAAAAGTTTAGTTTTGTATTTCAATATGTTTTATCAAAGGTTTCTGGATAACTGTTATGACAGTTGTCAGCTGTGTGCACATTTATCGATGTATAGTATTTATCGATATTTTGAAATAAAATTGAATTATTTAACATTTATATATTCAAAATTTATGAAAATAAGACATTTTAACCGTAAAATTGCAGCTCTTTGGTGATAGTTATAATAATGTTAATTCACGGTTATATTTAATAATATAAAAATTAACAAAATTATTTACTTGTTAAATTTTTTTGTATGGCAACTGTCATTGTTCACCATCGGTCGAAGTATCGTTTGACATTTGATAATTGTGCCCTATTGTCTGATATAGTTGTTAAAAAGATATTGGAAATTAGCTTCAGCATATTCAGAAGGCGCTTTAAGGGTATTTACATTTCATAATGACGTTGGGAAACATAAAAATGTTAACTATCAACAGTTACAAGAATCAATAAAGATAAATATTGCAGCGCTTTAGTATAATAATAAGGAGGTAAAAAGTGGACAAAGTCGCTAGCGAAATTAATTAACGCGCCGAGCAGAAATTACAATTTATCGACATTAATTATTAAATTGCAGAGTTGCGGTGATAACGTATTATATGTTAGTAGGTAAGCGCAACATAAAATTGCTTGTTTATTTCTATTTAAAAATCTTTTCCAAAAATAGTGTATTAAGGATTCAGTGGAAATGTCACCGCCAAAAAGCTGTGCTGTTTGTGGTGACAAGGCATTAGGATACAATTTTAATGCTGTTACATGTGAAAGTTGTAAGGCCTTCTTTCGCAGAAATGCCCTGGCAAAGAAACAGTTTACCTGTCCCTTTAGTCAAAATTGTGAGATTACTGTGGTTACTCGACGATTTTGTCAGAGATGTCGTCTGAAAAAGTGCTTAGACATTGGTATGAAGAGTGAAAATATCATGTCTGAGGAAGATAAGCTTATAAAAAGACGTAAAATAGAAAACAACCGCGCTAAACGCCGACTCAATGATAATAAAGCGGGATCTATAACGGACAGTACTGCATTTGATATGGTTTCACACGATTCGCAAAGTTCTTTTGACAGTGGCAAAGGCACAGGCAGTAATAATAGTGCATCAGCGGCTTTGGGTAATCAGTCATCACCTTTGAGCGCGAATGTGCCAATACGGTCTCCAACAAGATCGCCTCTGTTAGCAGAATCAGACGGAGACGCAAAGCCTGAACTAATGACCAGTGAGGAAATAGTTGAATTTATTGTTGGTGATCCCGATCGAGCATCGCAGATGATAAGCAAATTAATGCGTACAAAAGACGAAGCGCTTGCTATTGTGGAGAAAATACTCACTTCTCAGAAAGACGCATTGCGGCTCGTATCACATTTGATTGCATTCCCCGGTAAGATATCATGACATTTATTAATTATTTTTGAATTTGAATAATAACTTATTCCTTCTTTATATTAGGTGACGCATTGAAAATAATTAGTAAAATTATGAATTCACCATTTGATGCATTAACGGTGTTTACAAAATTTATGAGTTCGCCTACTGATGCATTAGAAATTATTTCAAAGATTGTTAGTTCACCACAAGATGTTGTACAATTCATACGGAATCTTATGGAATGCCCAGAAGACGCGCTCGATATAATGAATAAATTTATGAATACACCTGCTGAAGCTTTGCGCATAATCAATAAAATATTCAATACGTTGAATCCACCAACACGCAGTGATGAATTGCATAAATTACTTTTGGATGCTACAAAGGAAAATAAGGATAAATCATTCCAACCAACACAACATGCATCTACAGAATCGGAAGGCACTGAAAACGGAAATTATTTGCTGCATTCAATGCTCAGTAACAGTCCAGTTATGACGCAAGATTTTGCAAATGATGTGTCCCCTCGTGATCAACACACAATGTCGGCTACTAACTCTGATTTAATGGTTGAATCGCCCATAAATATACAAGGCATGACAATAAGAACAGACACACCGGATCACACATTAACACCCATTCAACCGCAGACCTTTCAGCTGGGATCTTCAGCAGAGCTACCTTCAGTGACAGCCTGCATGGAGAACTCAAGACAAGGTATTTTAATTACGCCCACAGATTGCTCTATTGACAATCACGCTTTACACTGCAATTCACCAACAAGCATACAATCCAACATTGAACTGCCAAGTACCTCAGCCGAACTCTTAAACCCAAATTCGCCTACAGACTTAACGTCTGATGCGACAGACTTTAATAGTGAGCACTTCGATATAAAAACGTTCATACAAAATTCATTTCCTGACAATGCAAGTGGTGGTGATAGCTTAAATTCATTGGAGTCTGTGCTATCCGAGGTGATAAGAATAGAGTTTCAGGCTTTTAACAATTTACCGCCAGAGCCTCGTGTAAAACAAGAACAATTTCAATATCAAACACATAATATGACCATGCAAAACTCTCAACAACAGCAATGTGGCTACAATGGTGGCAATACACAATTGCAACAGCCAATTATTGGCCCGCCAACGAATGCAATAATGGGTCGGGATCTCAATGAAGCTGAGCAAATGAAATTGCGGGAGTTGAAATTGTCCAGCGAAGCACTATATTATCCAATGGACAACGATCTATCTCTACTTATGATGGGTGACGATAGAGTTAAGGTGAGTGAAACGTAAAAGAAATCGATTTATGTAATTTGTTTTTGTTTTTTGCTTAAGTGCGCATATCTTATCTGTTAAAATGTGCCCAAAAACGCACGAAATTGGACACCTGTTATACTTAACTCACACTAGATCAAAATTCATTGCGCGAATGCTTGTATGAGTCAAATGTTTTGTTTGTTAAAGCGTGGGTATAGCAAGAATTGTCAATTGATGCGTACGTATAAGAGTCGATGTGAAGCCCTTGTACAAAAAAACTTTGTGTGTTATCCACCACTCTTGTTTATACGTTAGGGGGTTTATTTGAGTCAATGAGTCAGCCAAAATTTTGTACATCTGTACATATGTAAGCATTTCCGATCCGAGTATTTAGCTATTGCTAGCACTAAGTCTTAAATGCTCCATAAATATTCGACATGGTTTATTGTATCAATTACTATTATGAATAATTATCACAAAAAATTGCTAGGCGTGTAGAAAAATATAAAATCCGACATAATATCCCACATTGCATGTTTGTTTTCCCTGTTACATATATTGATTGGGAAAATGCGTAAGTTTCTAATCAAAATAAATAGCCCTTTTTTGCTGCTGGCATAATCGTTAGAAGTTTACTACTCTTCACATTTTATATACATATATATGAATTTAAGTAGTTAAATATACCTATTTCCGTTTTGGAAAATTTTTAATTTTTTTTAATTAGAATTTTTGTTTTATTAATTCATCTAATACTATATACATACATACAATATTATATATTTTTAACAACATAAAATAATAATTTTCGTATAATATATTTTACTAAATTTAACGTGGAATATTGCCCACGGTGCATTAGACAAACAAACTTTTAGGGCAAAACTACAATATTTTTTGTTCATTTAAAAGTGTTTAATACGAAATTTAGTCTTATTTACATAGTAATGACTATTTTTGAGCAAAATTTTGAACTTTATATGACTAATGCAATGCAAATGTATTCTATCCATAGCCAGAGGACACGCATCAGGATCCGAAACTTTTACAGGTGATTAATTTAACGGCAGTCGCCATAAAACGCCTAATAAAAATGGCTAAAAAGATAAGTGTGTTCCGGGATATGTGTCAGGAGGATCAAGTGGCATTACTAAAGGGTGGCTGCACCGAAATGATGATCATGCGTTCCGTGCTAACATATGACAACAACCGTAATACATGGAAGGTAAGCGTTGTTATTCATTAACAAATTAAAATTAAAAAGAAAAATTATCAATTGTTTAATAACTTAAAATAACAAACTTTTTGTCATTGCATACATTCAGTTGCCACACGTTTCCAATATGGCTCATGTACGAGCGGAGATTTTAAAGCAGGCAAAGGGCAATATTTACGAGGAAATTTTGAAATTTGTGGGTACATTCGATGAGAAGTGGCGCATGGATGAAAATATAATTTTGATTATGTGCGCTATCGTGCTTTTCACACCGACGCGTCCGCGGGTAATACACGCTGATGTCATTCGTTTGGAGCAGGTACGTACACATACACACATAATACAATATATTCCTAAAAATGTGTATATTATTAAATCTCTTCTAGAACTCTTATTATTATCTTCTGCGAAGATATCTGGAGAGCGTCTATCCTGGTTGCGAAGCAAAGTCAGCTTTTATTAAGTTAATACAAAAAATTTCGGATGTTGAACGTCTGAATCAATTTGTGATTGGTGTTTATTTAAATGTGAATCCCTCACAAGTAGAACCGCTATTGAGGGAAATATTTGATTTAAAAAATCATTAGGTAATTATTAGTGCCGCGCTACTATTCGCTTGCTTACACTATATATATAGAATATATACAGATAAATAATGTTGGAACTACTATATATACTCGTACAGTACCATTGCTTTGTAGTTATTTGTTTTGTTTTTGTTTTTTTTTATGCGCCAGTAATATATTTAGGAGCAAAGTAGATAGTTTTTATTTCTGCAGTGCTATTTTAGGGCATTATCGACCACTGCACATTTAGAAAATCAGCTATTTTAAAATAAATAAGGAAAAAGTAGATCATTTTTATAATAATATGAATTGTTGAATGTAACGCGAAAGCAACTATATTAATACACTGCATTGTATAACACATAGAAATGTCTCGTCAACTCGGGTGCATGTGATAAATGTACAACACTAACTAGTTATTACAAACTTAAAGTTATGCTATTTTTAATATTATACACAGATAAATGAGAATGTTGAATCCAAATGCAGATATACTATATAGACACAAACAATTTTAAATTGAGCAACTATAATACATCACCTATTCACTGTTAGATGCAACACAAGTTGGTAGTTTAAACTGTGCAATTTATATAATATAGATTCAATCTAAAATATGTTTTAATAAAAAAAAAGAGTCTATTTTGTGTAACAATGGAATATTTGTATGTCTTTATTTCTATCGAATGCTTGTGAATTATCGATAATGAATATTTATGAAGTACTTTAGTGAGCATATGTAAGTGTTAATACTATAATTAAAATATTTCTTATTCCTCTATGTAAAATATCTTCAAATCCAATTACGCCCTACACTACCCGAACGGCGTTTGTTGGCCTTGTCATTAGTTCCGCCACTGCTGGCGTCTTTACGACCGCCTGTGTCTGGCGACCCACCCGATCCAATATTACGTATTAACAAACGCAATCCACGTGCCTGTGCGTCACTCGCTTGCGCCACATTATTTACTTCGGACGAGATTACCGAGAAATCGTCTACTACATGCCCGGGGGGACTTACATCAAATGGCAAAATGTCACTAAGACTTTGTTGAGGTCTATATGATGTACGACGACGCACGCCGCTCGAATCACTGCCGGCAGTATTAAGATTTTGTGTACTATTTGATGTCGATAACTGTTGTTGCACTTGTTGTAAACGAGTTTTCAGCAAAGCATTCTCTTCTTGAAGACGTCTTATGTGGGCGGCCTCATACTCTGCACGCACGAATGTTGGTTGTGGTAGACATTGATATATTGTTGTAAGAAAGTTACGCAAGGATAACTGTAATGTATCTTGCCATTGTTTTGAAAAGTACAAAGCAAAAGTCGGTGATTCCTCTGCGTTTTTACAAAATGGGAAATCTGAAAAAAATTCCCATTTAGAATAGTTTGTGTAAAATTAATTAGTTATAGTGTTCATACAAAACCAGTCCTTCCATTCGCTTTGCTTTTGCAGTTCTGCTGCGAGTTTTGCAAAGAATTCAGTGACTTTGTCCAAACGATTGTTTGAATACGCAGTCACCAGGTAAAGCTTCAACAGACTATTTTCCAATTTTTTTACAGCTTATGATGGAAAATAATTTAAATGAGAACCTGTGAATGTCGAATCAAAACATACCTGTAGCATAAGTGTGTTCCAGTTTGCTGAAGAGATTACTATCTAAGTGAGTCCAAAGCGAACGTAATGCAGTTAAATCATGATTTTGTATACACTGATTAAAACTCTCCAACAATTTTTCAGAACGGAAGCTTTGATCTTTTTCAGTTCTTTGTTCTTGGTCAAGTGTTTTTAATGTGGAGGAGAAACCACGAAATACCAAATACTCCTTTAAAAGATTGTCGATAAATGTTATTTGTGCCATGTTTTCAAAATTTTCACAATTCCCTTAATTTGTTTGGAAAATGAAGAAAAATAAGATGAAGTAAACAGCTGTATAAATGCTATCAAAATAAAACAAAAAACTTCAAAACAATACCAGAGTTGCTATTATGGGGCCGGGCAGGAGAAGTTAACTTTATGTTTAAATAGTTAACATATAAAATCTTTTTAACGTTTACATATATGCATACAAAAACATCAAAAACATATTAAATTACTTGTAATCAAGCAAAGAAACCAGAATGATTCATTTAAATTATTAAAGAGAAAGTGAATGTCTATTGAATCTTCGATTATCGATAGTGTTGCGAATAGCGAAGTGTTGTAATGACATCGCCATCGTAATCATTTGACATTTTATTATGTGTGCATACACCTTTTGCCAATTGCAAATTTTGTATGAACGCGTGGAATTGTTGCGAGAAAAATTCGATTTTTCGTATCTTAATTGCGCGCAAATTAAACCTAAATAAATGCAGTGGTTGGTGGAAAGTTTGAAATTAAAATATGAATCAAAAGGGAGCGCGAGAACAAAATGATATATCGATAATAAGGAATCTGCCAAAGCGACTGCAACAGAGGATCGTTGAAGATGTTAGCGATAACTCATTGGTAACAGTTGATGATACAGCAAGGCAAAGTTCTAGCGGTCAACCTTCGACGTCCAAGGGAGGCGCAAAAAACGATGATAACGATAAGATGTCTAGGCGTTTTCTGCAAAAGCAGACGAGGCCAGGTAATGCCAACCAGCAAGGTGAGTTTAGCATTCAAAATAGTCATGCTCAAATTATTTAATTATTATATTTTATTAAATTAATTTAAATTTTAACAATACAATTATTTTTCTGTCAAGGAATCGGAGCCATAGACGCTACGAGCATTAATTTTTTCTTGCAAAAGAATGCGTCCTGTACCAGGACACTAAACAAAAACAATTTCAAAAGAGAAACTGTGCCCGTTTTGGAATCCAGCGGGAAAGAAGTTGCTAGCAAAGCAACTAATATCAAAGAGGTTACTCCATCTACAAACTCAAATGTTGGCAATAGTTCAATACCAGGAATACTGCGTTTCAACGATGCCAAGCATATAAAACTAATTGCTGCAGAAAAAAATATAAACGGTAGTGAAAAAAATGTTGGCCGAGACAACGGTAAAAAAACAACAACGCGTATTCATCAAATCAGTGAACAGTTCACGAAAGCCGAAAACATTTTAACAAAATCACCCGCACGCCAGTTGCAACGACAACTGAAGCAACCACCTTGGTTCGAAATGCTTACTGGCGTACAATATGTTGAACATTTACCAAAACTTTACGAAAAGTTCACATCGATATTACAGCAAAATAAAGTCATTGAGGTAAACTGATTGCATAATGCAAGCTATATTGAATTATAACAATTATTTTCTGTCCTATTTTTATATATATATATTATTATTTAATATATTTTTTTATATTTATATTTTAGAATTGGTCAGAGTTTAATGAAGCACGCGTAGAGCTTCAAAACATATTTACGAATCTGTTACTGCAGCAGTTGAAATTATGCTGTGAACAGAAAATTGACACATTTTTTTGGAAGTTGCTGTACTATAATGTGCGAGAATATTTCATATCAAACAGCAAGCTAATTGCAGATGATATACACAATAGATTCCTTTTACTTATTGACGAGGGTTTAGATTTCTACACTAATCTACATATGAAACTTAATACAAAATATATAAATACCGTTCAGAAGCAAACAAATATTCTGTTACAACACCCAGCAAACAATATTAGCATAGAAAAAGAAGTACCACCACAACGTTCAACGCACAAATTTGAATTTATCGCCAAAGTGGCCGCCCAGAAGCTACTGATTTGTCTGGGTGACCTTTGTCGCTACAAAACTAAGGAACTGCAAACAAATGATTATACCGACGCAGCCAAATATTATCAGCAAGCACAAGTTTTGATACCAACAAATGGCATTCCCTACAACCAATTGGCCATCGTATCCATACATGCGGTAAGTTGAACGTTTTGATAGCTCCTTTATATTGGTATTTAAATTTATATAAATTTTTTTCGCAGCGCAAGAAATTTGACGCCGTTTATTTCCACATGCGTAGCTTAATGTCCTCCAATGCTATATATTCAGCACGTGAGAGCCTTTTGGTTTTGTTCGATGAGATTCGTAAAAAGGTAAATTTAAATGAAATAAAAGACAAAATGAAATATAACTAAATGTTTTTAAAGTATGAAGAGACTGAATTAAAGAACTCGCCGGTGCATCAGGGTAGCCCTCGAAATAATAGCAGTAGAAATTCGAAGTCGTTGCGTAAAGAAGTTTGGATACACGTGGACGGCGTGCGGCGCTTGCATCATTCCTCTGAAACGGATAACATTAAAAATAAAAGTGCTGCGCTAATAGAGGAAAAAAAGTTGAAAACGTTGACAAGCGAAGAGGCAAGTGCAGTGTGCATTATATAATAAAAATATTATTCCTTCCACAAATTCTAATTAAAATTCTACCACTTTAGCTGCTGCGTCGTTTTACATCGTTGTATTTGTACATAATTGGAAAACTATACACTGGCATAGGGTAAATAATATTTTTTTTTTTTTGTATTTGATAACACAAATTTGTTTTTTTTTAATAATTAAAGCATGGAGTCTATTGTCGAACAGCAACGCAAACTTTTGGCGGAGCTTAATGTCCTATTAACTCGCAGCCCATTCCCAATGAAACGATCTCGCCTACTCAAAATTGTAGCATTAAATATTTTTTTGCTCGAGCACAATATGCACAAAGGTAAGTGGGAATTACTTAATATTATATGTAATAATTCTAAATAATTAAAAATTATTTCAGAATCACGTCGTGAAATCCGCTACTATGCATTTAATTTTTGCAATCAGTTCCTTGGCCTCCTCTTACAGAAGTGCAATCAATTATACGAAACATTCAAAGTTGACATATTGGATAGTGAAATGCTTTGGTAAGTTGTCGCATGTTGCATTTATAAGTCATACTTCTGTACAATGATTTTCTAACTACAGTCATGCCGATCTAAATACTTTACTACAATATATAAACGTCTATATGGACTGGTTGGCGCGTCATGTGGACATTTGGGAGTCGGTGCGCAGTGAAGAGTTAGTTATTTGCACATCTGTCTGAAAGATAATTTTAAATTTATTCCATTTCAAAACACAGACATATCATTATTGATTGCTGGACCGAATGGGAGTGCTTTTATCAATTTCTTAGACGCATGATCGATAAATCGGCCATAAATAAATCGCCGCGCCGTGTGTTGGAAGAAGAGGTGTATTTATTGGGTTTTACACCAATCGCGTCCACCACCAATAACGGCAGTGTGCAGAAGAATCTTGACATGCATACCTCAAATGATAGAGAGCAGTTTTTTCCACGAATTTTAAAAATATACGCTTTTCATAAACAGTATGAAAAAAATCAAACGAAATTGCAAATGCGCAATGACACATTCACATTGGAAGAGCTGAACGGTGCTATGGAGAAGGTGTTGTGCACGTTGGATAGTGACGAAGACGATAACAGTGAAAATATTGTGGTAAACGGCGAAAGCGTGGACTTGACGCTCAAAGAGATTAACACAACAAAAACTGACCGTATTGAGGATGCGCAAATTTCGCAATTGTCAAAGAGGAAAAAGGAATTGGAGGCCCGATCGAATGTCAAGAAAATGTATAGCGCAAAACTGGAAGTAAGTTTTATGAAATTAAATTTCCGGCTTCCGCCATATAATTGTTGTATGCTTTTACAGGAGATACTCAAATTCGTCGACACCACGGTATATATAGAAGTGCGCCCGAAGTACCTAATGCCGGACACAAATTGTTTTATAGACTGTCTTGATGATTTCCAAAAGCTTATAAATGAATATAAGCGTTACATACTCGTTATACCATTAACTGGTAAGTTATTGGACATAGTTAAAGACAGAGTTGCAAATAATGCATTATTAAAAATTGTTTTAAAATTTCTAATTCCAAATAACGGATTGAAAATCAAGCAAAATGTTGAGTAAACCGCATTGAGAATTAAAAAAAGTTTATCTCAAGTACCGGGTTAAAAAAGAACTTAATTTCGAGTACCGGATTGAAAAAGAATAAAAATTTTACACAAATCCGGTATTGAAAATATTTTTTTAAACACAAATAACGGTTTGAAAAATTAAGAAGAAAAATAAAGAAAGGATTAAAAAAATTGTTTTTTAATAAAAAAATTAAAAAAAAAAAACAAAAAACAAATAAAAGAAATTTAAAAAATTAAAATATAATAAAAAAATTTAAAAATCAAGAACAGAGGTCGACAAACTTACATATGTACATATATAACCGATTTATATTTTATAAACTAATATTTTTTTTTAAATGATTTAAAATTTAAATTAATTTTTTTTAATTTATTTTTTTGTTTTTATTTTATTTTTTAAATTTTTATTTTTATAATTTTATTTTTTTTTTAATTTAATTTTTTTTAAATATAAATTTATTTTATTTTTAATTAAAAAGTTTTTTATTTAATTTTTTAAATTTACATTTTTATTTTTTTAATTTAATTTATTTTTTTTATTTTATTTTTTTTTTTTTAATTTTTATTTTTTTAATTTTATTTTTTTTTTATTTTTTTAATTTTATTTTTTTAATTTTATTTTTTTTTTAATTTTATTTTTTTTTATTTTATTTTTAATTTTTTTTAATTAATTTTTTTTTAATTTTTTTTTTTTTAATTTTATTTTTAATTTTTAATTTCAATCCCTGTTAAAATATCAAAACTCAAATGTTTTTTTAGTTGTGAAAGAGTTAGACGGTCTTTCTAAGGGCGTAAAAGTGGAATCTTACCAAAACTCCTTGCAATTTCAACGCATCCATCACTATGACGACGTGTCCACCTGTGCTAAACGTTCCTTGGACTTTATACGCAGCGCCAAAAACAATGTGAAGTATGTAAATGTTTATCTTGCAAGTAATTGTTTTTTAATTGTCTTAATTTACGCTGCAGATGTGCCACTTCAAAGGGTTCTTTCATCAATGCTTCGCTATTTGCACTGTGCGAGGAGGAGAACGTATCCAATGATGATAAAATTTTGGCCACCGCGGTGGCACTTTCGAAAACCATGAGCACTGAGACCAATAAGGGTAAATATATTGAAATGGACTAAAAAAATTACCAAATTTAATAATATTAACTTTGCAGATGGCAAATATTTTATACAAACCGAGTTTGTAATGATCACCACAGATCGTAATTTACGCGTGAAAGCGTTGGCGCGCAATTTGACTGTCAGCGAAATGGGTGAATTTTTGAAGTGGGTCAAGGATTGCCATACCTAGCACTGTGTAATCATTTTATTTACTATATACAAGGATTTAACCCAAATAGTTGGTACGCCTGTATGAATCACGGAATTTGTGCATATGTGTTTGTGTTGTTGAATTAATTTCGCAAACATACATATGCATTACAATGGGTGGTTCGACTTCTTATATATATACATATATACTTACAATATACACAAACTTTTACTGCATACTTAAATATATAAAAAATATATATATATCTATATATATTTGTACAACTCGGTGCTAATATCTATATAGCCATACTTGAATTTATTTGTACATTTCGATAACTATTATGCATTCTTTTTTGTAAACTTATGCATTGTACCTACAATTTGTTAAGCGTACAATCGGGTTTAGGTAGACTTTTATACAACATTTTCCGTGTGAAATTTTATTACTTCCAATAAATGTGATTTTGCTATCAGATATTATTTTTTTGAAATTTGTTTTGACTAGTATTAGAGGTGCGTCATTTACGGGATTACAGCGTTACTTTGGTGATCGGACTCCGTTTAGATACGTAAGATCTAAGTGAATTTTTGAAAATATAACAATAATCAAATTATATCCGTTTGAAATGACCTAACAACAACAAAAAAGCGGCGATTTTCCAAATTGAGCGAGTTGGTAACTCTGTAAGCGTCTTCCTATAACTCATACCTTCTTGTTCGCCAATAAATTAAACCATTTTGTTATTCATTAGAACATAGAGCGACATATTGGTGGAAAATAATTAGAAACCAGAAAAAGTTTCATGAATATATCTTTTCTTCTGGGTGTTACAAACTTCGAAGCAAACTTAATATACGCTCTTCAGGTTAAAATTTTTTGAAAATTCCACTCAGATTTTATTGGGGGATTCTTTGCGCTTTTATTTTAACAAACTTTTAATTAAATCCTCATAGTTTCGACATCTACGTAGGTTGCCTTTTATATTTCGGGATTTGGCAACACTAGTGTTGAAATCTGGCAACTGACAACTTGATCATAAAGTTTAACATTTTTAATGTTATACATATTCAGAACGTTTTAACATACCTCCGCTGTTTGTGTTGTTTACAGTAACATGAAATATTAATCTCAGCCAAAAACTGAAATTAAATCGCAAACATTTTCACTCGATTATTTTTTACAACTTTCGACGTGGGTTAACGCACCAACAGTTCCTCGGTCCACGTAATTAAATTGGTAGCGATGAAACTCCATTAAGGACCGGTGTTTAGCGATGGTTTGGTGAATTCAATTGGGATCGTAGATTATTCCAAGACGAATTTCATGAAGGTCGTGCAACTTTAGGCATTAGTGGGACTAACATACATTCAATATTGCATGGACATTTGACTATAAAAAAATATTTGTTCACTTTGGAGCCCACACAATTTGTCGATTGCTCAAACAAAAGGCTCATGTCTGTTGGTCGAGAGAAATGTTAAAAAAATACGATAGCGAAGCTTCGAAACACGTTTATGAAATCGTGACAGACAACAACTTGAACAACTTGACATATCGCAACCATACAAGTACATAGATCAACGCAGTAATCAAACCTTTGCGAGTTGTCTTTCAAGAAATTAGGATAACCAACCGCCCTAGACGGATCACTGTTTTCCACTATATTACGAGCTCTCAAACATCACCTAAAACAATTGAATTTTTCAGCACCCAAACCTTAAATTAGATGAGTCAGCCACTTTATAGTCCTGATGTGGGGCCGAATGACTGCTTTTTATATCCGTACGTAAAAGATAAACCAAGAAGTAAACGCTTTTCGACACCTGAAAAGGCGGTTGATGCGTTCAGAACGCATGTTTTGGAGATACCTCAATCAGAGTGACAAAAGTGCTTCGAAAATTGGTGCAAATGTATGCAAAAGTATATAGATCTTAATGGAGAATAGTTTTGAGAAGAACAATAAAGCTATTTTCGATAATTAAAAACGGGTGATCCATTTCGAGGTGATCTAATTTTTTAAGGAAAAAACACAGAACGTTTAAATTTAGTGGGGAATGTTTATTATCATTCGAAAGAACATTATTTGGCATTTATTTTTTGAAGATTATCTCTTACAAATGTTGGCTGCGGCAACGTCTCAGATGGTTCATCCGTTGAGTCCAATTTTCGATGACTTGTTCGAGCATTTCCACTGGTAACTGGCGAATGACACGCGTGATGTTTTATTTCAAGGCCTGAACCGAAGAGGGAAAAGTCTAACGATCTTGGTGGCCAATCGACCGATCCAAAATGTGAAATTATCTGCTCACCGAAGTATTTTCTCAATAAATCCATTGATTGATGCGGTGTGTGGGTAGTGGCGCCGTATTATTGAAATCAAATGTCGCCGAGATCACGAGCTTTCATTTCAGGCGTCAAATAGCCGGTTATCAAGACCAAATAATGGTTACCATTGACGATTACGTTCTCATTGTTGTTTTTTCTGGATGAGATGGCAGTTCTTGAATCTCTTCAGTTTGCTCTTCGCCCCAAATGCGACCATTTTACTTTTTTACAATCCATTAAGCCTCATCGCAGAGCAAAATTTGGCTCGAAAGCGTCGAATATTCTTAGAACTTTTCAAGAGCCATAGCGCTAAGCGATGTCGCTTGGGAAGGTCGAGCAGCTTCAGTTCTTGCACAACTTGTATTTTGTACGCTTTCAATTTAAGATACGCCAAGTCGTTCTATACGTCAGTCTTACTCGCTGCGAACGGCGCCGAATCAACTCTTCACTTTCAGCTACGGCTGCTTTAATGTCATTCACTGCGGGTTGGACGTGATTTATTCACTCGAATATTATCCAATAATGAATGTTGGGTCTCAAGATGGGCAATGGTGTACGCTCAGTAGATTATGTTGACCAGTGTTGAGTGAAGCGCGCGAAACACATTCTTTATAGAACGTGAATTTTCGTAATAAAATTGGACGATTTTTAAACGTTGTTCAGGCGTAAGTCTTTCCATAAGGAAATGCCAAATAATACTGAACAAAAATTACGTGACAGCTTGACGCGACTTACGCGGGATCTGTCAAAAAAAGGCTATTGAAAAAGTATCTCTATTTGGATCATCCGTTAGATCTTAATGGAGAATATTTTGAAAACTTATGATGATTAATATTTGTTTTTGTTTTCTTCTAATGCCAAAATATATAAGGCAACAAAACCTTAAATTATTTCGATGACACTTAGTCAAACTTTTCTGCACGAAACCCAACTCCTGTTCTAAAAAAATAAAACACATTATTTTTCCTTTATAATATATTTTTTTTGCATTGTATATTTGCTTATTATTCCTCTTTTATGCATTGCTTTATTCTATGTATTATTTGCTTTGCTTTAAAAATTATTCGCTAAAATTTGAAACCATTTTTATAAACTAAAAGAATAATTATAAATAGCAATAAATTATTGTTTGTCAAATTTTAAAACTTAAAATTAATTATTAGCGGAAAGTGTATGTTTACAATTATTTACCTATCTATATATAGGCATATGTATGTATATGTTTGTCAATTAATATTTGCAATAATTACTATTAGCTTTCGATTAAAATTCTTTTTGCTTCTTTTGTAAATATGTATAGCCAAACTTATTTAATTAATTAAACATTTTTTATTATTATTTTATATTTATTTGCTCATTTTAAATTTAACCGAAGAGAAAAGGCAATTGTTGCAGCGTTTAGGAATTGAAAGTATGTAATTTTCTTTTTTTTTGCTTTTTTTAATTTGTTTTGCTTCTTACACCATAGAATAAATATACGATATAAATAAGTGTTATCAGTTAGATGTTCGGCCAGCGATGCCAGGCCATGCATACATACACATAAATGGCCCGTTATGTCGGTATGCTTGTCATAATACATTTATTTGGAGATTTCTTAACATTTAGCTGGCGGCTGTGTACTTCAAAAATCGAAGCATAAGTTTTGCATAGAAAGTTAGATTGTGTGTTTGTTGGCATTTGAAATACTTGTGTAGGTTTGTTTTTGTTTTTTGTTTTTGTTGTTAAAATTTAATTCCATTAATTTTGTTCGCAAATTCCAAGCGTTTACGCGCGGCAATACGGTTATCAATATATATATTTATATGTATGTGTGCTTAGAGTGCTTATTTTTTCCATTGCAAATGCTAAACGCCTAAAAGTATGCTTTGCTTATTTTTATATACTCTGCAATGTAAAGTTTTTTTTCGTGTAAGTGCGGTTCTGAAATATGGCTCTGTAAAGTGCTATCAATACCTGTATTTAAATGCATCCATATGCAATATGTATGTATATAGTATATATTTGTTTGTTTGTTTATTCATAAATGCATACGTCGCTGTAATACTAAACGTTTTCGTTTTTGTTGTTGCATTGTAAATATGCAATTGATTGCTAATGAATATACGTCAGCGCTGAAGCGTATGCAATTGGCGCTTTTCAATTTTATAACTGTAACTGTAGATGTGCATTCGGTAAAATGTGTTCGCGTGTGTGTTATGCATGTATGTGTGTGTATAAAACATATAATTTAATATTTCGAAAATTGGCATCAAGCATTTAGCGTCACACTACTACAGCTAGCCTCCGCTCTTTGTCGTCGCGCCTCGTTTTCGACACCTTCAAGCGTTACGAAGAGTACAAAAAAAAAAAAAAATACGTTGAACGTTCGTTAATTGTTTTCGAAATTGCTTTTCGTTCGTTTCCTATAACTGTATGTCGGCATCAGTGCAAGTTGTGGGCGTGCCTGCGCTTAGAGCGCCGTCTCTAGTGCCGGCATATGCGTTGTTACAGGCGCTGTTGGCGGCGGCGTCAGCGTTGCTCCCGGCGTTGGTTTTGTGAAATGACGATTGCCTTCGTAATTCGAAGCCCTTAAGGGACTACCGTTAGCGGCGCTCAACTGCTGTCCACCGTAGTATTTGTTGTTTGTTAGGGCTGTGCCCGCAGCCACCGATGCTATTGGCGCTGGCGCGTATGTTGTTGCCGACGCCGCGTTATTACCCCTGCCGAATGTCGTCTTCATTTCGCCACGCATGAAATTGTTTTCCTCCGTTTGTAGAAAAAAGTTTCGCTTCAAATCGTACGCGCGACTGTTAATGCTGTCGGACGCATTGGCCGTTGTGAGCGGTGTCGCCGGTTCCTTGTCATTACTGGCGTTCGAGCTGTTCGTGCTCGATGCCGTGCTGGAATGATCTTCCTCGCTGTTGACCTCTGGTATGGTGGTGGACATAATGTTGGTGCGCTGCACCGTATTTGCTAGACCGCCACCGGTGGCACTCTTCAGTTTGGGTGCAAAACTTTTAGATGGCGAGCCGAATTGACCTTGGCGCAACATGCGTCGATTGGCAAAAGTTTTGGGCGAGCCGCTTAGGTCCAGCAACTTCATGCTGCTGTTCAACGCCTGCGTACCGCTGACTGCACCACTCACTTTATTAACTGGTGTTGTTTCCGCTGTAGCTGCATTAACCGGACTTGTTTTCTTCAATAGCTCCACTGCCGAGAGCTTTCGTTGCACCGGACTCGTTTTGGCCGATTTCGCTAGCAAAAGCTTTTTGAAGTCCAACAAACTTGTCTTACTATGACCGATGCGATCCGAACAAGTGTTATAGCGCTCCGGCGAATTATCGTCAGCCCAATTCGGATTGCGGCTTAGCGGTTGGCGACAGGGAGAATTATTCAGCGCAGCCAATGCGGCATCATCGCCCCGCGAAGGTGTGGATGTTTGAAAACCGTTACGATTGCGCGGTACTATCGGCGATAGGTTGCTCGCGCCATTCAAACCATTCGCACCATTTTGCGCGGCGGCCGCTGCTGCGCGTGCCACACGTTCGGAACGTTTTATGGGCGTGGCATAGAGATCGTCGCGACAGGTGACATTACTTGGCGGCGGCTTTTGTTGCTTACGATTCTGTAGCGTCCAGTAGATGGGTGTGTTGCGCTGGAAGGGCGTCGTCGCCTCCATCGTTGACTGCGTCTCCGAATCAACTGGCGGTTGTGGCAGTGGTTGTTGTTGATCTCTCGTTCTATAGAAACGTTGATAACCTGCGAAGAAAAAGAAAAAAAATTCATCGATCAAATAAAAAATATTATGTGCTTTATCAACAAGAAGTACGAATTGTGTAGGGAATATAAAAAGAGCTTAGCCAGTAACCCAGGTTTCAAATAATTTATGTTGGAAATTTTAGTAAATGCAATTTAAACAATACAGTTATATCGTTTTAGTAAAATATTGGTATTAAAGCATACAGAAATTAATTAAAATATTTGCAAATAAACCGAACACAATAAAGAAATGCGAAATGTACTTACTCAGAGCTTGTCTAGAAAAAGGTTTGTTAAACTTGACCCAGTGGAACATGCTTAAAATAGTGCGCTGTGGTGGAGTGTGTGCTTAACTTATCCATGTTTCTTATTTTGATATTTACATTACATTATGAATTGTTATGGAGCTTGGTGATCTTTACAGCCAGTTTAGACCAAAGCCGTCTATTGAGACCAAGTATGAGATATTCGACCACAAGATCGTCTTAGATATCTTTGGATTATTTTTAACTGCAAATGCTACATTCTTACATTGTAATGTATCAAATCAAATTTGTTTGTATATTGCCAAGGAGAACATGGCTTCCGTCCTAACTAAGCGACTTACTTGCATAATAACCGTTAGATGGGACAAATTTGAAAATATACTTGTACCGCCTCTGTTGTATGACTCTAAGCTAGACCGCCCAAACAGAGGCAGAAGCTCGGTCAAACACCCAGCCTAGCTAACTAAATCTAAAAACCTATATTGTCGAACGAGTTTTTATGAAAGCGCATATACTCGTATTACTAACTTTTTGTATTTATCAAATAAAACGAGCTTCCGACTTTTAACAGTCATTTTTCAAAAGGCTTTAGTTGCGATGATCAATACTGTTATAAAGTTCGAAGTGTGGTAGTCTTTTCCGCAGAACTACTAGTAACTTTTAGTGATAATGCTATTGGGGAGCCAATATCGAGTATTTTTTAATGAAATAATAGACTTAAATATTAATATTGATAATATCGATAATACCGACTTTAAAAGAATGAGGCACTGACCTAAAAAAATAACTGACTAAGAGATCTGTACACGAATTCTCAATTGGAAGTACATGATGTTAACTAAGCCCCTGACATTCAGTATTGTTAGGTTTCATTTAATTACAAAACATTTTCAAAATACTGATACTCGTATTTGAAGTACTGGAAGTCTCTAAAAAATGGCCACTCAAACCTAGCCATCTAGCACTTTCTCTCTTTGAAGTAACTTCGGTAAACATTTTAGATAGACCGATAGGGACAGCAAATGCCATATTCTTTCCCACTCTTTTGACATTTCTCTTCAGTAAATCGTGTCATTTCATTGAGGAAAGACATACGATCTAACAATGAGTCAAAATTATTAAAATTTACTACCGAAATTCGGAGTCTGTGGCCTCAACTTTAGGAGCGTTATGTCCAATTTATGGTCGTTATAATCGTTTCATCAGATCAACAAGAGTTTAGTGGAACAATTTGAATTCACAGGCACCGTGCCAGTGAGACAAAAAAGAGCTCGTAGTGACCAGAATATTGCTGCCGCTAGGACATAAATTGAGGAAGACCCATATCAGTCTCTCACAAGTCGTTCTCAAGCGTTGGGCATCTCTGTAACATCGTTGTGGCAAATTTTGCAAAAAGATCTTGGCCTATATCCTTACAAGATGAAATTGACGCAAGAATTGAAGCCACTTGATCACCAGAAACGTCGTATGTTCGTGAATTGGGCTGAACAAGAACTTGAAAATGATCCGGATTTTCATCGAAAAATCATCTTCAACAATGAGGCTCATTTCTCGTTTTTGGTTGAATGGCTTCGTCAATAAGCAATTATTGGTCAGACAGCAAACCACACGCACGCCATGAGTCACGATTGCATTCCGAAAAAATTACGGTTTGGTGCGGTCTTCTCTGATGATCAAGACCGGCATGTTACTGTAAATGGAAATCGCTACCGTTCAATGATAACCGCATTTTTGGCCCGAATTGGATGATATGGACTTGAACAATATGTGGTTCTAACAGAACGGCGCCACAAGCCACATACCGAACGTCACAATCGATTTATTGAAAACCAAGTTTGGTGAACGTCTTTTCTCACGAAATGGCCTAGTCAATTGGCCGCCTCAGCCGTGCAAATTTGACGCCGTTAGACTATTTCCTGTGGGGCTACGTCAAGTCTATAGTCTATGCCAATAAGCCAGCGACGATTGGTGAACTTTGTACGAAAATTGGTTCCAGCGTCTGGACTTTTGCAAGCGTGCCCGTGGTGTCCATGCAAAAGATATCGAGTTCCATACCTAATGGTATCAAATGTGTTTTCACAGGAGTAAAGATTTTTATTGATATCCCTAATCGCTTTTGCGTTTGTAGTGCTCTTATTGAAAAAACCGTTACTATTTAAAATAGCACAACCTTGTTTAACGTTTGGAATATATAGCAGGATTTCTTTGCAAAATTCATAGCTACTTATTATTGAGACATGTGGTCAGACGTTGGGGGGCCGAAGAGATATAATATATGTATATATTTTAAAAAATATTTTCAGAAATTCATTGAGCTGTATGGGTATCGTAAGAATATATACATACATATGTATGTACAAATTTAATTTTCACTTGTGACTCCAAACTCATGTAATGCGATTATCTATGTAAATTTAAGCAAAAAACACGAGTGTTTCCAAAACCCAACAATTTGAAATTTGACTACCTCGATATATATAAATATATGTATGTGATAGTATATATGTATGTACACTTTTCAAGACATAGCTATGTATACAAAAAGACCTTCAACGATACGAATGTTGGGATAAGAAAATTTTACCAATTCCAAATATTATGAACCACACAAATGAGTAAAAATATACAGCCAATAATTATATGATGTAACATAATGATTTTGTGCATTTTTTATTGAAAACATTGGCAAGTGAAACAGCTTAAATCGAGTTGAACAAACATTTAAAAGATATACTTACGTACATATGTTAACCATTTGCTTAATCAAAATAATTATTTTAATGTAAAAACTCTCAGCGGGGGCTTGAGTTTCGATGCCACTTAGACTTTGGGCTTACAACCAGTGAACAAAAAATACTTACACACACGTACGTACACACTAATTTACATATGTATGACATAAGAATTATAAAAAATTACAACAATAGGCATATTAATAGCACAACAAGAACACAAAACATAATTGAACATTAAATGGCTAAGCGGGATGGACACTAATTTTTCAAGCTACCAAAATGCGAGTTAGACCAAAAATTTCTGCGGCAAATGGGAAATTAGTAAACAGGGTTGCATGTGCGGGAAGTTAAAATAGCAAAAAAACCAACTACTACTACACATACACTGCGATGCATAAATGAAGTAATAGAAGCCTTTTGCACGATTTATTTGATATGGAATTAGAGATGCTAGAACTCAATTTAGTCTTGTGTAAAAGTTTAGAAAAATTAGCACTTGAAAAATTAGTGCCCATAATAACCTGTCTTAAATTTTAATTTTAGTTTTCCTCATAAAAAACAGTTTCATTTAACTTTTCAATGCAAAAAAAACAATGCTTAATTCTCATAAGAAATATTTAGTGCAAAAAACTTGAATTAACATATAAAAAATAATTATGTATGTATGCTCTTAATATTAAATGATTTTATGATTTTCTATTGTAAATGTAATTATAATTTTTTTGTGGGTTAATTTTAGGTGCAGTTATTGCAATAATCGAAAATACTTAATTCATTCATTTGGTTGTTGAATAAAATTTCGATATTTCGGATGCATTAATAAAAAAATAAAAATCTTAATTATATTAGACATATTAGTTACACATTGCAGTTATTCATTAACACATATACTTATGTACATAGATCCATTATTAACATAAACAAACAGTGCATATTTTTATCTAGGCTTACAGTCATGTCGGAGATGCATTAAAATAAAATATATGAATGTGGAATCAAATAAAAAATTTATCTGGGGTATAACAGGCTTTAAGCGTTAGATAAAAAATATTGATTTTGTAAAACAAAAAAGTTTTTATAAAAAAGTATTTTATGTGCAATGAGTGTAAGATTTAGTATAAAAATTAATGAAATTCACACACGTTTTTCAAGTAGTTTTTTAATAATGTGATTTTTATGTACAAATGCATGTTAGTTTTTATGCTTTTGTCTTCCAGTCATTTGTCCAAAGTAGGGAAATAGGTTATGTTTCTATGAGATTACCTTAATTATAGCTCCAATAAGACTTTCGTGGCAAAAATTTTCTTCAAACATTTTTAAAATATTAAATAATAAGATTCATGAATACAATGTTAAAACTAATGAAAAAAGCCTAATAAGCAGAGCTCCTACTTTAAAGTTCTTAAACAGCAATTTAAGCAGTTTCTGCATACTGCCTATAAAGCTTGGCTCAAATTCAGTTTCTATATCGACTTTCAAAGGCGTTCCGGTTAATGGTTTGGAATATAAGTTGAAAAATTTGTGTGCAATAGTATATTGTGTATTGATACATTAAGACAAAAAGATACTCGGAAATTGTAATTAAATTAACCGGGTAAATGATATTAAAAAAAAATTAGAATTTTAGAACTGTCTTTAGTTACTATGCCAAATATGAGCGCGTTCTGTCAACTAGGTTGTTAACAGCAGCAGCTTAAGTCGGTACACCTCAATTGTGCGTTGCGATTTTTACAATGGATAAAAATATCGAACAAGGAATTTGTCTCAAAATTTGTATTTCTAAACAAATTTCGTCTCCGGAATTCAGTTTTATCAAAAACACAAGCCTACGAGCGGTACTAGCCTTCAAAGACGGAGAGATCGTTGAAGACATGCCTCGGAATGACTGTCTTCGACCTCTTCAACTGATGAAAATATAAAAAAAAGTAAAGGAACACCATGAAAATCGTCAGGCAAGTGTTAGCGAGATGGCAAGAGAGCCTTTAAAGGCGACAAAATAAATATTGATGCATAATTAAATATTTTGTGTTTTATTTTTGGGTCCTTTTTAGTCACATATTCAGAAGAGAGTGGTGCGTTTTAGCCGAATCGAAAATACAGTCTTATTTTGTCGACGTGTGGAAGCAAGCGAGTTTGTAGATTTTAGAAAAGTGAAAACCAAGATGATGGTAATCGTTTTCTGGTATCTACATCGAACAAGGGGACAAGGGCCAAGCAGTCAGGGGGTTCTACTATGCCGAATTATTGGGCTTCCATTCGATTGCAGACAAAAAGGCGCCATTTAGCTAAAAAAAACAAAACACTAACATCATAACAAAAAACCGCCTTTCAGGTCACATTGGTCGCATTTGACTGCCAACTTCTATCCAAAACATGAAAAAGGCTGAAATTTCGAATGATTGATCATTTGTAAAACACTTTTTTTGAAAAAAAATGTACATTATTTAAAAGGATATTTTCTTTACTTGTACTAATTTTTTGCAATTATAAACTTTTTAGAACTATGTATTTCTGCAGAGATTGTAGTTTGCTAGTTTCCTTAAGTAAATTGCCTTTTGAAATGCAGTATATAGTTTGGCCTATAAGAGAGGCTTGCAGGTGTTTATCTTTCTATTCATAAGAGTATTATATCGTAAATGGATGAGGGACTTTATGAGTAGCAGAATAATGCGGTGGCTTGAAGTATACCGTCAAAAGCCATCATTAAAAACAAAACCTACGCTTTATATGATTTTGATTTTAGAAATCTAAGACAGGAGTTTCTTTACGGAAGTGTGAACCGACATTACTAAATGCACACAATTGCTAAAATTTGTAAAATACGTTGCAACATTGCAGTGCCTACTAAGCCTTACTACTTTTGAAAACTGTAGGTAGTAAAGCAAACATATCATCATTAAAAAAATAAGTGGGGAAGCTTTATCAATAAGCATTTTTAGCATTTAGTAACTATAGACAAGCATATGTACAAGTATATACCTCTCACTAACTATTCAATCAACTGTATTTAAACGCTGGCAATTTGCCTAAATGCCCTCCATTAACAGAATCAATATGTACAAAACAGTTGGCACCGCTAAACCGCTAAAATCCTCCACATAATTAACGTCTAGTTGCCACTTACAGCAACCAAATGAAATTAAAGCCAGTTGGAAACGTGAATAGCAATCGCATTTGCAAATAACTGCATTAAGTGGCATGCAACAACGCCATGCTGAGCGTAATTCAATGGCTGAGACTATGCTTAGATTAATTAACTTGTTGCATAAGTAAATAAAATACGGTGAAATTAAATAACTGTATGTATATGTATGTTGCATGTTTGCTTAGCCGCCTTGAAGCCGCGAAAAAGCGCTGACTTTGTTGCTGGCATTTGCGCTTCTATAATTTCTTTTAACTTTTATTTGTGAGTTAAAATTATTGTGAAAGCACACAATAAATAGACTTGGTGGTGCTCATAACTGCAAAATCCTTGTGCTAAGTGCAAATACTGATATATAAATACAACAATGTTGATGCACAGGCAAACATACATACACAAGTGCATGTGTAGGTGCCTAACTTCCGCTGCAATGTTTGCCTGTTTCAAAAAGATCGATGACAGCGTTTTGCTTTTAAAACTTATGCCACCACACACTCATTTACATATACACACATATATATGTGTTTGTATGTATTGCATATAAAAGCAAACAAATTAATCACCTACTCTGCCGCATCCAACAGTTGCCAATGGAGTAAGCATGCAACGACCGGCGACAGGCCTTCACTTTTTCATATGGGCTATCTCTGCCTGCCTGCATTTATGCTGCCTTTACTCCTACTTGATGTGGTGACTGATGAAGTCTCATAACCACAACCGCATAACCTTTTCAAAATAAACTGTCATTGCTTGGTTTTGCGCGTATGTGTGTTCGTGAGCTTTGCGCGCGAGAATTTGTGATGTTTTAGTATTAAGAAAACACTTTTAGTCTTGCTTACCTTATACGTGAACACACACACATACTGGAATATGTTTATATGCAGACACTCTCATAGATATTAATATTAAGTATGCGGGTAAAATATAAACTCGAAGGCATCATAAAATGCCTCAGCGAGTTAATAAGAGAATAGGAGGCATACGAAGCAAACATACATACAAATCTAGCTGAAAGTGTGGACTCATGCTTGCTGGCGATAATAATGAAGAAGAGCACTTAACAGCACCGACTTCACTAGTCAATTGACTGTCTGGGTATCAGGATGTACAAAGGAAAGTGTTGTGATCGCACACAGAAGAAACATGTGAGAGACAACTACGAAGAGCGCGCTAGTTTTTTATAAGTGGTATGTAACTAAGAAGATATGAACCTTTTATTAACAGATTCTAAATTCAGGCTTTGACGGTATAAAGCAATTTTTGTTATTATTAAAAAACATAAGCTTTAAATTTTACAATTTTTAATATGATTTCAAATTTAAAAAACTCGGAACAAATTTCCATCAAAAATTTAACATTGGGCAATTCAAACAGTTTACGATAGCATACTTATTGGCGCCATCACATTATTGTGACAAGCTCCGAAATGTAGGCAACAAACTTTTGTGAAACTTTAGGTGGAGAAATTATATAAATTATTGGACTATGCCTACTTTCTTAAAAAAATATAATGTATCTTGAAATGGCGGATACGAATTTCTATGCGACTTACACTACCATTTAAATCAACGGCGAATATTACAGGGGTATGATTGAAGATTTTTTCGACTGGAATTTGTAGTTATACTATATGTAATCTTTTTACGCAGCAGATTGGTACGATTTCTATGCCAGTAAAAAAGAAGAAGATCATCTTGGAGCTGCGATTTGACAATTAGAGACACTGGATAATCTTCAAAGTTTTTAGATCTTTAAGGGACAACTCGTGCAAGATATTAGTGAGTAGGACTAGCTATCGTCAATAAGAATTTCGGAAACTGGGTCATTCTGCAACGCGGAACAACCAGATGAGGAAATCGGATCAAATCCCATTAATAGAAATTTTTGTATTTTTTGAGAAAGTTTACTCTAAAGAAAAACATATTTTGATTATTTACCCAGAATGTTTCTTGAAACGACTCTCTTTCTCCATTATGTACAGTTAATGAAATTTACCCCACCTGTGTTTTAGAGAATTTTTCAACGTGTAGAGCTGCCTTTCATAAGCTTGTTAAAGAAATCGACACCATATTGTAATGCTCATCCTAAGAGCACACTTAAGTCTGGTGTTAATTGAAAAAGCAAAACAAAAGAAAAAAAAGACGAAGCAATCATGTAAAATGAAATAATCGAGATAGGCGAATTACAAAAGAGCTCCCACTTATAGTATAACGTAACTGTTTTATAACAAAGAGAGTGGGTGTGATGCACAAGCTGTATGGTTTGGGTCAGTGGCGAAAAGGTCAAGTTTAGAATCGTACTTGAAAGTCGCAAGATAAGCGATTATCGTAGACAAAGTGAAAGACGAAAAGGCGACAATTTTGCAAGTTTGTTAATTACAACACGAGCGAGTGTTGGACTAAGCTGTGGATATCAAGTAGACAATAGTGGCTTTTGTCTTAGCCTTGCAACTAATGCACATAGGTGCGGACACAAAAATATTGGCATAAGTGCAAACGCCTATTGTGGGCGGTCACGTACATGGGCGCACTTAAGGGTATTTTAAACTGCGCGTGTGAACTAAAAAACACGCATACATTTGCATATGTATAAATATGTTTGGGTCGCTTTTCCGGTTGCGACAAGTTCATTATGCGCTCAAGTAAGGCAATTAAAAAGACGGGAATACGAAGAAAGACTAAAACTTTTAAGGAAACTACTTGGATGTGAAGGATTCGAATGAACTTGAGGCCAAGTAAGCTCGTGTAGTTCCTATGTTCTTACGTAAAGAATATTTCAGATGCTTAATACCTTACCTACTATCTCTTACTATTCTACCAAATTTCGGTAACCTCAAATTTCTGCAAAATTCTACGTCTTCGCATATCATTCTCATCGTTTGGTCGCACGACTTTAAACGGTTTCAATAAGACGCTGTCAATAAAAGACTTGTGGAACTTGGTGTGCGATGGCGGTGGTGACAACTCCAGCTCTGGCTCACTGTCCGAGTCTTCTGCTTCGGAACGCTCCATTTTATGCTCACCAACATTGTTATTCAATATAGATGGTGAATCATCGAAATTCTCTAATGATTTATTGCGCAAATACGAGGAGTCAATCGAAGTGGTGGACAATGAGAACTCATCCACCAAACGTTCAAAGGACTTGGTCATTTTTCGCTGGCCATTGCTCTTCTCACCATTCTCCGTCGATTTGTTATGCAAATTGTTGGTGTTTTTGAATTTCATCGCACCTGATGCATGCGGCAATGTATGCGAATTATTCTGACTATTGTTATTGTTATTGTTACCATTATATTGTTGGCTTTTGTTATGCTGTGTGGGTGGCATGAAAGTGGCTTTTGTTAATGTTAGCGCACCGCTGTCTTCCGCATAAATCAGAAGGTTCTCTTTGTTCGTCTCCAACTTCACCTCATCGTTCGCCAGGCGATAGCTGTTATTGCGCTTTAGCTGACGACGTTGTACGGGCGTGGATGTCAATGGCGTTGGCGCTGGCGCTGGTAGTGTCGCGTCTACGACTGCATCAGTCGAAATGGAAAACTGCTGCGTTGCAGCAATTGGGTCAGCAGTTGCAGAAATCGATATTCGTTTACTACAGTGCGTACTTGCGACTTGGGGTACGCCAAAATCAACAACGTCGTCACCCACGCGGGATGTGAAACCAGAGTCGCTGGTGGGGATTGTGTACACCGGCTGTGGTGGAGGCGTGTGTGTGGCATGTACAAGCGACGACGTCACGGCAACAGACGGAAATGCATTGCGAGCATCTGCTACGCCATTTATTTGCGCTTTCCCCCTAGGCGGCAGTGGTGGAGGCATGTCGTTAGACGGCAGGCGCGTGGGGGCCATTGATTTGTGATTTTCCACCACCGCCTTGGGCACATCATAGTGCGGCGGTTGTGCTAAGGGTTGGCTTTGGGATTCACTTTCTGCTCTTAAAAATGAAATATTTGCTGTCGACTTTTCACCAGGTACAACACTGGCAATGCAAGGGTTCGTGTGTGCGTCACTTTTATGCATAGAACTTTTGAAACTTTCACCTATTTCCCTGTCGGTAATGTCAGTTTCGGCTGTCAATGTAATTTGTTGTAAGCGTACAGTATTATTTACATCACTAGCTTTGGGTTGTTGGGTGATATTATTATTTTTTGGTTCAGTTGGAGTATGGGTTATGGTGGTATTTGTACAATTGTTATGCGAATTGGGTTTGCTGACAGTAGTGGTGGTCAAAATTTGCTTACCTTCTTCCTTGGCGGAGGATGCGCTCGATGTGCCGCTGCTGGTATTCGTGGATGCGCTCGACGATATGGTGGAGCCCGTGGACGAAGTGGACTTGGTCGATGGTGAGGGCATCATCATGAGCGCTGTCGCCGGTGCTGCGGCGTGCTGTGTAATGAGATTGGATTGGAAGAATGGATTTGTATTGTTGGCCAGCATATTCTTGTTGTCCTGGTAACTGCTGCTGTACGCCAGTGCGGCATGCGGTTCCTCATACAAGCCAGACGACAATGACATATTTACTTGATTATTGGCTAGCTGCCCGGTATAATTCGGCTGTGTTGCTTGTTGTTGCTGTTGTCTAGCTAATGTTAATGGTGATTTGGCAACAATGGGACGCACATTGGCGATTTTTCGGTTCGCCGCTACACCACCATTTAGTAACAGTAATTTGGCCGCTGTTGTTTTTGGCGTTGCGGAAATATACGTTTTCGTCGCGTTTGCACTTTCACTGCCCAATTGAGACTGCGACTGAGATTGGGCTTGCAATTGAGTCGCGTGTAGCGGGTGCGTGTGTGTTTGTGCGTTGACGCTTATGATTTCGGGCAGCGCACTTTCAGTTTCCTTTACATATGGTCCAGGTGCGAATGTTGTGTGTGCGCCCTTGCGTCGCTTCAGGCTGTCGGATTCGTAAATAATTTTGCCCTGCGAATTTAGACGGACGCGAGCACCCTTGTGTTGCGTTAGTGGAGAGACTAAAGACTGCTCTCGTACTTCGCTGATTTCGGCATACATGGGCACGGCGGACTCAACAACTGATTTCCTTTGTTGTGCGGATTCTGCGCAGTGCATGAGCGCTGTTGTTGTTGCTTGCTTCGCCTCTTGTTGGCTTGCATTGCCATCGGTAATTTCATTGTTGGCTGTTGCACTCAATGCAGTACTGCTGCTGTATATGCTGCTGCCAACTTTACGCAAATGCTGCGGCAGCTCATTCAATGAAACGTACTCGGTCTCGCGCTTTCTAGCCTCCATGGCCGCTGCAGCTGGCTCGTTAGCCTTCGTTGCGGCGTCGGCGGAAGCGGAGGCAATGTCGAACTTGCGTCGAACTATGTCATTGGAATAGTAGATTCCAAGACTACTAGCACCCACCGCCTTCTGGGCTGACATTTGTTTGTGACGATTGTTGTTGCTAATATCTGCAATGGTGACATACTCACCGGCTGTGTCGTATAGCTCATCATCGTCTACCACACTCTCGGGTTGTGAGCTTTTGCTTGGCGAACGTTTAATACTTGGCAGGACGACCTTTAATTTTTCGAACATGTTGAATGCATAATTGGAATTACGTTTGAGCACATTCAGATTGTGGTCTTTGTCACCCTTGGTGGGGGTGAGTGGCGCTTCCGTTACTTTATTCGAAGTGTCCTGGCCATCCACAGTGCAATAGCCGGTAACTTCGCTTACTTCCACTTTAAGGGTGGTTTCTGCCTTTGCCGTTGCGTTCGAACGTGGCGAGCTTTGTGGTGTTAAAGTGCGGTCTGGATCGTAAGCTTCATCGGCATCGCCGTCGCCGCCATCTCTGCTTTGGTTCTCGTCATCGCTAGTGGTTGGCGTTATGATACACATGGACGGTATGCGCTTTACGTTAATGGCAGTCTTCTGTTTTATGCGTTCAATACGTTCCACACCCTCCAAATCGGAGCTTTCGGAGCATTCTACTTCGGACATAGCGACCACCGCAGGCAAAGGTTGCGCAGAGCGTCGGCGTATACGTTTTTCGAAATCAAATTCTTCTTCTTGCGACTCGGGCGTATCAAAACTACTTTTTATGCCATCAATATCCTCCGCATCGGCGGCGGTATTTAATTTGAGTCCGGCATTAACATTGCGTTTTATGGTGCCAGTGCGTTCTAAAGTGCTACCTATTGTGCTGCTGGAGTAGCTGCGTTCAAGCGTGCTGGTGCTTGCGCTATTGCTGTGATTATTCTTGTTCAACTTACCCAATGAGCTAATGCGTTCGGGCACATCTGGGCCGACGCTATTTAAGCTGCTCTGTTCTCCACCAACCAAGAGGGTTGTACACACAGTGCCCGCTGAGCTAGTTGTGGTGGATGTGGAGCCCTTGCCGAAGAGTTCATATTCATTTTCTGCCGTCAATACGGTCTGATTGGACTGACTGCCGAAAGAATAATTACTCGTATGCAACATTTGATTGTGTTGTAATGGTGTCATTGGCGGATCTTCCTCTTTCAGCGTGCGCAAACCGCTATCCATGTGAAATGAGGTGTAGTAACCCTCTGTATCGCATGAATAAGCCGAACTTGTTTCATCATCTAAATGGTTTGGATATGAGCCATCGGCTACTTGTAAATCGGGTGTAGCGGTACCCTCGCTTGTCACACTACTCGAAGCGGAAGTGTTTAAGAAACGGCGTCGGCTCATCATGGACGATGGCGGTCCACTACCCGGATGAAAGCTTGATACATTAAGCGATGTGTTGGAGGCGCTCGATTTAGGTTGTATAGTGATTTCACTACCTATGGAAGCGCGCCCTGATTCAGAGCTGGCGCTCCAATTGCCGCTAGACGAATGCGGTTGCTCGTCTTTGCCGCCCAATGCACCGTTGTTGGTGATACCGAGTCGTCGTTGACGATTCAACGATGAAGTATCACGCAACTTCACATTACCACAGGTGGCCAGATGCAGTTTACCTTTAAGGTGACCACTGCTACTAACACTCATGCTCTTCTCCGACGACGAATATGACGGTTTTCGTTCGTGCGAAAACCGACCTTCGCTCTTCTGGCTCACCAAATCATGCACAACGCATTCATCATCAATATCGCCCGTGGCGCTACGCGTTGATTGACTTGCCTTAGTTGCATTGCTGGCGTTGCTATTACCGTTGTTGGGCTCTGCTTTCTCGGGTGTCGTGGTTTGTTGCTGCGAACTATTGCTGCTGCTGCTGCATGCCGATACATCATGGGCGCCACTATCGCTGCCGGACGGCGTTGCTGTCTCGGCACGCTGCATAAACTTGAAGCGATTGCGACCCCATTGTTTAAGGGAATTTAGGCGTGTCAGTGTGCTCTTCCCCTTATCGTAGGGCAAGGCAACAGCATCTTTTTTTAAGATATCGCTCGATTTGCTGCGCCCGAACTTTTTCGATTTATCGCCACGACGCACATCTTCGTCATTGCCATCGGCGGTGGTTCCTACGGGAAGATTGGCATTGCCTGGCGTGGTGGCGACGGCGACGTCGTTTAATGCGTTTTTAATCTCACCGCTTGTTGCTGTCGAGTCACTATATTGGAAAATTTTAGATTTTTTCGATCGGCGAACGAAAAACGAACCAAAAATGTGTGGAAAAAGAAAAATAATGTTTGGTTTTTGTTAGTTTTTTTGTTGGTAAAAATGCGCTCAGCGTGATGATGACTTAAGAAATGATGATTTTTAAAGTGATGAAAGATTTCAGTATTACAGTATGATTACGAGTATGGGTATAAAGTATGTATGTATGTGTAAGCTTAAGAATACCCTACACTCAGCCTGAAATATATTAAAGTATTTAAATATTATGTTGCTTAGGGATATTTAATTTTATTTTTTTTTCAGAATGAGAAATCAAACTTTATTCATAAATATTTTTTGTTTTCAATTTATTTTTAGAAAAAAAAGTATTTTTATTTATTAGAAAATACTAAAAAGCCTTAGTGAGACGACTAAATTGTTCGTAAATGAGTGTTTCGAGTCATATATGTATATTTTGAAACTGATGAGATAAGTACCCATTTGATTGATGATATTGAACTTGAGTACTGCAGAAAGCACTTGAGTGAAAATATTCAACTGCAAGACCCAGTTCGGAACAAAAGTACGAAAGGATTATAGTGAATCCGTATCATTGATCTAGTTCGGAAACCAAATGAGTGTCGACAAAGAGCGTTTTTTAGGCTTAAGTTCATTATAAATATTATAGACTACTCAACATTTCTTTCGGACTTTAAGATTGATGGGGAGTGGTAAAAAATAAGAATTAATTTTCCACATTTCCAACAAAACTTTTTGGCTTACAATCACAACGAGTTATTTTATAAATTCACTTAAAAAAGGAATCTTTTGAATCCTATGTAGGAGCTTCAGACATACCGAAGCACATTCTAAAAGTGCTTGGTTTGAACTGGATGATAGTTAGAACATCAGTGCTATCATGGAGGACCCTCATTGATCAGATGGTGGTGTGAAAAATATTAAAAATACAAATAAATATATACATATATATGTAAATATATCTCTTATAGCCTTTGTTGAAGAAAAGCCTCTATAAAAATACAAAAAAAAAAATCAAATTTAAATACCGTTATAGACTAATAAAATTATACAACTATAAAATAACTTTCTGACTGAGTGTAAGGTGTCTATAAATATACATACACATGTTTGTATGCATTTGTATCAATAAGAAAGAAACTTATCGAGCTAATCTGTTTTTTTTTCAAACAATTCACCGATGAAATTATTGTGATCTTAAAACATATTTGCTTTATTTGTTTTTGTTTTTCAATTTTCTACACGCTGCTTATACATTATAAGTAATTTTTGTGTCTTCCGATAATATTATTGATACTGTTTTGGAGTTTGTTGCCGTTGTTGTTATTGGACTCATTATTTGATGGTTTTCAACAATAAGCTTATCAAGAAATTCGTCGGCGACTGCAGCTGACAACTGCAACACAGACAACACTTGAGCGGATAGCACGAAGAAAGTAGAGAAAATGAAAATAAAAAAACCATTCGAAACACACGCACAGACACACACGTCATCACCAAGAACATTAACGATACAATAATATGAAACAACAACAAATGCACTTTTACAGTGAACGCACTAGCATACAAGAAAGCTTACGAGCACTTACAGACGCCAAGACTTCATTATTTTTTGTTTTTTTTCTATTTCTCTAAATTAATTAACAACAAAGTTCACAGTTTAATTTCGAGGATTAAATATTTACCATTACAATTCGTTTGTTGCTGTTGTTTTTATCTTAGCTATCACAGTTCTGTGTTCGTTCTCCTTTTGCTGTTGCCTTATGGGAGGAGTTGCTACTCCCATGCCCGCCAAACATACACGCATGAATACGCTTTCATATGTGTGTTCTTGTATACGTGGGCATAGTTTTAAGCAGATTACAACATCGTCATTCAATAATAAACAACAGCGACATTGCGCGCTCATCTTCCCCCCACTCTCCACTGTACACATACATATATGCTATGTATGCTTGAGTATGCTTCGTCATATGCTTGTGCTCATCCGAGTTCGTTGCATTATCATTTCCGTAAATCAACGAAAATCATTTGCATTAAGTGTATTTACTATATTTGTTGTAATAACTAGGGGCGCAGTGGCGGCAGAGGGGCTGTGTATTGTTGTTGTCAAGATGCACATTGCTTGACATTGTTTTGGCTGTCAAAAGAGCAACATCGCTTGGGAAGAATTATTTGACTTTTGATTTGATTGGAAATAATGAGGCTTTTACTCCTAATTCCGTCGCCGATAAGGAGCACTTAAGTAAATTAAAAAGGGTGCAAGCATGTCATTTAAAAGTTGTTGCATATGTTAAGTATTTAAAACGAACATAAAGTTGTTCGATTCGGACAAATATGACAGTTTGAGAATAAACGTTCAGTCAAATTGCTTAAGGTCAAGGCGATCGTTATGATTTTTTATTGAAAGTTATTACTTGTACTATTGTAAAATAAATAATAAAGACAGCAATAAAATATGTAATTCTTGATTTGGAATTAAATTTAGGGGATTTTTAGTGTTGTTGTAGTTTGGAGATATGCTGGTGCAGCATAGACTTTGGCAAAATTTTTATAGCTGATATTTATTGTAGGGAAACGAATCGAGGTTAGGTGTTTCTGGTCAATTTTACTGAAACTCCGTTATATACTAGATAAGAACGAAATATCGCACGCAGAAATAATTTTTTGCTTAAAACCAAGTTGTGGACAATCTCAGCAGACAAAATACTTATTATTAGATCATCCAGAGCGCGTTATTTTATACGTTTCGTAGTGTTTTCTTCAATTACAGAGGTTTTTAAAGTCTTACATACTTGTATAGAGATTTTTCGCTTGAGAAAAATATAATTGATTTGAAACCGCATTTCTAACAAAATAATTGAGAATATGCCAGAGAATTTTGCATTTATTTTCTGGGTTTAAATACGTTTTTAAGGAACTATCTTAAGTTGGCTCCATAAAAACATATATTAGTCGTTATTTTATATGATGAACTACCATGAATTAACCTCTTTCCTAAGGCTTAATGCAGTAGTTTGGAAGATTCTTTACGCCCTTGAATTTTATAAATTCTCAAATAGGAAACATTAGCAAAAGGAAATCAAGATGAATGAAAAACAAACTACTATCATGAGAAGAACAACGATCATTTCTTCTTTGGGTTAACTTCTGGTGGTGGGAATATATGTCCATATAAGTGGGTGCACCAAACTTCAGTAGGAAGGTTTAAAGGGAAGTATTTTGTCTTGAGTTCTTCACCAACTTTAGGCTTCCAGATCAATATAGTCTTTCGCATCAGAAGTAGTTGTACTTTTTGGATTTTTAGCGATTCTCAGAGGAAAGACTGACTGTGTAGCAGTGTTCTACAATAAACTACGATCAAGGCAACTCGGAAATTCAAGATTCGACTTAAGGGGTTACATGGGTTTCCTATTTTTATTAGATTTTTTTATTGTTACAAACATCACTATTAAGAAAGAAATTCTGAAGAAATTCGGAAATTTTTGGAAACAAATATTTTAATTAAAAAAAGATGCGTTGACAGGATAACTCCTTACATGATCATCTAAAGTGAGAAAATACGTGTTTTAGTTAAAACCTTAACTTGGAACACGGACAAAGGAAAAAAACTGAAAATTGGATTTTTGGCAGATTTTTTTACAAAAAAAGTTAAAATTTCGAGACATTTTTTTTGAAATAGTTGTAATCGAAAAAAATCCTTCGTCTAAGTCTTTAAGAATTGTATCTCAAAGACCTGTGTAAAATTTCATGAAGATCGGATGAGTAGTTCTCGAGAAATCTTGCCAGCCGACTTCAAAAGTTAAAGACGGCGCATTCAGCCCAGCTAGCCTCGAGGGCACGAGTTCTCAAAGCTGTATCTTCGAAACTATTACTCGGATTAACTTGAAGGACAATAATTTAGAGGTGTTGTAAAATTTAACAAGACAATAAAAACATTCGATTTTTTACAACCCATAAACCAATGTAACCCCTTAAAGAAGTAGTATTCAACTGGGTTTAAGCCTCGCTAGGCAATTGCTGATTGTTTTTTGTAATCAGTTTTTTTTTGTCAGTATTTGGAGAGTTCCAAGAATTTGGAAGCTTTATGTCAGAAATTATTTTGGTGGTATCGTACACCGGGTCTCTTTGGATGTTTTGTATGACTATTTTAAACCTAATTAAACTCTTAATCACTTGACCAAAGGAATATTTAGGTTCTTTCAACGTTAAGAAAGCATTAAAATTCACACAGAAAGATTTAAAAATTTATTTATTATATATGCATATAGACAAATGTATGTATTTGGCAAATTTTAGAATTACTTAAGACTGCCCATCGCCAACTCTGCTCGTTCATTCGGGAGGTCCATTTAATATTATACATAATATGTACTTAGTGTATATATGCACATACATATGTAAGTATGTATATTCACGACTTTATATTGAATTTTAAGTTTTCTTTTTTGATATTTGAGACCAGCTTTAACGGCCAACAACAAAAATATGCTGAGTTTCGAAGTGTTGCAATGGCAAGAAATATTGAGAATATAAACAAGCAAAGCATAAAAAAGAAATAAATTAACTTTTGCTTTCAACGTTCGAAAAGGTATCAAATTGCAACAAACAAACAAAAACAAGGTTGCACTTCGACGCACGCACATACATACATATGCTGCCTGCTGCGAAACTTCAATTGAAGGGAATTTGTGAATAAAATGCAGTGAACGCATTAATGCAGTGGATCGGAATAACTTCATTCGGCAGATTGGGTCCACTCCAAATACACATGTGTGTATGTGTGTATAAGTATGTATGTATGTATGTATGTGTGTGTGTAAAATATACGGTGAACGACCATATAAAAAATCACGTTGAAACACCGAATGGTGTGGACAGATTTATGGATATTTGCTGAAGTGAGACGCCGTTGCCTCATCACGATGAAGGAATGTGTGGCACGAATGTGCGGCAAATATGAATTATAGTATAAATATGTGTTTTTATACAAATATATTTTGCACAAAACACTTGCAAGTTTTTGGCTACAATGGTGGTGGTGTGATTGTTGTAGGTTATATGTATGTTTATGTGACTGCTTGGTGGAAGTTTGAGTGTCACTGTAATACTGAAATCCTTGTATTGATTTATGCTGCTGTTAGGCATTATTTGCTATTGTTACTTTTCAAGCGCTCCTTTCGTTTGACTTCTCTTCTTTGTTTTTGTAAACTATAATTTATTATTACTGTTCTTTATTTGTTGTAGGCAGAGTTTTGTGTATGTTTATGACATAAATATGAGCTGTTTGATGATAAAAATGTTGTAACAATGTGGCTGCTTGCATTGTCGCTGGCGTTGGGATGCTTGGATGTTGGCGGTAGGCGCAAAACCGTTAAAGAGTGAGCTGTATATGCTTGTATGTTTGGTATGTAGGTATGTGGGCATGTGTTATGTCATTGCGAATGGCAAATGTCGCTTATGCGTTTTTTTATAAAATGTATGGAGCGTCGCGTAATTTTTTTATTTTTTTTTCTTTTTTGCGCGGAGCAATGCATTCGGCGCACTTTTTTAATTTTAAATAAATTTGGTTAAGCTGTTAGTTTTGGTTGCATTGTTGGTTTAGTAGCTTTGTGTTTGCATATGCAGTTTCTAGCTATTTTTTTAATTTCTTCTATTTTTTAATTACAACAAATACTGTACAATTCAATTACAAATATTTAAGCGACAGCTAAAGTGTAAAATTTTGTTTCATATAGTATGTATGAGAAAAAAAATACATCGAAACAACATAAATATGTTTGTAATCTGTATTTACATTAAGCATGCTGTGAATTGTTTAGGCAAATAAAGAACATTTATTTTTTTGGTTTATTTTGCAGTCAATATTCAACACAACATCAAATATTCAATTAAACAATTTTTGTTTAGCTATAACTAACTAGAAATTTAGTAGTTTTGTTTTTGAAAAATTCATTCGAAATTAAATGGAAACGAAAGTAAACAGTATAACAAATAATTAAAATCACAATAATTTCAACTGGGTGTATAAAGATGTATGTATGTATGTATAAATGGCGCTGATGTAATATGAGTGTATGATATTCAATATTTATGTATATACATATGTATATATATGTATGTCTGAAATGGTATGGTATGCATATATACGCCTAAATATTATTATTATTCTTTTTTTGAGTTATTTACATTGGGGCAAATGCAATCGAGTTTACAAATAAATAATAGTTATGTATGTGAATGCATGAAATATTTACAATTAAATAAAAATGCTTCAATTTTGCGCACAAAAAACTTTGGTTTTGTTTTTCAGTCCTTTTATTATAATTTCTATATGTTGGTTGCAATACTTTTATACAAAAAATGTATATATGTATATTCGCATTTAAATAAATAATTTTTGTTCGCAATTGTTTACAATAGAAATTAGGATATATATGCATTACATATGTCTGTATATAAATACTTAAATATTTAATTTTAAATTACATCGATTTTTATTTATGCGTTGGCGGCTAAACTGCAAACGAGCGGGTCCAAAAGTGGGCAAAATAAATTAAAGCGACTTTAAAATTTTTGTAAAACGAAGCACCGATAGAGCCGGCTTTAATATACATATATGTATACATATGTACATACATAGAAAAATTTAAATATTAATATGTAACTAAAAGTGGCCTGATTGGCGACAAAAGCACGTTTTTAATTCACTTTAATGTCCACTTTTTTTAATTTTCATATGCTGTTTCATAATTCATGCTTTAACTTTTATTTTTTTCGATTTAGTTTAAATTGATTAAGTTTTACATAAATCGATTTTAAATTTAATTTTATTTTTCGAAATCAATATTTTTTTAATTTTAAATATTTTTTTAATAAAATACCAATTTAAAAATTTTAAATATTTTCAATTTTAAAATTTTTCACAACATCAAATACTTAAGTTTTACATAAATCGATTTTAAATTTTATTTTATTTTTCGAAATCAATATTTTTTTTTAATTTTAAATATTTTAAATATGTTCACTTAATGATTTTAGAATATCATATGTACTTCGCGAACATTTCTGCACAACACTGTATGTCTGTACAATATGTTTTAATATTATAACTTCCAACAATAAACAAAAATGTATTTATTTACAAAATTTTAATTTCGCGAACATTTTCGCACATCACTGTTTGTTTGCTCAATGCTCATTGAAGGCATTGACTCGCATCAAAATGCAGAATAGCCACCAATGTCGTTGGTTGATAAACTTAAAAACAGGAAAACCTAAAGCAGCGAAACCATGATAAGACAACAACAACATACCCATTTGCCGCATCTTGAATTTCCTTCTGATCGGTGCCGGCGATTGTGTTACGTCGTTTGCCGCGTACACGTCTCGAACGTGAACGTCGGCTCACCGTTTGTACGTCATCGTTCAAATTGTTCGTCTCGGCCATGTTGCCGGTATAACAACCGGTTGTCGATTTGCGCGCGGCACACATGCGCTGGAAACGTTTGCCCGACGTGTCCACCGAGATCACTTCGGCTGGATACCTGGTGTAGAGGTATAAAGAAAGAAGAAGAAAAATAGAAAAGCAGAAAAGTTATTAGCAAATTGTTGGCAGAGAGCATTCTTCGGCGGCTACGTGTACAAGAAGTAAGCAGCATTGGACAAACAATAAAATTGCATTGTAAATAGTCAATCAAGGAGGCGGCTAAAGAGCGGTAGCGGCACGTTTGCGGTAGCTCCAGTGGTTCACTGGTAGCGTATGCTTTAATGGCAGAGTCGGTTCTTGGTTCCTGCAATGCTATTGGCTATCTCGGTTAAAGCAACTTGTTTTTGTTATTTCTACATTTTCCTTAGTTGATTGGAATGGATAATATAGAGGTTAATTGCATTCACTGCCATTAAAAGCGATCACGAAGTTACCTTATTAATTTGCATTAGGGTATGCGGTAATTTTCGATCACATAGGCTATAGATTTAATATGTATGTATGCTTACTAGCTTGAATTTCTAATAATGAGACTGCAATCTGACGATTTTTAATATGTAAAAAGGAATTTAATTGCTCAAGTCATCTATCAGCCTTTCAACATTTCTTATGGATCAACCTAACACATTTTGGTGCATATTTTAAGTACAAAGCGTGTCAATACTATACTCACACGTAAAGACCTAAAATTTTTGCAAAATCGACTTGAAATAGAAGTCGTTAAAGCGATGCTTGACAACGTTGCTGAGAACCCAGCTTATTACTCGTGAATCGTGGGTTTATGAAGATATCATCGAAATTGGCCAACAAAAAAAAAAACCAAAATTCGTTGAATGCACTGCTTATATAAGGTCAGGAGTCTATTTTGAAGGCGATAATGAAGATATTTATTATAATTGATTATATGGTTGTAGGTACACGAGAAGGATGGAGTCAGGTATAGAAGCTCACGCAAGTGAGGCCAGGAACGATACTTTTACATATGGCTCAAGCACCTCACGACTTCCAGTCTTAGCACAAGTATTCTCTGGGTAGCCAAAGAACATCCGTTTGAAGGCGAGCTAAAATGAGAAGGCGAAACACACTTCGCAGAGTTTTGCGCTGGGTTTGGGACCCGGCACGAAAAAAGAAGAAGAAAAAGAGGGTACACGAGATAGGCACACTTATCAGCAAACTTTTGTCTTCAAAAGTAGAATATCTCAGAAACTAAATTTTTATTTAAAATCCCTACGGGACTCGTTATTTTATAGATTTTTTCGTGTATTCTTCGTGTATTCTTCATTTATTGTGGAATATTCAAGTATGATTTATCGACATTTTTCGCTTGCGAAAATATTATTTAATCGAAAATGCGTTTCTCACCAAACATAATTTTCTTATACATAACAATTGACACCCTAATGCATTCGTTGGCATATTGGGGTTATAAGAATTGAGATGTGGTGCTGGTAATTTGTCGTAATCATTTTGGTTGTAATTGATTGTAAAATGAAAAATATTACTTTTCTGGTCACGAAGATTGGATTCTAATTTGAAGATATTTTTAAATTCAATATCTTTTCATTAAAACGAAGCTCACAAAGCTTTTGCTTCTAAAATATTCCAAGCTAAAATAATTCTAAAATATTTTCTATTTAAATTAAAGCTAATTTACCAGACAGTTAAAAAAGAAGAATAAAGTCGTTAAAAACTTCTCTACTCCAGCTGCAAAAAATATGCAATTTCTCTGTAACCCATAAAAGCTTCCACCTTGAACTATAAAATCTCCACAGTCTCTAACAAATGTACAGAAACAGCTTTCTTTCTCCTCTCTCTTGCTGTTAGTTTTAATTCTTGTAAATTTACTTAATTAATTGTTGTAGTAATTGAGTTCATGAAATTTAGTCTTACTAGACGTACACACCTAAAACTAGCACAGTTACAAGTCCAGCAATTAACTTCTTTAAGCTCAACTAAAATCATCGTGTATAGTTAGCATTTTCTCACACTTTTTGGAAAAAAAACGAAAAACTCATTACCTAAATGGTGCTCATTTAACAAAACTAACAAGCAAATACTTCGCACTTCTTTTTTGACATTTCTTTGGCATTGCAGAGAAGGAAGCGAAGTGCTTAATGACAAGTGACAAACTTAAGAAAGTGGCACAAGCAAACACGAAATTCTAATTAATAAAGAGTAATGTGTATAGACCTCGCGTCCCAACTCACCTTAAAGCTATTATTTTACATTGTTCCTCGGGTGAAGGCAGTCGATGATTCAAAGGCACATCTTTATTTATATCGTTAGGCAGTTGCGTATTGTCGCCAATTTGGCTGACATTTATGGCGTAGAGTGCGTCGACTGCATCGGCCGACAGCACGGACGGAGACAGGGCGGGTGTCAATACCCCATTATCGCCGATCACCATCGAGGTGCTAATGGACGTGTCAACATGATGCATACAATCGGGTGTGACCGTCATGTCGCCTAACGCTTCGCTCGATGTCCACTTGCGGAGATCTTCAATGGCGGCGGGCTGCAAAAGAATGAAGAAGAAAAAACATAATTAGAAAATGTAATAAATCAGAAAATAGTGATGTCACGATTTCATTAATTAATTGCGGATTATAAGAGAAAAATGAAAGGTAAGTAATTAAACGATAAATGTGTGTAAATATCAGTGTTATTCGTGAGTGACGATGACATAAATCTGGGTAACAGCTTGTATTATCCAGGTTATGCGGATAACCTAGAATTCATTATGGCCCTGTTGATAAAAATGTAGGAGTTAGTCGTGAGTTAAAGTCATAAGGTCGCAGTAAGCACGAAAGTCATAAAGTCATGAGTGAAACCATTACATTTTCGTTTTCTTATTAATATATCTACATTTAAAGCCGCATAAATCAATATTTGCCACAGTCCGAAAGTATTTAATTGGCACTTTCGAAGAACACTTTCTTAAATGCACACTTCTAGGTTAGGTCAAAGCTTTCATGTCTCTAATCAAATTCTTATTAGCTAAAAACTATTAGCGTAAAGTAACACATTTACTCAGCCACAAGGAAAGAACTTAAATTAATTAGAACAAGGTAAACTTCTGTATAAACTATAAACGCCAAGTCGAGGTCAGTTTTGCGCGAAAAGCTAATAAGTTTCACGCTCAACCCGTTTTGGGCGTAATAGAATATTTATCAAAAATTATGAACACACAAACAAGCTTAAAGCGAGTAACTCTGAAAAGGTTAAAATTTTTGGCGAAGGCAGGGCAGGACACTCCAGCGCCACATGCAGAAATGCAAAATGCGACTCTGTCACGCGATTCACAAAAGTCCAAAGGCAATTGTGTGGCGTCATTTCTGTTACATAATTTCTCAATAAGCTCAGGACGCTTTATGTTACAAAAAAAAATTACAGAAGCGATAGCAAATAAAAATTTTGAGCAAAAAAATAAATATAAGTATGTCGAACTATGGTGAATATAAAAATTAAGTAAATGAAATGCTAAAAGCCATCAGCAAATATTTTTCTTCACATTTTCGCGCGTATAAAAATTCAATCAAGCAAATTAAAATAATAAAATTCAGTTGGCAGCAGAAAGCTTACGCTAAATTAAATTAAAACCACTGAAAACTAAAACAAACAAAAACTGGTGATACATTTAAGACGACGACGACGAGAGAAAGTCGAGTACATAATCAAATAAAATAAAGACAATATTGTGGCAGTCGTCGGTGGCGAAGACTGAAGCAAAGGCATACGCTGAGCGACGCCGCTTATGGAAGAGGATATGCGCGGAAATCCTGCGCTTACCACATGACTGAACCGACCGACAAACACACCAAGTACTTGCTACTTATTCCAATTTTTCTCGCACACTAATTTATTCATTGCTTTTCGCGAGGCAAACCAAAAAAAAATGTGTAGAAACAAGATGGGGAAAAATGGAAATCGTATGTGTTATGGGAAAAAGTGGACATAGTGTGGATCTCGGACCCTGTGGGAAAAAATTCTACAGTGAAAATAAAATTTTCTGATTGTGCGGTAACCGAAACTACAGTTTTTGGTGTTGGTAATGAAATCTTTCAACTGCAGCTGGTTTACAAACAAATTTGTAAATATTACTAAAAGTAGGTAAAGCTGAGGAGTGCAGCCTCCTTCAGAGAGGTGTGCATTCACTACCATAGCTGATCGTCTATACTGGCTTTGAGTTTGATGACTGTGCGATCCATCGATTTTGGATCAACCTTACGACTTTATTTAATTTACTAAAAGTTAGAAAAATTCTCAAAACTCTTCAAAGTGTACATGACCTCATTAGCAAAAGCTTCACGCTTTAATATTAGGCTTCTTAGGTGCCTTGTTACAGTGAAATCGCCAGAGAGAGCACTCTTTCCTCAATTTCAGTCGATTGGAAGCCTGTTGGTTTTCTGAAGTCTTCTTGCGATCTGGCGTTGAATTTTTGGTCCAGAAGTGAGCTCATCAAGCGCTGTTTAACAATCAGAATGCGAGATCCTTCTGGCCCAGAGTAAACCGTAAGAGGTCTTGCAAACTACAGACTTTTAGTAAATCCAATCTCGCCGCAATTGTTTGGGTTTTGACTTGACACTTCCCACTTCACTTACACCCATTGCGGCTAAATATAAAATAATATAATAAAAATAAAGAAAGGATGAAGATGGCTTTGGATAGACTGAGTTGAAGGCACTGAGGCAGACACACCTTTGGAGGACTTAGCGACGTGGCTGAGATTGATGTTAACCGCCTAAATAAATTTGTTGTAAGCCGAAAATGCTTTGTCGATCTGTGAGGATCTGGTGATCCATTTTAGGGAGTTTATGGGTAACTCAATAGACAAATATCTGTCCAAGTGAGATCCATTGATTTTGGGTCAATTCTACAACGTTATTTAACCTACTAAAACTTAAAAAAATTCTGAACCCAACCTTGTCTTGTTCTCAAATTTCAGTTTTTTGAAACCTCACTCTCAAACCAAAGAAAAGCTGGGCAAAATTCTATCAAAAATTGAAAAAAAATATCCAATTGGGTGTTGCAAAAGACCTCGCAGGGTCCACTGGACAACAACAGACGTGCACGTACTTGAAAATCATTATGAATTCACATGTGTGTGTGTGTGTGTGTGTGTAATGGCGCGCTTGTGTGTGCACTGTATTTGCCTCGTTGTCTCTAATCTGTGGTCATAAATAATACGCTTAATATCTGTGCAACTTTCATAGGAACTGTGCGATGTGTGGTCGAATAGCAAGCAGCAGCATCAGCAATACGGGAACAACAAGCGAACCAACAAATAGGAAAGACTACAACCAAGGCGATTGCTGTTGGAAGTGCATTGATGCTGCTGATGTTGCTTTTCTCTGGATGTGAAGTTATGGCGATGCTCCTAATGCGGAGTGTTGGCATTGAAGATCGTTATGAAGCGCAGTACGACGCTAGCGGCCAGACACAATGCAGAAGACAGCGCTGGTCAGAAATTACATATGTATATGTAAATGTATGCATGTGAGTAAGTGACTCTATGTAAATACATTATTTACATACCCTATAGGAAATAGGCGGTAGATTGTGCGACCTTGAAATAATAATTTTCCAAATGCTTTTCATATAATGTCAGAAGTATTTTTTGCATTAAAATTGGTTAATACATACATTGAAATAAGATGATTGGAATTAGTAAAAAAATGATATTTCAACATGGTTTTGAAATTCCGAAGAAGTTTCATCAGTTGTTTTTATGAAACATAAGAGCATAATCTTAAATTATTTCGCTATATACTTAATTCCTGGTAAAGACTTTTTTGAAATTTTAATAAAAGTTTAGTATGGATAATGACCATGATGTACAATTTCTCAGACATTTTAGGCACTTTTCTATGCATCATTTTCTACTAGGAATCTTGTCATAAATAAACAACTCTGTGCCTTTGATTCGTTCGCATATTATGATTTTTCAATTACTACTTTTTGCGATGTGCCACACACCTATTCATATGGGGCATATCGTCTTTTGTATGTGTTAATTCCAGTTGTTGATACTAAACTGGCACTTGCTTCGCTTTAAAAACTTTACTGTCTTAGGCTCTAATTAGGTCTAACTAAGCTATAATTGCAGACATGCCTACCGCTTGCCGCAAAAGGCTCAGACACAAGTGACCAGATGTGGACGCTACAGTGGAAAAGGCATGAAGCGGACTATTTTTTATTTATTATGATTTATTTTTTCTCATTTTGGTGATGGATCGAAACACCAACAGAGTTTCCTACACTGAAACTTTCAATAATTTATATCTGATTTACGAAAATCATATAGAAGAAAGGAGGAGCCCCGATGCGTCAAGCCAAAAAAAAAAAAATACAAGGTACGTTCCAAAGTAAACAGGACTTTTAAAAATAAAACAGAACAAATGTTTTTTTCGGCAAAATCAATTTACTTTAATCAAAATAGTCTCCTTCTGCTTCAATACAGCGTTTTGCACGGTCCAAAAGCATGTCGAACGAGTGTTTTAACTCGTTGGCTGGTATGGCCGCCAGTATGCCGGTGCAAGCTTTTTGAATGGACTCTGCGCAGACTCTGCATAACACCTTCTTTTCATGGGAAAATGCATTTTTCCGAAAAGGAAAAAGTCGCACGGTGTCATATCAGGTGAATACGGGGAGTGGTTAATGGTTAAAATGTGATTTTTGGTCAAATAATGGTCCTTCGAATGTTGGATTCTGAGCAATTTTTGGTCGTCAGTCAATTTGTGCGGAACAAACCGTGCACACACCTTTCGTAAGCCCAAATGTTCGGTCAAAATGCGATAAATCGATGTTGTGGAGATGTTCAATTCCAGTTCCATGAATTTCAATGATGATTTCGGCTGATTTTTGATGAATTCACGCACAGTTTCGATGGAATTTCTGGTGGTTACGGATTTTGATTGGCCCACATGTTGATCGTCATTTATGTCCTCACGACCACTTTGATAACGTTGAAACCACTCGTGCACTCTGCTACGGGATAGGCAATCATCGCCATAAACTTGTTTCATCAATTGAATCGTTTCGGTCAAAGTTTTACTAATTGTAAAACAAAATTTAATGTTGGCTCTTTGCTCGATGCTCATTTTCGCACCAATAAAACAAACATACTGACATTTAAAACGCAATAACTTCACTTCCAATTAATGAAATGTTATGAAATTCTCACTGGACAATCGATGAAGATAGCAGATTCTAACGCAGCAGTCGTCATATAGAGGGCGCCATCAGGGGGCGCTAGATTCAAAAAGTCCTGTTTACTTTGGAGAGCACCTTGTATATAACTGAACTTCTCTTCTTATTTGTGACGTACAACTTGATGTTTTCAGGCAAATGAGAGAGTAAGAAATGGAAATCGATTAATGGATGTTATGGAAGACTTCTGCATCAAAAATCTATTGAATTCTTTGACATTGCTGTAGATGAGCGAATGACAACAGAAAACATTAAAAATTTTAAAATTTGTTTTGGTAGAGATTTGTTACACGATCCACCGAGAACTCTACATATTTTTCATATTTTTGGTTACAGCGACTACCAAATAAAGTACATTTTGTACCTTTATTTTTATACAACACTGTACATGAATACATTAAATGTACGTACATTTTTTATATCATACATATGTAAATTGAAAGATATAAGCACATATGGTAAGTGACTCCAAGAGTAGACGTGAATATATGTAAGTATGTATGTAGCTTTACCAACCACAACACAAAAAATATTCTAATTTTTATAACTTAGCCGGTGGCCAATTTGCAGAAACTAAAGTCAAATTGTCTGATTATTTTGCCTAAGTGACTAAAAGCCTGATTCGGTGGCTGGTGGGTTGATTGGTTAACCGGCTGGTTGGCTGGTTGAATGTTTGGATGGTCGGATGGTTTCGGTTACGTCTACCAAGCTGCCTGCCACGGTAACTTGCTTGAGGCGTGAAATTTCCACTTAAATGTTGGCCAGAATACACGCTCGTCTATGCAGCAGTACCCAGCAGGTCTGGATTGGTATGTACTATATATACAAATATGTAGTATGTATGTATGATGCATGTGGCATATCATTTAAAAGCATCACGTCAACTTGTGTGTCGCCGCTTATGCTGCTACAATTCAATTCAAACACTTGTGCCATATTTACTTAGTGCTTTATTTTTGTTTATCTAACACCAAAGTCCATTGGGGCATTGGATGAGTAAACAAATTAGGACTCAGCTCGAATGAAATTCCGGAAAATCAATTCTTTGGCGAATGTGTGTTGTGCTACTGTTGGCCTATACGGGTGCTCACAAACATACATACACTCAATATAGGTGGCAGCTCTGTTAAGCAAACGCGCACGGATTGACTTTCACCAATCGAGCGGTGAGTGGTGGTTCATAGCTTTTAATTTCTGCCATATTTCTTCAGTTACGACAGTGACATGATGGCTTCTAACTCTTCACTTGACACTATTTTCATATATGCATGTATGTGTTCGCCTTGCCATGAAATATGTCTATCATTGGTGCCATTAGCGTTGCCACAGTGTGTTGCCTTGCAGCTGACAACATCACCTATCTAGCCGTTGGTCTGACTTTTAATCCTTTTCGCATTTACGCATCACGTTAGTTAAAAGCCTTTCAATGAGCCTCTCGCCACTAATGACCAACGCAGCTAAGGCCAGTTAAAGAAAACGTAAACATGCACCGGCAGGCGTAAACATGCTCCACCATTCACGTTTAATCCCATAACTTTCGTATCGGGTTATACCCATGCCCATATACAATTGTGCTCACATATCTACTTTACGACCGCGACAAATTAAAAGCACTACTTGGCCTAGCGAGCTTTGTGTGGTGCGGTGAGCTTGGTTACGGCCACTCGCACGGTCGTAATGAAATGCGCTGAAGGAGCTGTGTTCTTGCGCTGTTGCCTCTTAAATAACATTATTACGCATTGGCGACATTTATGTGCAAATGTTTTATCGCAGAGCTTGGCGCAGCCTAATAGCGAGTTGCGGTCGCTCCAATAGACATACATACTTATAAGTATTCATATTAGTATTCAGTTTGTATATACATACATATGTAGTTAGAAGAAGTATTCATGGCGGGTACTCAAAAGATTAAGGACTCGTTCGATACTCGCGCTTGTTGTGGGAAATTGTGTGTGCACAAAGTGTTGTTGATTTTTTTTCTTACTCTCTAGCATAAAAGTTGTCATTGGTGTAATGGCGCACAGGATTAAAACTATTATGTTCTCGGTAATAAATAGGCTGTGTAATAGGAGAACTTAAGTGTTGTTAGGGTTATGAAAATGCGCCTGCTTGTTTGCTTAGCTGAACGGCATTTTGGATAAAATTTAGCATTAACTAGGAAAATTATGTATTTTTTCAAGCTTCAAGCTTGACACAGAAAATTTATAACTTCTAGTTTACCACCTAGGATAGCAAGTGTTATAGCTTTTTTTCGAATAAATATTTGACGAAAGTGCTTTGTGTTTTTTGGAAATTGAATAAGGCTTCACAAAGCCTTTGAGCGACTCTTCAGTTCAGTTTCTTTTGAGTTAGTTAGTTAATTAGGTAAAATGCTCTGGCTTACTTTTCTCCCTTCCACGGCTAGCAGAAGTATGTATTATTAACAATTTTGTGAACATTTCATACAATGGTCAAAGCTTACAGTTACTGTTCTTGACGGTAGATAGGACATTGGTTAGTGCCTACAATTATTTCAAATATGTACCTGAAAAAATATTTGGAATTTTCGGTGGTTAAAACTTTTCGGACCTCTAAGTCATGAAACACGGTCCGATAACGAAAAACCAAGTTAATAACGGTTTCATTTAAGGCTTTCTAGTGCACCAAAAATCGAAAGGACCACATATATTTAGCGGCTCAGCATTTTATATATATTGGCAAGGCGAATAAATGTGTTTTAGACGAAATTATTTTCCTTACTAATTGTGCAACAACTTCATTTCAATCGATATCGATAAATTAAACAGGCTGTTTAAAAATACCGCTATTAAATCAATTCCTAATTCATTGTTGAGGGTAATTTGGGTGCAGCCTGCAATTGATTCAACCACATTTTAAAAGCAGTGGACTTACTGCTTATTGCAGTATAGAGTCTGGTTTGGCGTTCGATGAACATCTTCAGCAGCTCCCTCCTACATTCTAAAACCATCCGTGTGTCAGTAAATAATATTAATACAATGCAAATTGTTCTAATTTTCCCACAACTCAAAAGCTGAAGCTCCAAGGTTTTGCTTGATGTTCCATTAGTTACTGGGCAGATCCTTAAGTGCAAGGAATATTTTCTGAGAATAATGTAAAGCTAAATTAAGCTGCTTGTAATATTCCCGTATAGCAAAAGCTCCGTCATAATCGGGAAGCACTTTTCCGAAAGCAAGACAAAATATCTCTTATCATCAAACAAACAGTCGTTGCACTCACGTCCACTTTTGGCGGTCATAAGTTCTGATAGATAATTTCGTCTATCTTGGTACCAGTATTAATACTAACAACAATGTCAGCCTCGAAATCCAACGCAGAATAACTCTTGCCAACAGGTGCTACCATGGACTGCGTAGGCAATTGAGAAGTAAAGTTCTCTTTCGACGAACGAAAACTTATAAGTCACGCATTATTCCCATCCTTCTATATAGTGCAGCGGCATGGACGATGACCACATCTTATGAGTCGACGTTACGAGTTTTCAAGAGAAAGGTGTTCATTGGCAACGGCGAATATCGCATTCGGTGGAACGATGAATTTGATTCTCCAATTGGCGCCAAACAGAAAAAAGGAAGAGAATGACTGACGTGCTCTTGTAAGCTTGGCTATAACCGTTGTCTGCGCTAATAAAGAAGAAGTGGACATTGTTTTACGAAAGAAGTAAATGTCAGTTCACGAGGACACCATATGTGGGTTAGATGGGTTTAACGGTTTAAAAAATTGTTATTTTTATTGCCTTATTTAATTCTATATAGAGGTATTCTCTAGAATATCCTAAATGCTCAAATTGATCCGAGTAATAGTTTTGGATATACAGCCTGACTCGAGGTCAGGAATATAATGTCTTAAAACGCGTTTTTTTTTCGAAACTGGTTTTCAAAGTCGGTTGTCAAGTTTTCTTGTGAACTACTCAAGCATTATAATGAAATAAGTTTTCGAAATATTATTTTAAGGTTTTGAAAAATGCATTTTTAATAATTTAAATTTTTTTTCGTCCAATACCTGGTTAATCAAAACACGTTTTTGTTTTCTTTTTTCAGATAATACTGGACGAAGTTCTGCTGTGAACGCGGGGGTACCATTTTTCTGAGGGACTGCCGGAAATGACGTCGTAATGGCCAAGTTTTGAATATTTCCTTTTGAAAATTTTACGTATTTTCGGTATAATACAACTTTTGAACAAAATAGTTAATTTTTTATATGAACAAAAAATTTTGGAAAATAGGCCCGTTTTTGCGCGAGGAAACACAGAGATTTGATGGATTATTTGTATTATCATATAAAGAATGTTGAGAATTCATATAAGGCTTCCATTAAAAAGGACAAGAGGGAATTGAAGATGAACAAATTTAGGTTATACAAATTATAATTAGTAATAATTATCAATTAAAGCACTATCTCATATTTTAAAACTAAAATATCTTCGATTCGCACAAGAGAAAGAAAGTTGAAGAATTCCAACACATCACTTGTATGTGATTCTGAAAAAACATCGAAGTGTGACAAGCTTAACAAAACTTCTCTATTGGTCAGGCGTTTGAGTAGCCAATCGAAATTGAGAAGAAAAACTAGTAATCCCCAGCATCCTTATTACGCCAATTTATTAAGTGAATTTTCCATAAAAAGCCTGCGCAAACAATTGTACATTTACATGTGTATCTATATCTGTAAATAAGCATGCCGTCTTTGTATGAAATATTAACTTCATATTCACAACGCTTGTGAACTTGTCTTGCTAATAAATTGCAGACATTTATATGAAATGGGAAAAAACATTAGCTCTAACGCACTGCCGTTTTTCACCTACAATACAACCAATGAAATATGCAATGCCGTTAGCACACACACGAGTGCACATATGTTTCCACGCTTAAGAGTGGCTTACAAACTTTTCAATCAAGTTAAGAACATGACCATTTCCAATACAAAAAGTCCACAGAGATTACAACATTCGAATTACAAACAGCCGGTACGAGTGACATGACAGCCGATTTAGAAGACAACGCAAACGTTGTGTGTGTGTGTGTGTGTGTGTGTGAGTGTGAAAGACATACAACCGCACCTCAAATGCTTTAAAATGGCAAAAACTGGTGAATACCGCACACAGAATGCAGAAACTACCAAACTAGCCGCCATATTGTATGAATATATACGCGTTTGGCCGAGTGTGTGTGTGTGAGATGGCGACTTTTTAGAAGTGGCAAACCGTTAGGAGCCAAAGCGGCTTTTGGACCCGAGCGAGTATGTGAAAATGAGTGGAGCTCAGTCCATGTAAGACACTTAAACATTTACTTAAATTACAAAGATACAAACATGCATATGTATACCGTATATGTATGTGTGTATTTATGTATGTACTTGTATGTATATTTCAAGTTAGAAAAATATCTGATATTGCAACTCACCAATCTTATTTCAATTTCAGCATCAATTCTGGTGCGCATCTTGCGATTGGTTTTGCCAAAGACGGGCGTACAAACCAGTTCATCGAAGTCGCCAGCGTTCATGCCATCCAGCAGCGGTGCACAATCTGCGTTGGCGGCATCGCCGCACACCATCGCCCCATCAGCCGATGTAAAGGAGCGTGGCGAATGCGGTGAGTGGTAGGCGAGGGCGGCCGGTGTTGGCCTAACGCGGGCCGCCTCCTCATAGAGTATACGAACACTGGGCGGACGTGTGGTGGCGGTGAAGAGCTCCTTGCGAATCGACTTGTCGCACTCGAAATGCGTTTTGCGCTGCGCGAAAGTTAAGAGGTCGCTCTCAGCTGGAAGTGGAAAGGTAGGAGAAGAAAAAATTAGGTTAACAAAATTGCATGGAAATATGATATGTATGCTAGTGAAAATCGCTTAGTTTATTGATTAAAGTAATAAATGTGTAATAAGAATGGCAAAAATGCGGTAGAAAGTTCAACTGCAGCTTTAAAATATAAGAAAAGCAACGTGGTGCCTGAAAAATTTGCTAAGATGACTTGACAATTAGAAAACTTTTTCATATAAAGGCTTCGGTTTGGTTAATTTGTATGACAGCAGTGAGTATACCGTTCCCATGGGCAATAATTTCTGCCAAATTTCGTAAAAATATTTTATGAAATGAAAGAGTTTTCCCCACAAGGACTTCATTTTGATCTGTCAGTTTGTATGGCAGCTATGTGCTTTAGAGGTCCTCCACCCCGCTACCGAAAAGATGGACTAACCTTCTGGGTACAAGTCCAGCACTTCATAGGAAATGCGGCGAAAATCACCTCCCAACTGAGCAGACTAAGGCCAATATATGTAGGATGCCCCAGCAAAGAGAAGAGAAACCATTAAATGTCGACGACAATCTGTGTGCTATTAAACAAACTTATGGACAAGCTGTAAATTTGGAGGAGTCGATTTATACACAACTCACGGATACTTCAAAAAGTACCTCCACAGAATGGTAAAAGCCGAAAATCCGTCATGTCTATACAACGACACGATAGAAGACTCCGCTGAACGCACCTTCTTTGAAATTCGCAGCAATCTTGCTACGCATCGAAAAGCGGGACCTGGACGCAGGTTGGCTAGGATAAATCCCTCATTGAGAAAATTGGAACGCCAAACTGAAGTGATGCAAATATAGTCCCAGAGTGAGCGACGGTTTCTGAGAGGGCGGTTTTTAGTGATCTGCAAGTGGCACATACCGACAGCTCTGATGATGCAAAAGGCATTTTCCACCTCCTCACCCGCACAAAACAAAAAAAATCATGCTTGAGTGGTCCGATTTGGTCTTAAACAATAACTTTTGTCAATGGGCTCAGGCCGTGACGGTGATTATATATGTATATATGTATTTGTACATATACATATGTATGTAAGTATACCTTATAGGGTCTCGACGTTTCGTTCTGGGTGGTAACTTCATACAAACTTGGTAAACTTCATATAACCTCTTCAGAGTAAAAAAAAAAAATAAAAATGTATAATAAAATTTATTTGCATGTGTTTAATAATATTTTCTTAGGCTCCAACTGTGTGGTCATAAACTATTTTTGATCGAATCATATCGCTACTTGAAATCGAAGCCATTACTACGCAACGCTTTTTCTCCCAAATACGCACATTTCTCATAGGAATTGCTCTACTTATGCCTCAATATACATATGTATTTGTGTATATAGCTCTATGAGTATACAAAATGATTGTTTTTGTTTTATGAATAACCCAATGCCAGATGTTCAACTCATTTCGAAATACGATTATCAATTAAAAAGGTGAGCAAAATAAAAAAAATGGAAAATTAATGTAAATATAGCTATGTAGCTTAGTGTATAGGTACACACAAGCTTACTTTATTATATACTGATTTGTTTATGCAACATTTTTGCGTTTTTTTACAAACAATTTACATATTTATGGCACTTTTTTGAATCGAACAAAGGACGATTTATGATGCAGCTATAAAAATCACTGCTTAACATCAATTTCATTCACTTATGCATACATACAAACATATCTACACCCAACCGTGGTCAACTGTGTACACAAAAGGGCATTGCGGTTATTACGAAGCTTCGTCTTCAACATTTATCCGTTTACATTCGCATACAAGCAGACATTTCAAGAATTATTGCTGCACATTTAATTGACTGGGAAACGATTGTGGGAATGACTTTTGAATTGTGGAGTAAATTTGCATTTTGCACACTTGATATGAGAATTTCAGATCAATTACAAGCGGTCAGCAAGCAATTTCGAGGCGTTTATGGACTTTAATTTAAATGCCTACTGGCAGGCTATTTGTTCTTGCAATCCATTATGTAATGGAAAACGTCATGTTAATTTTGAATTTTTTTAATATATTTAATACATAAGTATGTAGATTAGAGCTGAAAAATCCAAATTCCATTATTTGAACACTCAGTTAATTTTGAAAAACTTCTTCAAGCTAAAATTTTGAAACCAAATAATTTAAAAATCCTACTAAAAAGTTAAAGCTGTCATAAAGAAAAAGAATAAGGAGAAAAAGAAGCGCCCAGTATTATGAAGAAAAACACCGAGTCTACAGCAATAATAAATACAGACATAACCTGGACACACCAAAGGTCGCTGCTGATCGCATCACACTACCGGAGAGCTAGCAGCAAGCCGACAACTGGCAATCAGAGCCAAGCAAAGCAACGACTATTATTGAGCACTCACTGTCTGACTGTTCATGAGACCAACAGTCGGACAGTCCAGCAGTTGGGCGGGGCGCCTACAAAATATGCACGGACAAACTGCTACCAGCCTATGTTGCTTCGGCTAGTGTGAACAAAGTCATGCGATCGGCCAACGAAGTACACGTTGCGACATTTGTCGGCATGCTCCACCGACTGTCTAGAGCCGTTGGCGTAATTTTATGGAGCCATTACATTTGGCAATTGCACGAAGCTCTCATGCGCCACTAAAGCACACCACACAACATTTATTTAGAAACATGCAGACTCACACTCGCAGCAGTAGCCCCATTAATGACGCGCCACTGTGCGGCTGCCCGTTCTCCAACGGCGGTCGGCAGCATCATCATCATCACAATTTCGTCGCGCACTTAATATAATTTCAATTTTCAATTTCAAGTTCGCCATGTCGGAGACTGTGAATTTACACATGTAAGTGCATATACATATGTACATATGTGTGTATGTTTTTTGTTTGCGCTTAAATATTTTTTAAAGCGCGAGTGATGGGTGTGTCGTACTCGAAAGTTGACTATGTGCATAAAACATTTATGTATGTACATATATACAGACTAAAATTTATGCAATAAGAAAGAGAAATGAGTGGCGATGGCTCAAACAGATTTTTGTTGCTGTGGTCTGCAGAAATTACGTCAGAAGCTCTTCTTTATCTTACTAAATCTACAATTAAAGCATCATTATAAACTAGTAGGCTCTCCAAATCGCTTTCAAGAAGTAGAAATTGATTTTTTTTTTTTATTTTGGTACCTGCTGGATATTATTCTTAAAGAGAAAAAACTTTAACTTCGGTATTATGAAGCGATAATATTCTTCACAAATAAAAAAAGTTTCGGTAAAAGTTAAGGGTATTTATCGGTTATTTATCGGACTGGGAGGTAGAATTTGCCGACGGTAAGGCATGCCTATCGTAAGAGGAGAGTAAAAATCCATATGCACTATGTCTGTTATTTGGCTTCCCTCGAAATTTCGGCATGGTGTTGTCAGAAATAGTGCTAGAACACTCAGCTTGAACTGATATTATAGACTTTGAATGAGATTCCTTCTAATAAAAAGACACTTGAAGTTCAAGCGACAAATACCACCAGTCCTTGAGTTTGATGGGTACTCAACTGGTAGTAGAAAAAGCTACAATGTCTGACCAGAGACTTAAATCTGGGGTAAGGCCGTCGCCGGCAGGTACTCAAGTAAAAACGCAACAAATGCTGTTGTTCTCACGTGAATATATGCTTGATAAATACTTTTTATTGGATGGGAAAAGTAAAAAGTGGCAGTTATGCCGACTTTTCGGCGATCGCTGTATTGACATAATCGAAGGAAAGATAGTTGCAATTACGAAAACTATACGCCGATACAAGGAAATGAGTTGCATTTCAGTACGAATAAGAGGTTAAAGAAAAATATTTTTTTACCATATTAAGCACATCTTGAATGGAGTATAGATAGATAACTTATTTCCCTTTCTGTTAGTTAAAAACAATTAAATTTTTCTCATAAAAGATTTTTATTTTAAAATACCTTATATGACATAAATATTTATAAATAGGTGGATACATATAAACAAATTAGTGTACATGACTTTGCTATTTATTTTAGGCATTTTTCTTTAAAGTGAATTTTACTTTGCTTTTCCGTAAATTGCAGCTTTTGTTTATGGTGAATTTTAATTTATTGCAATTTTGAAGATTTACGCGTTTGCATTAGAAATAGAAATATAAAGGAAATGTAAGTTTAGAGCAGTGAGTAAAATGCTCTCAACATTTTATTTTTAGGTATTATAAACGGAAGGTGCTATTCGTATTTAATGGCTCTCACACACTATGCTAGTACATGTATGTATGTATGAATAAAATAATTTCGGTTCGGCGTAATCGAAATTCAGTAGCAAATTTGGCGAAAATAGTTACAGTTCAACGAAAAATGTTTAAAAATAAATATTGGCGACCATCGAGTAATGTTGAGAATCAAAAATCTAAAGCAACAGCACAGTTTTCCAGTTGAATTTAATACAAGAGAGTGTGTGGATACCACTTGCTCCAACATTAGTGTTCATTCATGGCTTGTTCGATTCGCTATTCCCCGCTTTTGTGATTTTCAGCTTCATATGGTAGAATATGTTTATATTAAATAAAGAGTATTTTTGGTTATGACAAATTAATATAAATCCGCTGATCCATAAATTTTTTTACCAATTTATATTTGCGCGCAGCTTAATCACAAATATACGCATATTTACTGCAATTAAAAATCATATGTCTGCAAACCGCCTATTTGGCGAACTATTAACTTTATATGGCATACATAATATTTTTTTCAAGCGTCAAAGCATAACCACTTATAGCGGTCAGGCGCCGTCACGCAGCGTGAACGTTAAAAGTTTTACAAAATAAATCGCGCTGACGCGGCAAGCGTGCAAAGCACAGGAAAAGCAATAGGAAAATATGGAAATACATGCTTATGTAAATGGGTGCACTTGCATGTTTACACAGACATACATATGCACATGCATATACTGTATGTATATGTATGTAAGTATTCAAATTATGTGTTTGTGTACGTGTGTATTGCAATATAACGCTGACACTTGTTGCCTGTTGCTGACGCAGCGCTCGCAATATCGCCAACTCATTGCCAACAATTTACCGCTGCGCGCAATTATCAATTACAAATACCGCTGCGGCGCATTTCGCCGGCAAATAACAACAATGAAAAGTAAACAAATCAAAGCACAGTGCAGTTAGAGTCAAGGCTAGTGTTGCTGTTGTTGCCGTTTTATTGTTATATCGCGCTTTATTGCCATTTATTTAGCGTTTTTTGTTGTTATTGTTGTCACCACGTTCCACAGTTGTGCATGCAAATACTCGGTGTGGTGTGCAATGTGCGCCGTCGCCGCTGACTCAGACAGGTTGGGTCGGTGCTTGGCAAACACACATGTGTATGCATGTACGTATGTATATGTGTGGTTTGTGCGCACAAGAGTGTGATGTCCGCAGGAATTTGGCGCCGAAAAAATAAATTAAAATTAAAAATAAATAAGATTAATGCAATTGCACGATAAATGGTTGAATGCGCAAAAATAAACGCAAAAATAATGTGTGAAGTGAGAAAAGCGGAGTTTAACAACCTCTAAGTGTAGGCCCCACATGGTAGCACGCTCTCAATAAATTCAATTCTTTTATGTTCAAATATATTTGCAAAGAAGAGAATGTGTGGCAGTATATTATCGTTTTAAAGAAAATCACACTTTTAGTTACGTTTGGTGCTGACCGCCAAGAGCTTTGGGAGCCTTTGTATACATATATGTATTATTTCATAACCAAATTCTCATACAGAATGGATTCAGCGAGTTTCTTGATATATTCAGAGCTAGTGAACGCTCTCGATTAACCTCATCTTATGGTCATCCAAAATCGTGTTTTGACTTTTTTAAATTTTTTGTCCGCTACAGCTACTTTTCCACTTCCACTTGATTATCGTCTTCGTTGCTAACATATCCTTTAAGAAATTCAATAAACCATTTATGAACGGTTGCTACATTTTTCTTGAATAATGAATCGAATAAGCAACTAGTATAAGTCGGTTCAACTGGTATAAACAAAGAGAGATAGAGTAGAAAGTTTAGAAGTACCTATGTATTTCAATTGAATAATTTTTTCCCTTTACTTTTAAGTTTTTTAAGGGGTTCATGAGTTTATGGGTTTTAAAAAACCGTTCATTTTTTTTATTAAATTCTACAACACCTCTAGAACATTATTCTAAATTTTCAAGTTGATCCGTGTAATAGTTTCGGAGACACAGCCTTGTGAACTTGTGCACTCGAGGCTAGCTAGGCCACGAGCGCCGTCTTTAAACGCGGTTTTCTCGAAACTGTGTTTTTGAAGTCGGTTGGCAAGATTTCTCGAGAACTACCCAACCGATCTTCATGAAATTTTACAAAGGTCTTTGATACACAATTTTTAAAGACTTGGATGAGGCATTTTTTTCGATTACAACTATTTGAAAAAAATTATTTCACTAAAATTTTAATTTTTTGTAAAAATGTTCAATTTTCAGTTTTCTTTTTCCTTCGTCCAAGTTCTAAGTTAAGGTTGTAACTAAAACACGTATTTTTCACTTTGTATGAATTTTTCACATGTAAGGAGTTATCCTGCCAACGCGCGCGCATTTTTTTCCGAGGGGTCAACTGGAATGGCGTCGAAATGGCCGAGTTTAAAATATTCTTTCCAAAAATTTCAGAATTTCTTTGTTAATAGTGTATGTTTGTAATAATAAAAAATTGTAATAAAAAAAAAAATTTTTTATATGAGAAAAAAATTGTTGAAAAAATGCTGTTTTTAACCCGAGGAACCCGAGGTGACTCCTTGAGCAAGCTGCGTTAAAATTTAAGCAAGCAGAGAAGTGGCGAATCGAATATGGTTAATATTTATTGATGGTCGCTCACGCCATAATTCTACAGCGCCTTCTATAAAATGGATTTTGTAACTTTGTATTACAGTTATGTGCGTAAATAATAATATTAAAGAAAAGAAAACAATTACATAAGTGGTTTGGAACTCTGCTAACTTGTATTTGATTGGGTTTACTTCTATGCTACTTTGGCATAGAAATATTGCTACAATTCATTTCAGTTCATACAAACATACGAGTAACAGCTAATTAATGCTTTTATAATTTCCAACATTTCAACAACGCAGCTGCATGTCGCAACAAATGTCAAAACATTCAACTGAAAATATATCACTTTAATGCCAAAATACTTCAAATCTTTCAATGAGCCACAATATGCATATGAAAACGTATGCATGTATGTATGTATGTATATGGCCAACAATTGGCACTTGCCAACCGATGACGGCAATGGCACTGAAATTGATGGCGCATACCGATGGTGACTCCGGCGATGACAGCCAAGCCAAGTTGCATGCAACAACGTCACATTTTCGGAAAATGTTTGCGCTACGAGCTGTACACATACATACATACAGATATAGTGCTGCGGGGACAGATATGTGCATAAATTTGTGCTTGCAACATTACAGCCACAAGCCGACAGACTAAGCCATATCAATAATTCAAATGTGGAGCGCTCCAGGAGTCTGGTGCGAAAACGCAAAATTTATTTATTTTTGTTAGATTTACGAATTTTTCGTCAACTGCACACATACACACACACATATATATATATAGTTACTTACAGCTTGTGTGTAAATAACGCCATTGACGGCAAGTGGTGTGGTAGCGGTTGATTGCTATAAAATTTAGAGTACACGGTTGCATGGTTGTTTGTTAACTTTGGTTGCACTGACGATTGGTGGCTTGGCGTGGCTGGTATGCATGTACATATATGTATGTATATTCATGTTGGTTTCACATCAGATATCGCTTGCAGTCGTTGTTACATTTTCTTTTTTTTATGTGTGCCGCATGCAACAAATAGAAAATAACTATTGTGGCACAAAATGGTGTCGACTCAACAAGCTGGCAGGTTAAATGGCAGCAAGAGCTGTGATTGAGGTGACACATTTGTCACTTTGTTGCAGCTCTCTGTATTTCCTATCGCAAATTTAATATTGATTTTGGACACTTTTGGTATTTTCAATGGAATCACCTCGAGTTGCCTTCTAATTTCTTGATTTTGTAAGACTGATTGATATAATGATCACAAAATATTTAATTATGGTTTTCGAAACGTTGGAGAGATATGTAAAAAATAAGAATCTCTAAAATCCAAAAAATATCTGAAAAAATCGCAAATAATATATAAGGTATGATCAAATTTAACCCGGACTGACAAAATAAAAGTCCTCTTGTTTGGAAGAGATTCAGGTCTTCTGGTACGAGTCTAGCATTGACACTCTTCATACCCAAATCATTAACCAAAATGTTGAGTCGTTTTATAAGAGCTGGTGAGATTCTCTGCTATACTTCGAATGCCAACACGATGACTTTCTAGCACTGTTTCTTTAATCTTTTCGATGTTAGCGTCATTAATAGAGTAGGACAGACATAAAAAGGTCTGTTTCCTTTAAAAAAAAAAAAAACATACTTTTTGAGTCGTTTCTGATGAACTTTTTTACATCGTGAATTCTTGTAGAGCATACAATTTCCTTGGAGGGAAATTTTTTAGCTGTAATCATTTCGGTTAATTTCCCTACTAATATTTATAATAGAACCAATTACCGTTTCAATTTACAATACGTAAATTTGTTTTGTTTATTGTAACCATTAAATTTTAATTAAACAACCCACATAAATGCTGAGACTCACGCACACATATTTCTATAAATCCCTCTATCTTGCACATACAAATGCATATGATCATTGGCAGCATACTAAGCGAAGTGCATTACCAACCCAGTTGCTATTGTCATTGTGGCCACAGGCGTAATTCAGAGCAAACAACGCTTGGCCAAAGAGGAGATGGCACAGCCGAGCGCTATTGACTTGGCTGGCTGCTGAAGTTGGCACTCAAAGTCATCAGCGTCAGCATCAGCAACATTGTCGTTGTCGTTGCTATTGTTGTTGTTGTTGTTGCTGTTGCAACCAATTGCCTTTGCGGTTGTTAGCATTGACGCTGCCAATAACGATGACTATGTCGATGTTGCTACAGCTAACGGTGGCTGCTGCTGCAGCAGCTGAGGAGACGGTTATGGACAAGCCACAACAGCCGCAGGTCACAACAATGCCAATATTACTTGCACACACCGCCAGCCACATCACACCGACAACCAGTTAGCCGGTTGGGTGCGAATGCCGTGTATGCGACAAAAAACAAAAACTTTTGCAACAGCGCAACAACAACAATGAGTACTTTATAGTTAGTTGGTAATGCCTGACAATCATGCAATTTAGTGCATACATGCATTTTATACTACAATATATTGTGCAGCGATGATGAGTTAGTATGCGGCATCAGTGGATGATGCAGCATGCATTGACGGCGTTTACAAGAACAACAACAGCAATGGCAGCAGATTGTGACCATATATTGGACGTATGACACATTGGGGATAAGAAGTAGACGCTGCGTTTAAATGCTGTCTGCATAGATGTGTGTGTGTGTGTGATCGTGGCTATATGCGGCATGCAACATTCAATGCATTTGTCGTGGCAAATATGGTAAGCACTTTGTTGCAGCAACCATGGCATGTCCAATGTTTGAGTGGTTGCGTGAGCTCTTGGTTTAAGTATTATAACCCGGTAGAAATTTAAGCACTTTAACACAAAGCTGATTATATTCTGTATTACAAAAGCATAATTAAAGTGGATTTTTTGTTTTAGTTCAAAAGCAATAATTTTAGGTAAAAGCCTTGCCTTCTGCGGCTGAGAATAGTCAAGATTTCTAATTGTTGACTGGGTTATATTTTAGTACTTTACATATAAAGAGTTTATAGTATAATAGCTTACCTAGAGAAGCTTCTTTGGTCTAATGTTGGCTTAAGGGGTTACATGGGTTAACGGGTTTCAAAAAATCGATTTTTTTATTGTTTTATTAAATTCTACAACACCTTCAGACCATTGTTCTAAGTTTTCAAGTTGATCCGAGATCGGAGATACTGCTTTGATAACTTGTGCGCTCGAGCCTGGCTAGGCTAGGTGCGCCGTCTTTAAACACATTTTTCTCGACACTGTGTTTTTGAAGTCAGTTGGCAAGATTTCTCGAGAAACACTCTTCCAATCTTCATGAAATTTTACACAGGTCTTTGAGATACAATTCTTAAAGACTTGGACGAAGGATTGCTTTTTCGATTACAACTATTTGAAAAAAGTGTCGCGTAATTTTCACTGAAATTCTAATTTTTTTGTAAAAATGTCTACCAAAACTCCAATTTTCATTTTTTTTCCTTTGCCCATGTTCTAACTTAAGGTTTTAACTAAAACACGTATTTTTACACTTTAGATGGTGCGGTAAGGAGTTATCCGCCCACGGGGCGCATCTTTTTTCGGAGGGGTCACCGGAAATGGCGTCGAAATGGTCGAGTTTAAAAAATTTTTTCCCAAAAATTTCTATGTTAGTTGGTTATGTTTGTAACAATAAAAAATTGTTATAAAATATCTAATTTTTGTATGAGAAAAAAATTGTTGAAAAAATGCAGTTTTTTACCAGAGGAAACCTATGTAACCCCTTAATAATCTCTAATATATAGCTATAGCGCTTCTATCAATCGACTAATACACTTCCAAAGAAGGGTAGTTGCAGCTGAGGTCACTGGAATTCCTGTCTTTAATGCAACTAAGCACTTCTAACATACATATGTACACACGTGTATGTGTGTGTGTGGATGCATGTCAGTTGACTGCAATGAAAATGTCATAAATTGCAGCCAAGTTAAGCGTTTCGCCTCGAACCAATTGTATTGAACACATTGTTTGCTGTCAACACACACACACATACAAACATATACACATCAAATCAGATGCACAAACTTATATAGACATGTACGTACATGTGATAAGCATTCGTACATGCATGAATGCGAGTGGAAAATCTTGGTGCAAGCAACGAGCTGCGCCTGCCATAAGTTGTAAGCATTGAATGACAACTGAATTGCCAGCTGAAGTGTAGTTGCATTTTGCAGCGAGTTAAACTATGCTGAGCTAATGGCTTCCAGACGAACGCTTTGTGCTGTGGCAAGCAAAACAGACAAAGAAAAAATGCTGCTTAACCATAAAGAGTTGAGAGCAATCAGCTGTGGAAGCAGCGGCAGAAACAGAAACGGAAAGAAGCACAAGCCGCAAGGCGAAGGCGAAGACGACGTCGAAGCGCGCATAAGCTCGATAACGGCAGTAATATTAGGCCACAGCCAAACGACAATAACAACAATCGAATAAAACAAAGACCATATAAATGGTGAATAAAAATTGAAATTATATGAGTTTGCAGGAAAAATGCAATTTACAGTTTAATTAGTTGGATTTTCCAATTATGGTTGGTTCATTGTACCCTAAAACATTCTATCCGGTGGAACTATAACCAACACCGCCTGCCGCTGCCCCACAACCAGTAAAAAATATATGAGTACATACACACATACATATGTGTATATATGTATATATGTTGTATAAACAAACTAAAATAAGTTTGTATCACGCTTAAGTTGCATAAACACCGGTGTATGTGAGCAGAAGAAGCAGCATGACTTGTGTTATTGCATGACTGGACTTCGCTGATGTAGAAGGAAATGCAATTGTGGACGGATGTAAAAAGTGCAGAAGAAGCAGACGCAAAAAAGAAAGAGGATGAAGATAATAAGTTGTTTGGCAATCATATAGTTTTTTAAATAATAAAATAAAAATATTGAAGACGTACAACGGAAATAAATAATGAGTCTATAAAAAACAACAAACAAGAGTTTATGGAATTAATAAATTTTAAGCAATAAAAACTGCATAAAGAGCAGAGTAATGATTTTATGAAGTAAACTCGCTGTTTTTTTTCAAAATTATGTTAAAATTTGTTGATGAGTATATTATATGTATACATATGTATATATAATATATACATATATGTATATTAGGGTGATTCAAAAATAATTTTTTTCTTTTTTTCAATTGGTACTCGCAAAAATAGGTTCCTAGACACCTCTAAGAAAGCCTCTCCAAATATGAGTTTTTAATTGTAACGGTAAGGTCCTCCGCCTAACGGTTTTCTATTTTTTCTTATTATCAGATAGGAAAAATTTATATCTCGCTTCCAACTACTTGAAAAAATATCTTGTTAATTAGGTTTTGTAGGAAATTGAATGCTCTAAAATATGGTCCCTCATGATTTTTTCATAAACCCAACCGTTTAAAAGATATTAACGGTTGAAATTTGACTATTTTTGGAAAAATTCTTTATTTCTTATTAATTTTATAACTCAATGAAAAAAAATTATTATGAATGATGAAACACATAGTTTTGTAGGAAATTTACTGCTCTATAAAAATGGTCTACGATGATATTTCGATTAAGTTAAGCGTTTACGAGATATTCATCGCCAAACGTCAATGCATATTAGGGTGGATCAAAAAAAAAAAAAAAATTTTTTCGTTTGGTACTCTGAAAAATAGGTTCCTAGACACCTCTAAGAAAGCCTCTCCAAAAATCTATTCATAATAATTTTTTTCAAAATTTTTTCAAAAAATTTTTCAAAAAAAAAAATTCATAAGAAATACAAAATTTTTCCAAAAATAGTCGAATTTCAACCGTTAATATCTTTTAAACGGTTGGGTTTATGAAAAAATCATAAGGGACCATATTTTAGAGCATTCAATTTCCTACAAAACCTAATTAACAAGATATTTTTTCAAGTAGTTGGAAGCGAGATATAAATTTTTCTATCTGATAATAAGAAAAATTAGAAAACCGTTAGGCGGAGGACCTTCCCGTTACAATTAAAAACTCATATTTGGAGAGGCTTTCTTAGAGGTGTCTAGGAACCTATTTTTGCGAGTACTAATTGAAAAAAAAAATTTTGAATCACCCTAATGTATATATATACAGTTGCGAGCATTGAAATAGTAGTGGCTATTGACAAAAATAGTTTCGCTTTAAATTTTGTTTCTGTTATGGTAATGAAGTTGATTATTATTCTAGTTATATTCTCTGTAGTGTAAGGGTCCTGTTATACACAAGAATAAGTGCGAAATACCTACCGTTACTTTTTTACAGCTAATTATATTGTGATACCTGTTTTTATGAGCGAGCATTAAAATAGTAGTGAACGGTGAGCTGATAGGACACAGATTATTTTTACTAAAAAATATTTAATTTTATCAATCAAAAAGTAAGTTTTTTTTATTATTTTTTTTATTATCCAATGAAAAAAGCTAAAAAATATGACTGTGCATATTTTAGTGGGCCGCGGGAAGCACTGCAGTGAAGAGAAACGAATATGGATTCAATCTCTCATAAACAGTGGTAAAACATACAAAGAAGTAGAAAGTCTGGTAGGGTGTTCAGCCACAATGATTCGCAACGCAATTATTTATAAAAAAAAAGATGAACAAAGGGGCGCAAGGCGGATTCTTTCTGAGAATTCTGTACGTAAAGTTGTAAGATGTGTTAAGACTCGGCCTACAATGTCGGCTGTGGAGGTTCGGAACGAACTGAACTTGCCCTGCGGTGTTCATACAGTCAGAAGACTTTTACGTGAACATAATTTATATGCCCGCAGTCCTCGAAAAGTCCCGCTACTAAAAAAAAATCATGTAGCTCGACGTCTGAAATTCGCCAAAGAACACTTACCTTGGCCGATTGAGAAGTGGCGCAACATATTGTGGACTGACGAGTCGAAAGTGGTTTTATACGGCGGTAAAGGGTCCCGTCAGTATGTAAGACGCCCCCCTAATACAGAGTACGACCCCAGGTTTACCACAAAAACTTTGAAGCATGGCGGTTCGAGTATCATGGTTTGGGGCTGTTTTTCTTATAGAGGTGTAGGCCCAATTTACAAAATTCTAACATAATGGACCGATACGCATACGTGAATATATTGCAGAATATTATGATGCCATTTGCTGAAGAGGACATGCCGCTGAAATGGATATTTCAGCAGGATAATGACCCGAAACATACCAGTAGGGTGGCAAAGGAGTGAGTTTCTGGGTCAATGGAATTGAGGTCATGGATTGGCCAGCTCAATCCCCTGACCTCAATCCCATTGAAAACCTTTGGGCAGACCTTAAGAAAGCCGTATGGAATGACAAACCCAAAAACAACAATGAGTTGTGGACCGTAGTGCAGCAAGCATGGCAGAACATACCACTAAAAAGATGCCAGAGTCTCGTAGATTCTATGAAGAGGCGTTGTATTGCAGTTATTAAAAATCATGGCCATGCTACCAAGTACTAATATCTCGTATAGACGGAACTTCCAAAAATCGTTCAGTTTAAAAAAAAAAAACAAAATTTATTACTTTACTACTATTTTACTGCTCCCATCAAATTTCATATATAAACACAACTTTGTGAATAAATATATCTTACACCCATTCAAATTAAAATATTTTTATTAATAATCGTAGCCAGGGAAATATGATAAACTTTTCCATTTCAATTGATGTTAAAATTGCTTGGAATTTTGCATAACTCACAGTTATGTAAAACTCAAACACCCACTACTAATTCACTGCTCGCAGCTATATATGTATATATATATAATATATGGAACATAGGGCCTCCATTATATTAATAGCAATATAGTTTTTGATATACATATGTACATACATATAATGAATAAATATAAAATAATAGAAAAAAAGAGATAATCCATCTTTGCAAAAAATATTTACTTAAACTTTTTTGGTGACCAAAAACGATTTCACGAACCAACGAATATCAGCTGCTGCCCTTGCTAGCGCATTAATTTTGAAATGTTGCTTACATTTAGGCGCTTAATCAGCAAATTGTGGGAAAAAATACAGTTAGTTTGGCTTTTAAAAGAAAAAAAAAATGTTATCAGCCTTATACACTTTTTTAAATTAATAAAATAGATATATCAAATATATACACAATTTTGAGTACAAGTACATATACTTCTTTAGGAAATTGAATTTAAAAATAGAGTTTAAGATGACCTTAGGTAAATTATTCCCACCAAAAAATAATAATTTTTAATAAAAAATTATATTGAAGTATTAAAACAATTTCTAACATTTTCTAAACAATTTTAATTTAATTAAATATTATACAAAAATTTAAAGTTTTAGATTTTTTTTTCCGTAATTTATTTTTAAAATTTCAGGATGCATTATTTAGTTTGAGATTTTTTAATTTTAGTACATCTTTGTTTTCTATTTTTAGTATTTCTTTTATTAATGAAAATTAATTAATATGAAAAGATTTTTATTTTTCTTAGTATTTACTCGATTGAAACAAAAGAATTAATATTATTCGCCAAAATACTCGTATACTGGACTTTTAGGGGGCGAGCCAGTTTTAGAAGCTTCATAAATTTTATTTTTTTAGATTTTTTTTTGGGAGGGAAAGAAATAATTAATTAAAGCGAAATTTAGGGTTTATAATTAGATATTTAAAAATCATTCGAAATTTTTTTGGATACGAAATCTTTGATATTCTGCCTTTGGGAAGCAATTGCCCGATGCATCACGCATGTGCATTTGTCGGACGGCGGGCAGGATGCAGGTCGCAGTATCTATCGGAAACAAAAAATTCAAAGAGATTGATATTTGTTAATAACTTATCTTCTACTTAAACTATGAAAATTCCAAAAAAAGTGATAAATCCTATAATTTTTTAAATGGAAAACAGTGGTTTTTAACCAAAAAATTTAATTTATGTTGCTTAAAAATATGTTCAAATTTAACTTTTTTTAGTTCTTTTTAGTTTAAGCAGAAGATAATTTAATGCCAAAGATAATAAAATTTGCCCCAACTCCATACTACGCTTAGTTTTTTTTCTATCCTGCCCGCCAATAAAGAAAAATCGAAAAAATTAAAAACCGAGAAAATGCGCGTCAAAGTTTCGCTTTCTGTCCAAGCGCTCATATATCTGCTAGACGCTCGATCACTATTTCCCCTTTAGCTTCGACAATATTGCGAATTCGCATCTATAACTTTGGGGACATATTCTTAGATATTTTTTAAAGAAATTTAAGCAAGAAAAAAATCCATTTTTTGAAGCTTCCCCTTTAAGCAAATCTACTTCGTATTCGGAACAGACTTAGACAGTGAGTATTGAAAAAATGTTTTATTAAATATTTAAAAAAATTTGTTCTAAAATTGTTTTTTGATTTCAACTAAGCAGAAATTATGAACTTAGCAGTTTAAGTAACACACTCTACATACAATCTCCGTCTCTCTTACACTCTGCAGCCGCTTATGCCTCCCGCCATCTTATTTGCATTAATATACTTGTTTCCTCCATACGCTTAAAAATGATCTTCAGAGAATGATATGAAATAAACTCAGACATCAGCTTTCTTTATACGCCGAGTGGTCGCCAACATTTCATATTCCCTTCACTACCCGCTCTGTTTCGCTGTCACACTTGCTGCTTAACTTTTAATTGCATGAAGTATGCTTATCAAAATTTGCATTCGTTGCTAATTTAAAATCGCAACCCGCCAAGCAGCTGACAGCGCACGGTGCATTTGCTGGACAATTGCATACGACACATGCTACATGCCACAAGCCACATGCCATAAAACAAACAAGGCCACAAGCTACAGCACCGCGACATGCAACGTGCAACATTCAAGTCAAGTAGTTGTGGAAGACTGCAAATTTAGGCTACACGGACGGACGCAAACTATACGCGTGTATTTAAATATAAATAAATATTTATGTATATGCGGGCTGCATGACAGCGACGCGTGGCATGCCCAATTGTTTGGGGTAATGACCATGCTCCAATCGCGCTGCGCACAAATTGGCCACCAGCCAAGTTGTCTGGGTCTGAGGGTCTCGTTCATCAGCGAAATATGCTGCCACCAAAGCGTCAGCTATATATTTATATATGTGTGTGTGTGCGTATTCATATAATTGCAACATATCAGTGGCAATGTGTCGTGGTAACCTTATAAATGTCCAAGCACCATCCAGTTGCTTTGTATGCGTGTAAATAATATGCATATACATATGTACATACATATATACGCTCTTCCAGCGCTTGGTGTCCTGCTGTGCGAGTGTCATAATTGCAATTTACGCAATTACGGTTTAATTTTGGCAAATGCCACACAGCGTTGCTCCGAACAACACGCTGCTCCGCCCAAAGCTGCCGCGTGCTGCATGCTTATATATTTATGTGTTTATGTTTGTTGTTGTAGTTGATGTTGCATTTGCAGCAAGAGTGAAAGTTAATTAGTGCAACGCGGCTCAAATGGAAATAAATGAAATAATGCGGCACTTGGGAAACATGCGTCATCGCCACAACAGCGCTGCTGGCATTTATTTTTATTAATTTCTTCGCTTGCTCATTTCACTTGCAGTCGCTTTGTAATTGATATTTATACGACACATGAAATTTCATCATTTCAACAATTTTGTTGTTGTTGTTTTATTTGCTTATAGCTGTCAGCGTGAACGCGTGGCAATAAGAAATCATAAAATGTTAACGCCTTTTTATTACTTAATTCGTCGATAAGGAAACAGTTATAATTAATGCTTTGGCAACGCTTAATGGGTTGCTGCGTGAATTATAAAGATCTCGAATTACATACATATATATTTTTTCTCTCTCCTGAGTTGCCTATAAGCCGCCGCGTATTTGGCTTTCTTTTTATTAACACTTTCCCCTTCAATTCTGATTAAACTGCTTATTTTTTTATATTAATTGTTTCCATAGTTGGCTTTGAATAGAGGTAAGCTTTTCGTTGTTGTGCCTAGGAAATACCACTGGCATTAGGGTAACTATACACATTCCTCCTTAATTGATTGAGGGTAGAGGATATGAATCCAACTCGGCTATAACAGCCTAAGTGGTGTCTACGCTATTAAATAAGAAGAAGAAGATAAAGAGGATGTGATCGCAGTCTATGTCTGAAGAAGTTTTTTAAACTTACGAATACTCTTAAGGTAGTAGTCTGGTAACTTGGGTTCAAAAAATCGGAAAATTTTTTTTCGCTTAATTTGAAAGTACAATGTCTTAAGAATATACTGTGAAAATTTCAGACAGAAATTCGTAATATTTCGGGAGTTATAACGAGTTTCGGAGTCCTCTCTCTCGGAGTTGTTAAACTTTAAACGCGTTTTTCTCAAAACATTGTTTTTCTGGTGGGCCCGGGTCCAAACTTTTTTTCTACTGAACCGGCTGCTTTCAAAGTTTAACGGGATGTTCTACAAACTTATCGTTCTCGTCGGTACTAACGAGAATTTAACCTGTAAATTTTTATTTTACAACCCTTTCTTTGCTAAAACAAAAGGAGTTTCTTTCAAAGTCCGCCATTTTGTTATTTACCCTTGAAATTTAACTTTATTACATAGTTCCGACCGGAATGACATGCTTATAGATTAAGAATAATCAAGAATATTTGATTTCAGATAACATCAAGACCCAAAATCACCCGGGCCGTGGGTGTGCATTTGTTTTGAGGTTCCAACGTCGAGTAACAATAATAATAGTAATAAAGTATTACATTTTTTCAAATAATTTTTTTTTTATATTTTCAATATGCAAATAAAAACACTCTAAATATTCAAGATAATTCATTTTTATTTTCCTATAAAAACCACACTCCACAGAAGTCATGAAAACAGGCATAAGTTCCCAGACTACTACCTTAATTAGATTAGATGAGTTACTGTAGATGTATATCATGTCTAATATAGAAGTTTCCAATAAGTATGGCATTTCCATAAGCTTAAATAACTTAATTTTTACCATTTACTAGTGGCTTTGAATAGAACAAGTCCAATATTTTATGGTTTAAATAATAGTCAAAAAAATCCTCTTTAACATAAAATATACCTAGCATTAAATTTCGAAAATATCAAATATTTTATTCCTGAATTTTTGATAAAAATCAACTTCTTTCTTTAAACTATGCCGATTTGTTGATGTTTTTTTTGACCTTAGGCCATTGTACGGACAGTTTCTTCAAGAGAATTGTTTTTTACTTAGTTTTCATCTACCCAGAAGGTCGGAATCACTGTAGTATATTGACACATTGAAGTCGCTTACTTTTTGGAAAACTTCGGTAAAAAAAATTTTTTTTTAGATCACTATGAAGAGTACAATTTTTGGTTTATTCATTAAACAATATTCCATTTCGTGCATTTAGGCTTACAGATTAAAACGCCGTTAATTTTTATTTAATAGACTTAATATTTATAGATTTATGCAAACGATTTTTCGAGTCCTCGAAACACTATTCATAAGCACTTTTTGGGATGGCCTTCAGTGAATTTTATTTTATCTCTTCTATCCGGAAATTGATTGGGGATCAAATCTAGTGAATATGTTGGCTGATCGATGGTATTCATTGCTTTTTTGGCTTTTAATTCGGTCGAAATCGTGGCTCTTTGTGAAAAAAATCAGCTCAATCGGGTCGAGTCGTGCAAGAACGCCTTTTATACCCAAAATATCCGCCAAAATAATTTGAACCGACTCAAGAGAGATGTCGAACTCTCTTGCAATCTTTCCAACACTTGCAAAATGCAATAATATCTAACTTTAATCATAATATTTAAAAAAAAATTATAGACCTTCCCATTTTAATTTTTTTTAGTTTGAAATTGGGATAATAAAAAGGCAGCTATGGAGCGTAAAACAATGAGGAACGGCTGGCTGGCTCAGAGTCAAATTCAGATCAATTATTTGCTGACCATATATAACTTGGCGGTTGGTGATTATTAAGGACAACGCTGTAAGACAATCGGCAAGGTATTGAATCATACCATTTCAACGAAACTCACTTCGAAACACGAAGAAATTGTAGTTTTACTTGACACAAAATTTCTTGACAATTTCGTTTATTATTTGTTGGATTCTCCATTGCTAAAGAGAGGTATGCGGATATGGCGAGTGTTTTCAAACATTTAAGCTTAAGATTTTGATTGTTTTTGGGAAATTTTTTTATTTCTTATGAATTTTATTACTCATTGAAAAAAAAAACTATTATGAATGATGAAACTTATAGGCTTTCTTAGAGGTGTCTAGGAACCTATTTTTCAGAGTACCAAACGAAAAAAAAAATTTTTTTTTTTGATCCACCGTAATATGCATTGATGTTTGACGATGAGTATCTCGTAAACGCTTAACTTAATCGAAAAATCATACGAGACCATTTTTATAGAGCAGTAAATTTCCTACAAAACTATGAGTTTAATCATTTATAATAATTTTTTTTCATAGAGTTATAAAATTCATAAGAAATAAAAAAATTTCCCAAAAATAATCAAACTTCAACCGTTAATATCTTTTAAACGGTTGGGTTTACGAAAAAATCATAATAGACCTTTTTTGTAGAGCATTCAATTTCCTAAAAAATCTAAGGAAAAAGATATTTTTTCAAGTAGTTGGAAGCGAGATATAAATTTTTCTATCTGATAATTAGAAAAAATAGAATACTGTATGTAGAAGGATCTTCCCGTTACAATTGAAAACTCATGTTTGGAGAGGCTTTCTTAGAGGTGTCTAGGAACCTATTTTTCCGAGTACCAAACGAAAAAATTTTTTTTTTTTTTGAATCACTCTAATGTATATGTGTCTACAACACATTTACGCCTGCAAATAATCAATACAAGCACTTCAGTCAAATCAGCAAATATTCCAGCCGTGCGTGCTAGTACTATAATTTCATATAGATGTATGTATATATGCTACATTTATACATGTAAGCTTGTATCTCTAAATTTGTATGAGATTTATTTAATGGCGTTAATAATAACCCATTAATATTCGATGAAGGTCGTTTATCATTTGCGAAAATTATTGCATATCTCATGACATATAAATAAATACAGCCGAAGGGAGGTAAATATTGACGCCTACATACACGCATACCAATACATATGTATGTATATATAATATATGTACATATGTACACTTGTGGACGATAAGTATAGGAACCACATATTTGTGTCGATTTTCTTTTTTTATTTATGAAATTTTTGCAACATCTGAGAAATAATGACCAACATAAGAGATTATCGCGAAGGCATTACAGCTTATTTTCGCGCAAATGACGGATGATTTATGCCGCTCAGGCATTAAAATGATATCAACAACAACAACAGACACATGCAAGACTTAATAAGCCTATAAATATACTCATGTGTAGACAGAAATACTACAAATAGGGCGACAGGCCACGAGTTGCACAAAGAAGTGCGAAGCTGGCAAGCAGATGAGTATGCCAGTGAATCAGTGCCTCAGCTATGCCTACTATGACGCAAGACTAAAGTTGAATTTAAAGAAAATGATAAAAAAAAATTATAAAAAAATAATAATAAAGAAAGAATATGTAACGTTGCAACAAATGAGATGATTGCGACTACTTAGAGGCTTAAGGGACACCACAACAAAAACAAAAAACAGACTTAAATTAAGCAAAAGGAAAATATTTTTAGCAAATCAGCAAGGCACATTGTGACGGCATTGCATAAGTATGAGTTTTTTCGCTTTACTTCCCAAACCTGCAGGGTGCAGCCGAATGGGCACAACACAAGCGCGCAAGTCATATTATATTTAGTAAGATTTTCTGTTTTTAGCATGTCTAGAAGTAGTGTTGCTGCTGCTGCCGCCTGCCACTATGCAATTGTGGCATGTTGCGGTGTGGCACATTGCGTGCTATAAACATTTTTGCTACGATTTATGCCGCTTGACGGCGCCAGCTGGTGAATTAACCGCAAATAAAATCAGCACGAGTGACAAAACCGATGGGCAGGGGCGCAAGGAACAACACACATTGACGCGGGGAAGTGGCCGAGGAAAGTGGTAGAGTTGCTGCCACAGGGCACTGAGGGCACACAACAACGATGCATGCGGCATGCCACTCGTTCAACTGTGTGGCAGTGTTGATATTGTGTGACAGGCGAGCGTATAGAGTTGAGCAGCAACGCTGCGTGCATCACGCCTGAATTGCCAGCTGATAATTCGCAAGTGGTATGCATTGATTTTTCCTAATACGTGAACGCCATAATGCTTATTATTTTTGCGGTTGTGCGCGCAAGAGGGGATCTCTTCTGCTTTTTATTACAACTACTTGTTGTTGTTGTACGAGTATAGTTTCTCTTTGCTTTTTATGTAGTTTTGTTGTTGGCAGCACATTTATGGATGCTCACGTTTTCCAATCAACGCGGCAAACGAAAAAGTCGATCATTTAGTTGCTGCTGCTTGAGGCCAATAAAGAGCATAAAAGAATTGCCAATAGCCTATTAGGCATGCCGGACAATGAATGTCGTTTGCAACATTTGTGGCAAGCATTATATGTGCCGACATACGTGCTTGTGGGCTGAAAACCAGTAGCGAGTAGTCACATGCATACAAACATATGTACGTACATACATACATAAACATGTACACATGTATACATGCACATATATAGTATATATACATGTGTGTATGTTTCACTCATGTATTACTGCCTTTTTTGCTCACTTTGTTGTTGTCATGCTGTTGATACGATTAAAAGTGATTTATGTCACATCATATTAAATTGATTCGAAAGAAAAAAAGTTGCAGCCACGATAAAAGGGCAAACCGCCACGGAAAAAGTTTGTCGTTTTATGCATTCCGCCCGCAGTCAGGCTAAGCTATAATTATTTGTACCCATATCAAAGCATACCCAGCAAGCAATAGTTGTTAATATTGAAAATATTTTGCTTTGGTCGAAAGGAGGTTCCTTTTATTTACATAGATTAAAAAAAAAATAATTTTTGAAATTCCGAGAAATTATAATATTTTTGAGTTCCAAAGAGACAATATAGATCAGCATAGATGTTAGAAACTTGAGGAATATAATTTGTAACACACTTGTGCTATTTAGTATCAACTATTTTTTATACCAAATCGTATTATGGTAACTGCCTGGTAAAGACAACTGCTCGCAGGGCTGACAGATTGAGAAGACATCAGGAAATGTCTAAATCAAGGCACCAGGGAAACAATGGAGCATCTCTTATGCACTTGCTCCGCATTGGCAAGACTATGCTGTAACATCTGCGGTCGCCATGTCATGATACGCCGTAAGAGGTATCGATAGAGACGTTTCAGATAGTCTGTTGAAATTCGCGTCAAGTGCCTAAAAGATGACTACTTCTCATGAAGCTAGTAACTGAACTCCATCTGATTTCGTAAAGGACCAAAATTGGTCTATGCATGGCACATCGGCCTACCAGATTAACCTAACCTAACATACCTATTATGGTCGTCATCGACTCGGCATTTTTCTGCTCTCTATCTTTGAGCACTGCTCTAATGCCGAAAGCTATATATGTCAATGCAACAACAATGTTAGCGAGATGAATTTGATATAAAACAGTATGCGGTTAGCTCAATAAAGGGCTTACTTCTATGCAATCAAGTTTTGTTCTATTGATTTTAGACAAGTTTCACCATTCTGAATGGCTCAAGCGGCAAATTACAAAAAAAAAAATTTTCTGATTATAAGTACTTGAGATTTAAAATAAAATATGCAAATATGCACTCAAGATCAGCCACCGTATTTGCCAGATTTGGCTCACTGTTACTTTTTTGAGCCCCAATATATAAAAAGTTAGACCTTCGTGTCGTGATATTTGGAGATTAAACTTCATACCAACATAAAAAGGGTTGTATCAAACTTAGAAAACATTTTTATCGATTCGGTTAATGGGCGCAGTTTATATGAACCTGCCCGGCTCAAATTCGATCTTGAGTGTATTTCCCAAAACTTTAGTAAAAAATTTAATCAAAAACTCCAGAGAAATGGAAAAAAAATATATTTTTTTTATTCTCCAAAAACTATTCTTTTATCGAACTCAGCAATAATTACTGCATATATTTTGCAATTTTCGAAAACTTCAAGCTTTGGTTTACTGTGTTGCGTCATACTCCCGCATGCAGCATTAAGTACATACCACATATCATACATCTCTGGTCATACTCATTATTGAAACGTTAGCGTCATACATATTTACGCGCTGCCTATTAGTGACCACTACATTTCCTTGGCTTATTAACCCCATTAATGTCAAACGGGCGGATATTTTGCTATTTTTCAATTTTCGATTACGACTCCAGCTAAACAATAATAAAAGGCACAATTTAATGGCAACAACAGAATGTGCAGCACTTAAAATTACTGACCTACTAAACGCTATGAAATTGAAAACAAAATTTCATGCGGAGCTCACATTTCACAGCAACCTATTGAACTCACCCGCCGCAGCAGCGGCAGCACCATCAAGTGATCGGCTGCTGGTTTTCTTAAAAAATTAAAATTTTAGAAGTAAAATTAACTTCTTCCAGACTACAGTTAGTTTTATGGCATTTTGCATAAAATTTAAATTTAAACATTTGCGTAATTCAATTAACGAGTTTGCGAACATTCTACGTAGATACGCAAGCGCGAGTAAGCAAGTTTCACTCAGCTTTATGACTAACGCTGCAGTTGATGGCGAAAAAGAACCGCAATAGGCATATAGAAATTAAATTTAATTGACCTTTAGTTCGCATCACTGCTGTGGCAATTACTTCAAACTCAATTAGCATTCGTGCGGCACGACACGGCTGCTCTAAGTGCGCCGATTTAATTAAACTTCCGTCTGGTGTTAATGGTGCGTACACGCACACACACAAACATACAATCATAAATATATATGTATACTTATGTGCATGCTGATTTATGCACAGTGTCACACAAAAGTATGCGTACAAATATCCGAGGGCGCAGCGTCATCGTCTTAAAGCCAACATCATCATTATCAAATGCTGCCGAGCGGTCGTGTTTATATTTAGTCGCAATGGTTTGGTAGTAATGCGCTGACAGCTGTCAATTTGCGCGGGCGTTGACACTCACGGCTGCAGTGGGCGGTTTTGAAGCAATAATTAACTGCCTATAATTGACTTGGGATATACTACAGTAGAAACTAAGAATCATATGAGCTTTTCGATAGTGAAAATTTAATTTAACGTTCAATTGGAATTTAAGTGGTAAGTATTTGTATTACGGTTGAAGAGGAAGAAGGTCACAGTTGAGAATGAACAAAAGCCTATTTTGAACAAAGAAAGGAAGACGATTTTCTGAATGATTCTTACTACACATATGAGATAGTCGCACCTCAAAACACGGTAAGTTCTATAAATGAAAATTGTAAAGAAGTTAGGAGGTTGTAAGTTCAGATTTTTTACTCTAGCGTTTTGTTAAGATCGAAGCCAGTAAAAGAGTTAAGTAAAATTGGGCTAAACGAAATTCCACACACTTTTGGTATAAAACTACAGTGGATTCAGGATAATATGGTCATCTGTACGAAATATGAAAAAGAAAAAAAGTTAACTTCGGCTGCACCGAAGCTAATATACCCTTCACAGGTGCATTTCTTTTGGAAACTATGTGTTTAAGTAAATCTAAAAACGCAACCAGCCAGTGGTTTTCATCCAAAGGAAAACATTTTACTAGTTTTGATTTTTCAGTTTGTATGGCAGGTTTTGTTATCCAACCTGCAAAATTTCTTCAACTATTGCCTTAGAGAATAAACCACGAGAATTTGCAGAATATATCTTTGTTAACTGAAAAAGTCTCTAATGCTAACATTTAACTCCGATCGTTCAGTTTGTATGTTAGCTATATGCTATAGTGAGCCGATCTGAACAATTTCTTCCGATATTACATTATTTCTATGAACAATAACTCATACCTAATTTCGTGAAGATATATCGTCAAATGAAGAAGTTTCCCATACAGGAACTTGATTCCGATCGTTCAGTTTGTATGGCAGTTATATGTTATAGTGGTCCAATATCGACAGTTCCGACAATTGAGCAGATTCGTGAAGTGAAAATGACGTTTGCAAATTTTCAAAACGATATCTTAAAAACTGAGGCACTAGTTCGTATATATACAGAAGACGGACATGGCGAAATCGACTCAGCTCAGCATATTGATCATTTATGTATATACATATATACTTTATAGGGTCTCTGACGCTTCCTCCTGGGTGTTACAAACTTCGTGGTAAACTTAATGCACCCTGTTTAGGATATAAAAATCATTTGCGTTCGAAAATTAACCTATTTTATACATTCGTGGTGCCAGACCACATTATTTACAGTACACAGTTTCATTAAGATGCCTCGAAAATTCATCGATAACCGCTATTTTCAATTTAAAGTCAGATATTGCTGCGAAGGTCTTCATATTCGGTATATTTTTTTCCTATACACTGAATATTAAGAAAATTTTAATCGATTTCGATTTAAAATATATTATATATGTATGTATTTAGATTTAAATTATAATGTAAGGACCTCCTTCATGTGTTGATTTTTTCTCATTTGTTTTTTTTTCGAGTAGAAAAAAAGATTTGGGCAATTACACGCCCATTGTCAAATTTTAAATTCGATTTGTCTTCACTGTTAAATTAAATATTTTTGTAGTTTCTCATAGGAGTTGGATGCTTTGTATGGGGCATGGGTTTGGTTATTAGAAGATTTTACTCATTTTTACGCTGTTTTCAGAAAAACTTCAGAGAAATGCTCTACTAACTCTTTTTTTATAGCTATCGCAGTTTGTGAGATCTGTACGTCATGCGTATTAGAGAACGGCGCCTTGAAAATTTGGATTTCTAACATCTCTCTTACGCTCTCTCCATGTATTGAAAATCTCTGTTAAAAAATGTTAATTCTGAGCTTTTGCCACGCACTATCGTTTAAGATTCACATTACAATTATTAGATTAAATTAATTACAGAAAATAAGTTTAATTTGAACTGTTGCCGAAAGTAAACAGTTAACAGTTAGTTCCACACATGAATTTAGCAAATATTTACATAAATGTAGAACACATTATCTCACTCTTATTACGTTTCCAATTTCTAATCCGACAATTAAAAACTTGTTTCGCTTATTGTGCCAAACAATATGACAAAAAGCACGTGATTATGTAATAAAACGCAACTTTGCATGTTTACAAAGAATTGAAATTAATTTTGGTGCGTGAGAGAGAGCGAGAAAAAACCCAAATTTTTGGCTAATATGACAAGTGTTATTCAGCAAACGAAGACAAAGTAGTTATGAGTAGAGAGAGAGGGATGGTCCGAAAAAATTGGGTAAGGTTCGGTTTTATGCAAAGCAGTTTAGGTCTTAGTAGATTTTATATTATTATTATATGTTTTAATTGCATGCGTAGATTTAAAATATAAAAATACTTTCAAACATACTTCACATTTAAAAATATAGTGGATATATGTACATATATTTGTGTATACGAAACTTCACCGATATCAATTCACGCGGTTACAAAAAATGTAATATCCGGTGCCATCAATTATTATGTAGCTGTCAATCGAAACTATTGAAAATGTCAACTTTTCTAGCATTTTAAGGTTACTAGAGCATACGAAGTATATACATACATATATTTGTACATACATACAAATCATCAACAGCTGACATAAATAAACGCCGAGGCCTAAGCCACAAACCTAAAGGTAACAACACAGCAAATCAATGCTATAAATGAAGCCAAGCGCTTCCTTTGTATATAGATTAAAAAAATATATAAATAAAAAACACGAAATTTTCGAAAATAAAAAGCTGCAGACGAGCACTAAACCTATTTTTGTTCGAATAGGGGAAAAATAACCGAAAATAGGAAATGCACCATATAAGTTGAGAAGGAAGAAGGAAAATTGCCGCAAACACTGCTTGTTTACCGCCAGCAGCGAGAAGAGCAACAGGGGGAAAATGCTGCAGTTGGGCATTGGAGATGCAGAGGATGTTTGTAAAATCAGCCGTAAAGATCACAGCAATAGCAACGACAACTGCAGTGACAAAATCGGATGCTTATGAATTTTCCCCCAAAAATTTAATGGCTTCATCCGCTGGCGTTGAATTGTCGGCTACAGACGTGGTGAGTGGGAAAGGAAGCAAAGTGAAAACGTGCAGTTGCACAGTGTGTATTTTTGATGCTATTGGAAATAAATATATTTTTTAAATGATATGTTTTTGGATATCTGTTCGAAGAGTGCCGTAAATTCACTCAATATCGATTGTAAATATTGATAATAATTATTCAGCTAACTCCAATAATTTAGTGACTACAAAAATCATTTGAAGCTCATCAAAGGTATCGTCCACCATGAATTTGTTCCACCTGGAGAAACCGTCAACGCCAAGTTTTACGTGGAAGTCCTCAAGAGACTCAAACGAAGGGTCAGTCGAGTCCGAAAAGACATCGCAGCCGTTTGGAGTTGCACCACGACAACGTCCCGGCTCACACTGCCTTTCTTGTGAAGAACAGCTACCAAACCAAGGCCGGCATCCCAACGCTTCCGCAGCCGCCCTACAGCCTAGATCTCGTACACCCAAATTTTTTTGTTTTTTTGCCTGAAAAGGCCGATGAAAGCCAAGTATTTTGAGACGACAGAGGAGATCCAAGCTGCATGCACCTGGGCTCTCAACGCTATTCCGGAGAAATCCTTCCGTGACGCCTTCAATACTTGGATATCACGCTGGCCGCGCTTCGTCAACGCAGAAGGAGTCTATTTTGAAAGTTTTTAAAGAATTGTATTGATCCGGCCTAACCCTGTATATAGAAACTGAAGACATGTTTTTTATAGAAACTAAAATATTTTAAATAATTTGTCATCTCCAAAAAAAAATTAGTATTTCTTCAGTCCAACTCCACTGTATCGCACGCACTGTGCCGCGTCTTCGGTCCCTAATGGCTTCTTAGCTGTTCTGTGTAATGATAGCAGCAGCCACTTGGGATGCGAGAATTTTTATATATCAGAATTCCAACAAATGCATATTGTACATAGTATAAGTAAATACTAACAAATACATACATACATACATATCTACATACATATATGAGTCGAAGGAAAAGTCTGCAATATATTTCCAGAAATTTATGTGTAAGAATTTTGTCAACGCGCCGTAGTGGAAAATTGTTAAAAATACCAATTTAGGAAAATTGAAAATATGCAGCAAGCAGCTGCAGGAGGGGCGACACACACACAAACTCAAAGGCCTACCGCCGTTTCGAAGCGATGCGCGCCAAGAGTGTTTGTGTATTTTCGTGCGGCACTTCCGACAATTTCAATTGCAGCAGCAAAGAAGAAGAAGCAGAGATGGAAAAGTCAGCGCACAGACTCACACTTATACATGTGTGTGTACATTAACACTAAATATGGCGGGCGGCAGGGAGCTGCTGGCGTGCGCACATCGTGACTGTTATAAATTTTTAACTTCTGACTTTTTTGTTCAATATTTAATGCAATACCCATAGATAGCCATCAGCGGATGTGGCATTGAAATTGAGGGGGCTAGGGTGGTAGGTAGTGTTTGGTATTTGGCTGGTTGTGCTGCATTTGATGTCGTCAGTGCGTGGCTACTTAAGGATTTCAGAGCACACACAAACAATAACAAAAACAAATCCAGAAACAAAGTAATTTCCAAAATGATCATCAACGAACAATCGAAACGCTTTGCTGCCATCATTCACCGAGCTAAGTGACGCCTGCCGCATGGCCAGCGGTAATGTGCAATATCAATAATAATACAAACAATTTTCAAGAGCAGCGCCGTAGTAATGCTAAGTCACTGCAATTGAAATCGGTTTTCGTATATCTATGGTGGTATGTGTTAAATTCCAGAAAATGTTTATTGGCCCTCAACGTGGCTGCGTGCGTATTTTGTAACTTAAAATCGATACGTAATTAAATTTTGGAAAGTGGAAATTTTTGTTTTGTTTTTGTCGTGTCATTAAAATTTATGGTTTTTGTGGTTACTGCTACTCTTAGCGCTTGACAAGCATTTAGGGGCAGCCGAGTAGCTAATGTAGAGGGAGTTGCGATGAGTTGCAGCAGAGGGACATGGCTTATTTTAAAAATTTCGAACAGTTGTGAAGTCGATTGATGAATGCTATTCATGATTTGATATGATCTTGACGTCTGTCGTTTTTCCATTTGTTCAATTTAGGTTTGCTAGACACTTGGTACAGCAAGCGTGTGACAGTGTAGTGGACCGCCATGACCTGCAAAACATGCTATTTTACATGCTGTGGTTGTTATGGTTAGATATTCATTGTGGCTATTTTTTTGTACTCATATGGTATGTAATTTTCGCAAATCTTTTAGAGTTATTGATGGAAAACAAACAATTTCTTAAAATACATACTTATATTTATATTAAATTTCTTGTGTATTTCATTCGAAATTATATCACAGAGTATTATTTATAGATTTCTAAGTAAGTAAAATATTTTATGGAAAATAGTGAGTAGTATTTAAAATACTTTTTTCCATATTTCGCTAACTTATACTTTAGAAATAGCATACTAAAATTTTAAATCAATCTTTCAGTTACAGTTTTTGAGTTACAGCCGTCTAAAGTGCAGTCGCCCACTTTATCAGCTCCATCAGTTTATCTTTGAACACGTTTTTCTCGAAATGGCATTTTTCACTACTGTGATCACTAACAAATTTTTTCTCAAAATTACAATTATCGAATTTTTCAAATTATTACTCGAAGACAAATAATCCGATCACTATCAAAATTTTTCCACATGCTCTATTTATAGTTCTCCATTAGTATATTTTTCATTTTTTCGACCATCTCTGTATATAGTTCTCCATACCATGTCCCACCGGTTTTTTGATCTGAACCAAAATCGAATTTTGGCAAGCAAAAACAACCAAAATGTTGAATAAAATTCGAAATTATTTGAAAATCTCGCCTATTGAGAATTTTTTGATTTTCTTTCGACCATATACAGAGTTCTCCATACCATGTCCTATCGGTTTTTTCGATCTAATAAAAAATTTGACAAACCAAAAACGACCAAAATATTGAGTAAAATACAAAATTTTAGGAAAATCTCGACAATTGGTAATTTTTTTCGAGCATGGGTCACTTCACTGACAAAACCTTCTAGTAGAGATTTTGTTTTTGGTTTTATCCCAATGCAGCTGGAGGAGCTTGTTTTATAGTCTTCTGAGATCGCGTGTAATTCCAAGAATAATTGTTCTTCTCTTCTTTTTTTTAAATTGAATCCCTAAAAATTTTTTATAGGCTGTCATACTATATATGCCCCTTATAGCCTTGACAGACGGCAGCGTTAATCCGGATTAACTGCGCACTTAATCAGATCCAAATTTGTAGGTGACAGACGGCAGCTATGCGAGTTTGAAACTCTCATAAACAGCTCATTGTCCTTTTTATAATATTTTCAATGAAAATTGATAGAAGATAAACATTACGGTTGTTAGCCGACCAATTTTAACCAAACCATTTTTTATTACAAAAGCATATCAACACATTATTTTTAAAACTGCATCATAACATAGAAGTTTGATTGATATTATATTGAGAATTTGATAAACAGCTGTCAGGGTTGCTTGTATTTCATTCACAATAGATGAAAATTGGCCATTTTTAACAATGTTGCCAACGAAAATCTCACAAACTCCCTAAAATTTTGAGAGTTATTTTTGGATTCAGCAACGGAGTTAGCTGTGGTAACCCCTGAATTAATCCCGAAAAATGCAATTAATCTGGTTTAACGCTGCCGTCTGTCAATGCTATTATAGTCTAGCTCAGTAAAGAGACAAAAACTATAACTTTGAGTTTTCACATTAAATTAGTTTGGATTAAAATTGTAATTAAAATGGCGTCAACGAGATTTTTTTCTTAAATAAAATATTTTTCTCTTGATATATAAAACAAAATATATATAAAAATGAAATTCTATCGAAGGTATAATCGTCTTTGTGAAGTCTAAATTTTTTTGTTTGAAATTACTACAAATTGTTTGAAATAAAAGCAGTATATTACAGTAATTTGTATATAAGAAAATAAGCATTGAAATTTTTAACTTTTTGTGTGTCGGGAGTTTAAACTATTTACTTTCTAAAACTGATATTTATCCAACAAAACTTTGGCAAATCCCCATTGCCATCTAAAGTTTCTAATTTCTATTTGCAGTTATTATTGGCCACCTAACCATAGTGAATTTTCCAAATTGAAATGTTATTAGCGAATTATGAAAAAAATTTAATTTTGCTAAAAAATATATATGTATCTACATACATATGTATATGTAAATATCGTCACCTAAAATGCAAAATAACGTAACATCAATTTTCATAAGCTTACAGGCGAAGGAAAAACAATATAATAGAAGCCACCCATATTGAAACAAAGTTTGAGTTTTGGTTTTAAAATTGGTTATATATTGGTTATATCTGACAGCGGAAGCTGAAAATTTTAAGCTGCATACATTTCGTTTTTTTTTGATGCTACGTTGTTTTTCATTTTATATTACGATGTGTATATTTCCATGTACGCACATGAAGTGGAGTTCCAAATTATAAAACTAATTTTATATTTTTATTTTTTATAAATAAGTACATTTTCATACGCAGCGTTAAGCCTACTTGCGTTTTTTTTTACTCTTTGAGATTACCAAATTATTTCTGCTTTTCGAGAATAAATTTCTTGAGCGTGCAATAAAGTGTTCTTAAAGATGCCTCACGGTCATACACGCATATAAAAAGCGTAAATAAGATCTAAAAAATAACATTGCAACATCATTTTACAAACAGAAAATAAGCAACACGGCAAAGAAGCGAAGGCGTTGTTGATGAATATCATAAACGGAATAGAAAGAACACCAGACGGAACAACAGCAATTACGAGTATAGGCATAATGGAGCGGTTTTCAAGCTCATTGCCAAAGTAAATGCTAGCATTAATCTTGTTAGGTACTACAACACGCAACAGATGAGAAGTGGTATACATAGTACATACATATTTTTATGCTTTACTGTAAAAAAGGTAAATTAGGTGGGCACTAGATTGTCTCACAATTTAAAATAAATATATAAATACATACATACAATTCTAACTAAAAACAAAGAAAAAATATTGATGCCACCCTACACTTAAAATACTTGAAGCTTGAGTGACCATTTGAGAGACTTACAATAAATTGCTTTGCTCAGATTCAACTTACAATAAGTCAATCATTTGCATATTTATTGCTATGTTATTACTACTTTTTTTTTGGATGTTTCCTATTATTCGTTTCTTGTGCTAACACTTAACTCACAGTTATCTTCTCCTGGAACGCTGCATGAAAAAAAACTCCATTTTCCGAAAAATGCTTGAGGAGTCGAATTGACGGCAAATAACTCACTACCTTCGCCCTGAAGTGCATAAAGCACATTAACACTTGATTTTGAGTGGGCACTAGGGTAAATTGTTGACCATTTGAAGTGAGCAGTTTGTCAGCTTGTCGCGCCAGTCAGCGCCCTAGCGATTTACTGTAGATACTTTAATACTTGAATGGAATGGAGAATTTCTGATTTCTTTTACATTTGCTCTGCCTTACAAGTCTTCAGTGAGTTACTTGAAATAGAGTTGCCAAATATTCATTACTTAAAGCAAACACGTAGATTTGCTTATAGTGTGTATGTTTTGAGGAAATGGAAACTCTATGAAATTTTTGACTAAAATTTAAGTACATGACTTGGGCGAATTACCACGAAAATTCTAACAAATCTTGGACCAAAATTTATGTACATGACTTGGTAATCCGTTCTAGTTTACAGGTACATATATAGTACTAATGAAATTATCTACTCTTTGTACTCTATGCTTGGACAGCATCTAAATCTATACAAGCATTCTTCACAAAAAAATTCAACTCTAACTGCCAAAAGTCAATCAAATGTCACTTCTGCTCGATCGCTGTAGTCACAAGCAGTGAAATTGGCAACCCTGATATTACTCAAACGATAACTAATCGAGTCAAATCAGTTTATCCGAGTGCTAAATTGTACAGACAAGAGTTAAATTACACTTAAAAACTAAAACTAATGGGAGAAAGTAATTTCATGTCAATAAAAATTAAACTTTAACAATTAAGTAAAGACATTAAAGACATGCAAATATGTAAATAAATTGCTAATTTTAAAGCACAAATTTGCCAAGAAACATTACGACTTTCCATTACTGTCTTCTGTGTGAAATAGTATGCATGCTCCCTTAATTTCTTCCACTTTAACTAAATTCAAATTGCTTTCGAAAAAGAAAAAAAATATATTTCGCACACATGTGCATATCCTCAAGTGCAACGTCAAGCAGCTTACTCAAGAAATTATTACACTAGACGTCAAGGCACGGCAGCACGGCGGCACGGCTGTCAGCTAAATACTCGTACACACAAGTATCGGTTTACTGCAATTTACTTGTCACATGAAGAGGAAAAAATAAAACCCCAAGGAGCACATCTACCATATATACATATGTATGTAAAATATAACGCTTAAAGAAAATGAAAATTAAAGAAGAAATAGTAAAAAGACAGTAAGGAAAGCAAGCAAGTCCTTAGGGATGTGTTTGATGGTGAGAAAATGCAGTTTGTAGTGCAA